>NC_079456.1:23224877-23567377 GCF_903798145.1 Danio aesculapii | reverse complement strand
AAACACCTAAATATAAAACACTTAAGTAAAAACACTTAAGTAAAAAACACTTAAGTAAAAAACACCTAAATATAAACCACTTAAATAAAAAACACTTAAGTAAACAAGTAAAAAACACCTAAATATAAAACACCTAAATATAAAACACTTAAGTAAAAAACACCTAAATATAAAACAAGTAAAAAACACTTAAGTAAAAAACACTTAAGTAAAAAACACTTAAGTAAAAAACACTTAAGTAAAAAACACTTAAATATAAAACACTTAAGTAAAAAACACTTAAATATAAAACACCTAAATATAAAACACTTAAGTAAAAAACACCTAAATATAAAACACTTAAGTAAAAAACACTTAAGTAAACAAGTAAAAACCACCTAAATATAAAACACCTAAATATAAAACACTTAAGTAAAAAACACTTAAGTAAAAAACACTTAAGTAAAAAACACCTAAATATAAACCACTTAAATAAAAAACACTTAAGTAAACAAGTAAAAAACACCTAAATATAAAACACCTAAATATAAAACACTTAAGTAAAAAACACTTAAGTAAAAAACACCTAAATATAAAACACTTAAGTAAAAAACACTTAAGTAAAAAACACTTAAGTAAACAAGTAAAAAACACCTAAATATAAAACACCTAAATATAAAACACTTAAGTAAAAAACACTTAAATATAAAACACTTAAGTAAAAAACACTTAAGTAAAAAACACTTAAGTAAAAAACACCTAAATATAAACCACTTAAATAAAAAACACTTAAGTAAACAAGTAAAAAACACCTAAATATAAAACACCTAAATATAAAACACTTAAGTAAAAAACACTTAAGTAAAAAACACCTAAATATAAAACACTTAAGTAAAAAACACTTAAGTAAAAAACACTTAAGTAAACAAGTAAAAAACACCTAAATATAAAACACCTAAATATAAAACACTTAAGTAAAAAACACTTAAGTAAAAAACACTTAAGTAAAAAACACTTAAGTAAAAAACACCTAAATATAAACCACTTAAATAAAAAACACTTAAGTAAACAAGTAAAAAACACCTAAATATAAAACACCTAAATATAAAACACTTAAGTAAAAAACACTTAAGTAAAAAACACCTAAATATAAACCACTTAAATAAAAAACACTTAAGTAAACAAGTAAAAAACACCTAAATATAAAACACCTAAATATAAAACACTTAAGTAAAAAACACTTAAGTAAAAAACACCTAAATATAAAACACTTAAGTAAAAAACACTTAAGTATAAAACACTTAAATATAAAACACTTAAGTAAAAAACACAAGTAAAAAACACCTAAATATAAACCACTTAAATAAAAAACACTTAAGTAAACAAGTAAAAAACACCTAAATATAAAACACCTAAATATAAAACACTTAAGTAAAAAACACTTAAGTAAAAAACACCTAAATATAAAACACTTAAGTAAAAAACACTTAAGTATAAAACACTTAAATATAAAACACTTAAGTATAAAACACCTAAATATAAAACACTTAAGTAAAAAACACCTAAATATAAAACACTTAAGTAAAAAACACTTAAGTATAAAACACCTAAATATAAAACACTTAAGTAAAAAACACTTAAGTATAAAACACCTAAATATAAAACACTTAAGTAAAAAACACCTAAATATAAAACACTTAAATAAAAAACACTTAAGTAAACAAGTAAAAAACACCTAAGTATAAAACACCTAAATATAAAACACTTAAGTAAAAAACACTTAAGTAAAAAACACCTAAATATAAAACACTTAAGTATAAAACACTTAAATATAAAACACTTAAGTATAAAACACCTAAATATAAAACACTTAAGTATAAAACACCTAAATATAAAACACTTAAGTAAAAAACACTTAAGTATAAAACACCTAAATATAAAACACTTAAGTAAAAAACACTTAAGTAAAAAACACTTAAGTAAAAAACACTTAAGTAAAAAACACCTAAATATAAAACACTTAAGTAAAAAACACCTAAATATAAAACACTTAAATAAAAAACACTTAAGTAAACAAGTAAAAAACACCTAAGTATAAAACACCTAAATATAAAACACTTAAGTAAAAAAACACTTAAGTAAAAAACACCTAAATATAAAACACTTAAGTAAAAAACACTTAAGTATAAAACACTTAAATATAAAACACTTAAGTATAAAACACCTAAATATAAAACACTTAAGTAAAAAAACACCTAAATATAAAACACTTAAGTAAAAAACACTTAAGTATAAAACACCTAAATATAAAACACTTAAGTAAAAAACACTTAAGTATAAAACACCTAAATATAAAACACTTAAGTAAAAAACACTTAAGTAAAAAACACTTAAGTAAAAAACACTTAAGTAAAAAACACCTAAATATAAACCACTTAAATAAAAAACACTTAAGTAAACAAGTAAAAAACACCTAAATATAAAACACCTAAATATAAAACACTTAAGTAAAAAACACTTAAGTAAAAAACACCTAAATATAAAACACTTAAGTAAAAAACACTTAAGTAAACAAGTAAAAAACACCTAAATATAAAACACCTAAATATAAAACACTTAAGTAAAAAACACTTAAGTAAAAAACACCTAAATATAAACCACTTAAATAAAAAACACTTAAGTAAACAAGTAAAAAACACCTAAATATAAAACACCTAAATATAAAACACTTAAGTAAAAAACACTTAAGTAAAAAACACCTAAATATAAAACACTTAAGTAAAAAACACTTAAGTATAAAACACTTAAATATAAAACACTTAAGTAAAAAACACTTAAGTAAAAAACACCTAAATATAAACCACTTAAGTAAAAAACACTTAAGTATAAAACACTTAAATATAAAACACTTAAGTAAAAAACACTTAAGTAAAAAACACCTAAATATAAACCACTTAAATAAAAAACACTTAAGTAAACAAGTAAAAAACACCTAAATATAAAATACCTAAATATAAAACACTTAAGTAAAAAACACTTAAGTATAAAACACCTAAATATAAAACACTTAAGTAAAAAACACCTAAATATAAAACACTTAAGTAAAAAACACTTAAGTATAAAACACCTAAATATAAAACACTTAAGTAAAAAACACCTAAATATAAAACACTTAAGTAAAAAACACTTAAGTATAAAACACCTAAATATAAAACACTTAAGTAAAAAGCACTTAAGTATAAAACACCTAAATATAAAACACTTAAGTAAAAAACACTTAAGTAAAAAACACTTAAGTAAAAAACACTTAAGTAAAAAACACCTAAATATAAACCACTTAAGTAAAAAACACTTAAGTAAACAAGTAAAAAACACCTAAATATAAAACACCTAAATATAAAACACTTAAGTAAAAAACACTTAAGTAAAAAACACCTAAATATAAAACACTTAAGTAAAAAACACTTAAGTAAAAAACACTTAAGTAAACAAGTAAAAAACACCTAAATATAAAACACCTAAATATAAAACACTTAAGTAAAAAACACTTAAGTAAAAAACACCTAAATATAAACCACTTAAATAAAAAACACTTAAGTAAACAAGTAAAAAACACCTAAATATAAAACACCTAAATATAAAACACTTAAGTAAAAAACACTTAAGTAAAAAACACCTAAATATAAAACACTTAAGTAAAAAACACTTAAGTATAAAACACTTAAATATAAAACACAAGTAAAAAACACTTAAGTAAAAAACACCTAAATATAAACCACTTAAATAAAAAACACTTAAGTAAACAAGTAAAAAACACCTAAATATAAAATACCTAAATATAAAACACTTAAGTAAAAAACACTTAAGTAAAAAACACCTAAATATAAACCACTTAAATAAAAAACACTTAAGTAAACAAGTAAAAAACACCTAAATATAAAATACCTAAATATAAAACACTTAAGTAAAAAACACTTAAGTATAAAACACCTAAATATAAAACACTTAAGTAAAAAACACCTAAATATAAAACACTTAAGTAAAAAACACTTAAGTATAAAACACCTAAATATAAAACACTTAAGTAAAAAACACCTAAATATAAAACACTTAAGTAAAAAACACTTAAGTAAAAAACACTTAAGTAAAAAACACCTAAATATAAAACACTTAAGTAAAAAACACCTAAATATAAAACACCTAAATATAAAACACTTAAGTAAAAAACACTTAAGTAAAAAACACCTAAATATAAAACACTTAAGTAAAAAACACTTAAGTAAAAAACACTTAAGTAAACAAGTAAAAAACACCTAAATATAAAACACCTAAATATAAAACACTTAAGTAAAAAACACTTAAGTAAAAAACACCTAAATATAAACCACTTAAATAAAAAACACTTAAGTAAACAAGTAAAAAACACCTAAATATAAAACACCTAAATATAAAACACTTAAGTAAAAAACACTTAAGTAAAAAACACCTAAATATAAAACACTTAAGTAAAAAACACTTAAGTATAAAACACTTAAATATAAAACACAAGTAAAAAACACTTAAGTAAAAAACACCTAAATATAAACCACTTAAATAAAAAACACTTAAGTAAACAAGTAAAAAACACCTAAATATAAAATACCTAAATATAAAACACTTAAGTAAAAAACACTTAAGTAAAAAACACCTAAATATAAACCACTTAAATAAAAAACACTTAAGTAAACAAGTAAAAACACCTAAATATAAAATACCTAAATATAAAACACTTAAGTAAAAAACACTTAAGTATAAAACACCTAAATATAAAACACTTAAGTAAAAAACACCTAAATATAAAACACTTAAGTAAAAAACACTTAAGTATAAAACACCTAAATATAAAACACTTAAGTAAAAAACACCTAAATATAAAACACTTAAGTAAAAAACACTTAAGTAAAAAACACTTAAGTAAACAAGTAAAAAACACCTAAATATAAAACACCTAAATATAAAACACTTAAGTAAAAAACACTTAAGTAAAAAACACCTAAATATAAAACACTTAAGTAAAAAACACTTAAGTAAAAAACACTTAAGTATAAAACACTTAAGTATAAAACACTTAAGTAAACAAGTAAAAAACACCTAAATATAAAACACCTAAATATAAAACACTTAAGTAAAAAACACTTAAGTAAAAAACACCTAAATATAAAACACTTAAGTAAAAAACACTTAAGTAAAAAACACCTAAATATAAAACAAGTAAAAAACACTTAAGTAAAAAACACCTAAATATAAAACAAGTAAAAAACACTTAAGTATAAAACACTCAAGTATAAAACACTTAAGTATAAAACACTTAAGTATAAAACACTTAAGTAAACAAGTAAAAAACACTTAAATAAAAAACACTTAAGTAAAAAACACTTAAGTGAAAAACACTTAAATAAAAAAACACTTAAGTAAAAAACACTTAAGTAAAAAACTTCACAGTACTGTAAAAAACACTTAAGTAAAAAACTTCACAGTACTGTAAAAAACAATAAGTATTGCTATACAGTGTCATAAAAAAATGCTGCTATATTAATGTGCATATCGCACCTCCGGCCGGCCGCATATCCTATCTAGACTTTACCTTAGTCCAACATTGGAAATGCGACATGATTTCAGACTCACTGCTCATGCTCCCGGGCTATTGGCATGGCCCGGCCCGATAAAATCCCTGGTCTGCACTGGCCCGACAGTGGAAATGCAGCTGTTGATAACAGCGCTACCTATTGGTCAAAACTGTTAATAATTCAATCATAGCAGTAATGACGATATTTCGTAAATCTGTCTCTGTTGTGTTTGTTCCCTTAATTACTGCTTGAAGCTGAATATAAAGTTAGAATTGAACTGCTGTGAAAGTAGCATGTCTATATACAACTCAACTGGAATCATATTGACTCTTTCGTTTTTTTAATTGTACATGCCTATCAATCCCCAAAGCATCACCCACTCATATCTGCTTGTGTTTATTTGTGCTCTTTTAACGACTGTCTCCACTTAGCCGCAAGCTTTATTAGCTGGCAGCGTGTCATGCTCGGGCCCTGAGGGGCCACGTCCGGCTTATTCCCTCCAGGAGAAGCTTCAACAAGGGGACTATTTCCTCTCAATCTAATGAATTCCTCAAGGAGAGCGCTTCAATTTCAGCTCTGGAAATTGCTCCCCTGAAACTGGCAGAACAACGAAAACAAACTTAAGTAAACATCACAATTGATATTGCGCTCGGTGGAAACACGGCTCTTGTAAGCTGCTGTCTTTAGCCAGACTTGTTTCTGTGTTAGTTACGGGAAAAAAAAGGCTTTTTGGTGAGTTTCTGTTGTTGTTGTTTGTTGTTTTGGGGCTTAGTGTTCATTCAGGGTTTGGAAAGCAGATGCAGGTATCCATCTAGTGGTAGTACAGTCTAACTGCACTACATTGACTCTAATGAAACCTTCTTGTTGGCTTGATTGCTAGATGATAAAGAGGCAAACACAGTTTTTTTTATTCATTCTTTCATTGAAAGCCCATTTTACTGGACTGTAGTATACTTCTAACATTAACAGGATAGTTGATAACCCAAAATGAAAATGTACTTAATTTTGTCCACCCTCATATGGTTCCAAACCTGTATACATTTCCTTGTTGAACACAAAAGAAGATATTTTGGTAACACTTTAGTTTAGGGGTTTAGTTTATTACCAGCCTATTATTAGGCAAGGCAATGCAAGTCTATTCATATAGCTCATTTCATCCCCAGTGGCAATTCAACGTGCCTAAACCTAAACAGGAATAAAAGAAACAAATATAAGAAGATCAAAACAAATAATACAAGTGATTACAACAGATAAATATGTGTTAAAAACATGAAAGAATGGAAAGGAAAATATTAGGATGTGAACGGTTCATTAATACAGTGTTTCCCAACCCTGTTCCTGAAGGCACACCAACAGTACTCATTTTCAACCTCTCCCTAATCAAACACACCTGAATCAACTCATCAGAACATTAGAAGAGACTCCAACACCTGAAGTTAATGGGTCAGATAAGGGAGACATTCAAAATATGTACTGTTGGTGTGCCTCCAGGAACAGGGTTGGGAAACACTGCATTAGTAGTTATAAAGTATGACATTATTTTACATCTCTAATCCTACCCAAAGCCTAACCCCAGCTTATACCTTACTATTAATAACATCTAATTATTAGTTTATTAAGCTAGTAGTGTTAGTTAATGGTTTGCTAGCACTGTGGATTGTGACCTAATCTAAAGTGTTACCGATATTTTGAATAACCACTGACTTCCATAGTAGGAAAAACAAATACTATGGAAGTCAATGGTGATAGATTTCCAACATTTTTCAAAACGTCTTTTGTGTCCAACAGAAAAAAAGAAGCTTACCCAATTAAAGTCAAGTGCTATTTTGGGGTTTCCGCCTGGATTTTGCCTACCCAAATCCAAAAGCTTCCCAAATCCACATGCTGAGGTGTAAAAGCAAAGGTTTGGTATCATTTTAAAGAGAAGCCTTTTTCATAACACACTGCTGAAAGTGATTCAAATAATGGTATATGTTGTCTGTTTTATAATAAACCCCTAAAGAAAAAGAGGCACTTTTGTTTTTTGGGGTTTTTTTTGTGAACTCAAATTTGAAAGTGTACCTTTTTGCTTCTGTGTGGTCTAGGTTGCTGTATTTAATTGTGTTGGTTCCTGCACATGTCAGTAATCATAGGAAAAAAGAAAAATGTCTTGATCATAATCTATGCAAACGTTCTATTCCAACTGATGAGAGAACGGAACCACTTATGGGGGTATTGGGCTAGTACGGACCTTTAAAATGTAAAGGCTGAAGTAAATAACTTCATGGACCCGGTACCAGGTACCCAGAGTTTAGTTAAACAGCAACAAGTGAAGGTTAAGTGTTGTGAACTTTCAATTTTGGGTGAACTATCCCTTTAAGGCACTTTATTTTAATAGTTTAGTTTTTAGCCATTTTTAATGCTCGGTAATAAAACTGGTTAATAATATTGATTTTTATTTTAATATTTCATTTTAAAATTACACAATTTTAACTTGAGAAGTTTGTGTATTATTAAATGACTTTTTAATTAATGTAAAGACTTTTATTTTCTATTTTGAAAGCAAATCTTGCCTTAGCACCAGTGGACTACGTATATGCACAGCTAGTGTTTTTCAGCCCATGATGAACTTCCGGTGAAAGCTTTATGTGAATATTTTCAATTTCATTTTCCTTTTACAGCATCGATGCAGTAATGTAGATCAAATACAATCAGTTAAACAGACTTAAGCATCCATTTGGTTGTTAAAGCGTAAAAAGAGACGAAAGACCGTTTAAACGCAGGCGCTGTCATTAGCAGCAGGCTAGTGCAGAAACTCCATTGAAAATGGTCAAATTAATTTCCATATTTTAAAGACATGGCGCAGAAAATATAGAATTGAATGCAGTGCGTCTTGTTTGGTCTGATGCCCACTTTATATTGGATCTCAGTGAAGATAGCTGTTTTTTTTTTGTGTTTTTTTTTAAGAAATCAGATTTTTAATGCAGCAATTTTTTTCATTATTTATTTATTTATTTATTTATTTATTTATTTTTTTTTTTTTTTATAGGATGCAATTAACAGGAAGTCCTGGGGCTGGCTGACTGAAATGAAAAGTCTGTATGCATAAACCCCTTTCAGCATATTAGAATTAATCAGTTTAATGTCATAGAAAATCATCATATTATTGTTTTTAATAACATTTTGACTCAAATATGACTTGTTTCTTTAATACTCTTCTAAATATCTTGTCGAACCATTAGCAACTGATTCATACAGAACTGTAGAGGCCATTAAAAGTCACATTTTCTGCTGTCATCACCTCGTTTTCCAACGTCCAGCGATTGCATCAGTCACTCTCAAGAAATTGAGATTTATTTTTTTGTTCGCTGTTCGCAAAACATGTTCCAAAGTAGTGTAGCGCTGTTATTGAACAGTATGCTAGTTGTTACCCACTGATCCGTTTTCCACTTTGTCGGCAGACTGCACAGACACTGAGAGATGTCACTACAGAAGCCCATCTGACTCAGATGTTTTACCTTTTGCACCAAGGCCAAATATATTCTCTTTCCTTAAGATCCAGGTGCTTGGTTCAGCTCTCTATATCTGTCTGTTGCCAGAGGGACCAGCACTTGTAACGTGTCCCTTCTGCATTGGCAGCAGATTCAGCTGCTGGCAGAATTTTCATAGATTTTTTTTTTCCTCTGCTGCATTTCGGCAAGAGAAACGTGCCGTTGCTCTTTAAGTCTGGTTCTTGAGGCGAGTTTTGCCTTGTATGCTGCGTTTGAAGTGGCCGGAAAGCTGATGCTTTATTGGCCCGACTGCGTGGTCAGCAGAGAGAGTCGCTCTTTGAGCCAAACTTTGTCCAAGTTTGGAGCTGTGAGTGCAGTTGGGACAGCAAATAAGTCGTATAGTCGGGGCGGGGAAAAAAAGCATGTAGACAGAATCCGGGTTCCTCACTGTTTGTTTCCCCCAGTGGACGAGCATGGAGGGGAAAATAGCTGGCGCATCTCTAGATTTTTTCTTTATTGAAAGGATTTGTGCTTTGAAACATGAAATATCAATAGCGCGCAGGTTTGAAATAGCTTGTGGCACATGCTTGGCAACTTTAAACCAATTAGTTTGCGAGGGGAAGGGAATTATCAAGGGATGATCTCCAAACATCCACCATTCAAACCGTTGCTCTATTGAAAAGTTTGCTCCAAATATGCTATATCTGGCAATTTCTTACAACTGCGGTTTCTGAGGAAAAGAAGAACAACAGCGTATAAACTCGGGCTTATGTATTGTTAATGATTCTGTTTGTAGTTCCCCTCTGTTTTTATTGGGTCATTCGAGAAAATGTGTTCCCTCATATGCATGCATGTAAGAAAAAATGGCTTTAACAATGAGTATCTGATTTCAGCTTTTACTGTGGTTCGGGAGACATTTTTCTACACGCATCAACAAAAACATGTTGCCACTCTTTGCTCACACGGCTTTTGCCTTGCTATATTGGCAAATGTGCACATTTTCAGCAAAATAAATTGTAGTTTGTTCATCTATAGTGTCGATCTTACCTATTTTTAAAAATATACAAAATGTTTTAAATGTGCTTTGTCATAATGAATAGTTTAATAGTTGTGTTTACTTAAAAAAAATTTAGTTTATTGTCAATTTATCATATGCTTTGTTTTAAGTTGGCGATAATCTTGATGTTAACTCTGTTACAAGTTTTGTTATAGTAAATAATTGATAATGTAATTGCACTCACTCTACATGTATCAAATCTGTGAAGGAGAAAGTGTCAGGTTCAAACACAAGCATTATGTTAAGTTTAGGTTTAAAAATGTTGTTCTGTTACTGGGCAGCCTTGTTAGCTTTTTAAGTCATGATTACTCCCTATCTTATAAAACAATTACTAGCAATGCACAATATACCACCAGTCATATAATATAAGCCAATTAATACGTATTTATAATATTATGATCATCACCCTGATAAGAACAATTATGTACAAATAAATTATGGATTATTTTCATTGGTTAATCCTCCTCAGAATCAGGATTGCAACTTGTAAGCATCTTAAGGAAAAGTAATGTGTATTTATATAGTGCATTTATCGTGTATGGCCATTCACCCAAAGCGCTTTACAATCATGAGAGGGGGATCCAGTGGATGGGAATGATTGGGAGGCCATGATGGGTAAGGACACTGGAGTTACACCCCTACTCTTTACGAGAAGTTCCATGGGATTTTTAATGATCACAGAGAGTCAGGACCTCGGTTTAACGTCTCATCCGAAAGATGGCGCTCACTGAAAGTATAGTGTCCCCTTCATTTTACTGGAGCATAAGGACTCACACAGACCGCAGATTGAGTGCCTCCTGCTGGCCTCACTAACTGACTAGTTTTCCCATGTGGTCTCCCATCCAGGTACCAACCAGGCTCAGCTCTGCTTAGCTTCAGTGAGTAACCGGTCTTGGGTTGCAGAATTTTATTTTTTTTTTTCACTTTCACTATTTAGTGAAGTTTTTTTTCCCTCTCCGCTGTCGCCACTAGCTTGCATGGTTCGGGATCTGTAGAGCTGCGCATCGTTGGATTTGCTCTTCAGTATTTGGACTCTCAGTAGTGATTATTAAACCACACTGAACTGAGCTAAACTGAACTGAACTTAAGCACTACAAACTGAACTACACTGTTCCTATTTACTGTGACCTTTTATGTGAAGCTGCTTTGACACAATCTACATTGTATAAGCGCTATACAAATAAAGGTGAATTGAATTGAATAGAATGATATGGCTGTTGATAATGATGTTTCCTTGCATTTTTTTTAGGCATTGAAGTATTTAAAATAAAACTTCCATTGCATTTGTTTGCCTTCACTTTTTGTAATCAAGCTAAGAACAATGACAGATGGTGCTGCATAAAGGGGTGGGATAAAACAAGATGTGACACTCATAAAACGAGTGATTGCTCCATATTTAAAATTTCTGTACAGAGAGGTCACGTTTTGATCTTCCATTGGTTTCACGCATTCACATGATGTGAATTTGCAGGTCAGAGTTCATCTAGCTTGAACTTGTTGCATGGGCTTGCATTTCTGGACTGAATGCATATGCGCATGCATATAAATTGAAGTCAATGGGGTAAAAAAGACAGTGTGACCATGGCTTTCTCCTGTTCATCGCTGAACTGGCAAGAAATTTCTTTTGTTGAACTGATTAGCCATTGAGATGCCCTGCATTATCCTGTCCTCTCTTGCATTTGTCTTTAGTGGACGACTATCCTTTTGGAGGAATTGAATGAGTTTGTGACACTGAAGTTGCAATATCTTGTCTGTGTCGACGAGTAGTGTCATTGTGTTTTGGGCATCCAGAGTTAGAGTCTTGGCTCAGTGACCTTTCCTGACCCTCTTCACTTCTTATGCTGTTGAAATAAATCTTTAAAAAGATGCTGTATTCTAGAAATCACTGATTTGGAACAACCAGCTTTTCTTTCCTTGGCTGAAAAAGATTTATCTTTAGCATCAAGTCCTTGCATCAAGATATATGAGACTTGAAGCTTATCAAGGCTCCATTTCACACATTTAGACTTGAACAGGTCCTTTTTAAAAATACAGAAAAGTTTGTTCAGCAAATTGACGAAATGAGAAATTGCATCGATTGCCAGAATTCTCCTGGAATTTACTGCTAATGTTACAGCAATTTATCAATATTACTGTGTGAAATGAGCGATTGCTCCATGTTTTACATATCTGTACAGAAAGGTCACGTTTTGATCTCTTATTGGTTTTAGGCATTCACATGATATTAATTTGCAGGTCAGAGTTCACCAACCTTTGGAAACAGCAAGATTCAAAACTTGTCGCACAAGCTTGCGTTTCTGGTCTGGCACATTCGCAGATATGTAAATGAAAGACAATGGGGTGAAAAAGGCAGTGTGACCATGGCTTAATCGTGTTCAGCGATGAACTGGCAAGCAATTTCTGCTGTTGAACTGATTATCCATTGAGATGCTCTGCATTATCTTGTCCTCTCTTGCATTCGTCTTTAGTGGGCGACCATCCTTTTGGAGGCATTGAATAAGTTAGTGACACTAAAGTTGCAGTATCCTGTCTCTGTCAACATGTGGTGTCATTGTGTTTTGGGCATCCAGAGTTCTTGGTTGGCAGACCTTTTTCGATGCACTTCTTATCCTGTTGCAATAAATGAATACAAATATGCTGTTTTCTAGAAATTACTAACTTGGAACTACCAGATTTTCTTTCCTTGCCTGAAAAAGATTTAACTTTAGCATCAGCAATAAGCTCTTATATCAAGATATATGAAACTTAAAGGTTATCAAGGCTCCATTTTACACATGTGGACTTTTCCTGTAATTTACCGGTAAATTTCCTTAAAGAGATTATATGTGAACAGGTCCTTTTTAAAATGCAGAAAAGTTTGTTGCAGCAAATTGACGAAGTAGCACATTGTAACAATAGCTGGAATTCTGCTGGCGTTTACTGCTAATTTTACAGCAATTTACCAATATTACTGTGTGAAACGATTGCTCCATTTTGTAAATTTCTGTATAGAGAGGTCACGTTTTGATCTTCCGTTGGTTTCACGCATTCACATGCAATTCATTTGCAGGTCAGAGTTCACCAACCTTGAACTTTGGAGCACAGCAACATGCAAAACTTGTCGCAAATGCTTGCGTTTCTGGTCTGGCACATTCGCATGCATATAAATGGAAGTTAATGGGGTAAAAAAAGGCAGTGTGACAATAGTTTTATCCTGTTCTATGTTGAACTGGCAAGCAATTTCTGCTGTTAAACTGATTAGCCATTGAGATGCTCTGCATTATCCTGTCCTCTCTTGCATTTGTCTTTAATGGACAACCATCGTTTTTGGAGAAATTGAATATAATGACAATACTGACCTAAAGTTTTAGTATTTTGTCTGTGACAACATGTAGATGTTTCAGGCATCCAGATTTGAGTCTTGGCTTGCTGACCTTTTTCGATCCACTTAACTTCTTATCCTATTGCAATCAATGAATACAAAGATGCTGTATTCTAGAAATCACTTGGTTCTAGAAATCATTTGGAACTAGCTTTTCTTTCCATGGCTGAAAAAGATTGATCTTTGGAATCAGCATCAAAGTCTTACATAAAGATATATGAAACTTGAAGCTTATCAAGGCTCCATTTCAGACATGTAGACTTTTCCAGAAAGTTATCGTTAAATTTCCTTGAAATGGTTATAAATGAACATGTTCTTTTTAAAAATACAGAAAATTTGTTTCAGCAATTTGACGAAATTATGTTTCAGTAATTTTATGATGTCCCAGTTAATGTTCCAGTAATTTTACACCAATTTACCGATACTACTCTGTGGAAGGGGCTTGTATTTGTTCATAACAAAGGTTTACTGATTCTAAAGACCTGTAGTGAAAATCCTTAGTGCAAATACGTGAACCATTACTTTTCACACACAGTATTGTTCATGTCCCTGTATTCCTGGTTTTGTTTTGTTTTTTAGCCTAAAGGAAGCATGGCGAAAAACATGGTCATCTGTGGTGAACCTTAACGAAGTAAAAAAATGCTCCCCTCTGAGCTGGACCCATAAACATTTCAATAGCATCTCCTGGTATATTTAGCCCATGTTGCCCAGTCAAGGAAGCATCTCTACAAACTTTTGTGGTTTTTTTACAAACTTAACTATTGGAAACAAATGCTCGGTTGAGGTTTCAAAAGAAATGTGATCCAGAGAGTGTCTTTACAGGTGGTTTTTTACCCACAGCTGCTTCGAATTCTGAAGCCTTTCCAACCAAAATGTCACATCCCATCCTGTTGCCTTCCTCCATCAAGCTGTGAATGAAGAAAAAAAGTAAATAGACTTGCTTGAGTAAGCATGAAAAGAGAGAATGTTTGCCATTATTTTCGTTTGGACTCCAATCTGGAGTGTAAAGTAATTAAAATCATTCTGAAATAAATAATTAACAAGAGATGTAGGGATTGTCATGTAAGCTGTGCATGAATAGTAATGGTTCAACAAATGAGTTTTCTTTTCATGCAAATGAAGTCTGCAATGCATTGAGTGATCATACATGTGTGGATATTAGGATTTGATTTTAATTCTTTCATGTTTACCAGTTTTGTATTGTTGTAAGCACTATAACAGTTATATTAGACTGTTAATTGTTGTACATCCATTTTTCGTTGTGGTTATTCTTTCATTTTACTTGATTGTAATTTATCACTGATCAAAATTTGTTATGCAAATTACCATTACCTGATAAATCTCCATTACCTTTTAATCTATTGAAATAGATGCCCAGGTAATAAACACCAAGGTAAGCTTTTAAAGTATAACTTTTTTTTCTTAGGGCTTTAAATCATTTGCATTTATGCTGATTTTAGTCATCCAAGTTCTAAACAAACAAGATGTTTAGCAGAATGATCACGCAGGGCGCATAGTTTTCTTTTAATTTTTACAGCTTGTAACGCAAAGAGGTAAGTTTATTATTTGTGCGCTATGTCATAAACATGTCAGATGTGATAATGTGATATTCCCATTTCAAGTGTTATTACCCTAACTGCTCTGACATGTGTTCTACTCCCCTTGAAAGCTTTGTTTTTTTCCCTGTCTCCGATCCGCACAGGAAAAAAATAACTAATTTAATCCAGCGCATTTGCTCATGGTCTCATATCCTCTGGAATGGCAAAGCACTCCTGGATGCCAACCGCTCCGACTGAATCTTTAGGCTGTGCTCGCCTACACATTAGAGCCCTTTGGACTCGGGCTCCCACCGTTTTTCAGTGCTGTAATGTTGTGCAGGTCCCTAGTAAATCAAAAACGCTACCAGATGCAGGCGTCCTCTGAGCTTTTGCCTCCCCAACCTCGCTGAATGAAATGCTCTGTTTTGGGGCCTTGATTTACGCGGCAAGCGTGCGACCACAGGCATTCCTGCATAAACCTGTGGCCTCGCTGCACGCCGAAGCTAAAGCCCACGTCTGCCTGTACGTTCCCACGCTTTCCTCTGTACTGCTGGGTCCGGTCATTACCAGAAGAGGCTGGAATTGACAGCGGAGATGCTTTTCATTGGCTGATGACCTCCATCGAGAAGGATACAGCTTTGAAATCCACATCATGTCCAAAGAAGCTTGGAGTTTGTACCGACAATATTCCCCGGGACAAAATTACCTCCGTCACAAGCAACTCTATATCTATTTAGAGGTGAAACATCTGTTTTGGACAAATTCTTTGCCTGGGGAGAACGCTGGGAGCGAGCTGTTGTCGGCTCTATTTGTTGACAGCTTTTAACGCAAGAGAAGACATCCTGTGTTTTAAAAGTAGTTTGCTCTGACAGCAACGAAACAACAAAGTGGCATGACCTGCCTTATCTGTGAAAAACACCTCGCTTTTCTGTTGTAAATGACAAGTATGGCATATCTAGGCATTAGGTGGGGGGGATCATGTCAGGATATTTTTGATGCGGGTTTCTATCTTAAATATGAGGCTTAGTCCCACATCCGTGTGGTAAGGCCAAAAAAAGGAAAAAAAAGTGGAAGGATGCTGGGCCTGGAGTTCTGCCGACACTAAACAAGCAGACAGCATTCATTTTAAGGGAAAACGGCAAGGGAAACGGTTGCAGGAGGATGGAGCTGCCTTTTCCTGACAAACGACTTGGTGTGTTCTTTTCCCAACTCTCTGCAAGTTTTTTTTTCTTCCTCCAAACAACACCTGTCACACTGTTACTGTAAAGTCCAATTAACACAGTCATCCTAGCCGCCCTCCTTCGCTCCTCCGCCTCCTCTCTCTACCTGTTCTTGTCAACCAGAGCTCAAGCTTTTGTCTTAAGACCAGCCCACCAGGAATATGGATAACAGTAATGTGTTGGATCCTCATTGCAGTGGGTGATCAGTGAAGAATCACTTCTGGAAGGGTATTTGTCTGTAAGATGCAGTCAATTTATTTGTACATGTGGCCTTCTTTTGAGGGTCTACAATGAAAATGGGAAGAATCTTCTAAACAATCATATGGTGCACTCCTTGAAAATATTTTTTGACCCACATCTTGGATTGAATATACTGACGCAACTGTTCAGTGTTGAACTGGCAAGCAACTTCTGCTGGTAAACTGATTAGCCATTAAAATGATCTGCATTATGTCCTCTCTTGCATTCGTCATTAGTGGACGACCAACCTTTTTGGAGGAATTAAATGAGTTTGAAACACTAAAGTTGCAGTATCTTGTCTGCATCGACTTGTAGTGTCATTGTGTTTCGGGTATCCAGACTTCGAGTCTTGGCTTGCTGACCTTTCACGATCCACTTCTCTTTAATATAATATAATTTAATATATCTATTGTAATGTAAATAAATACAAAGATGCTGTATTCTAGAAATGAGGGAAGAAAACGGGAAGAATCATCTAAACAATCTTAAGGTGCACTCCTTGAAAATATTTTTTGGCCCACATCTTGGATTGAATATTATACTGACACAATTATGATGCTTATAATGCTTGTTAAAGGATTAAAACATCTTAACTTTATTATGTCTTTTTTAATATGGATAATGCATGTTGATGTTCATCACATTCGATATTTTTACTACTGAACATTTTAAAAACATATGCACTAAAGTAGTTTTATTAACATTTTGTATTTTAAGAGGAATAAATTGTTGTATTTTATATATTTTTATTCAATTATGTATATGTGAAGTAATTGTAAATGCATATTTTAAAGGAAATATGAACTGATATCTGTAGTGTATAAAATATCCCTTCCGTTTTTGTGAAATGCTCAAGGTCCATTCTGTGAACTGTGGGAGGTAAAGCAAGTGAATATATTAGTTTTTTTTTTTAAATGTATCACTCTTTATGACATTTTGAGGTGTTGAGTGCGAAATGCATGTAATATGCATTTATGCAAATACATGAACATGGAAATTATTCCTTGAATTCATTTAAAGGCCAACATTTGCATACAGAGTCATAATTAACTATTTACAACTTTGGTCCCAATGAGCATACTGAATGTGAATATTTCTAGCAATGGTCCACCAGCCCCCCTTTTCCAATTAAGTATGCCGCATGAAATCTCTTCCAGCCTCGGACTCTCCCCGTGTTTGTTTGAAATGATCCGGAGAGTGCAAAGTTTGGAGGCGAGGCACCACAATCGGCTCGCAGCGCCTAACCTTTCCAACAATTCCCCCCGTGTGCATGCGAGAACTGGTAAAAAGTTGCCCTGATTAGTTTACAGTTTGCTCAAAAATCAGCATAATAAAGCATTTGAATAGGATGAAGAGATCTAACATCCTCTGCTTGTTTACGATTGCTCGGCGGAGATGCCACGTCGCCTCCTCTCTGACCCCGAGGCATGGAGTCACTTAATGCACTGTGTTTCCATCCTGCGCTCCCATTTCGGCGGCAACCAGCAGCGCAGGAGTTCCCGATGGAGGCCGGATAGAGCGCAGCCCCTCCAGGCAGTCCTGGGGTGCAGTTACCCCCGGCATGCGTCTCTGCATGGTAATGAAGACTGGGTGCACCACCATGAAGTAGATGGAGGAGCAAGGCTACTCACCAAGGACTGACCCGTGGTTCAGAGGACAGGAGACTGGCGCAGTGGGAGAGCCCCTTCGCTCGCTGATCAGAGGAACTGCGCCTTCCATGCGACGCTGAAGGCAGTGCTGAGGAAAAAAACACAACTGATTAGATGTTGCTGTCGCCCATGCAGCTCCGCTGGAAAGCCTTTTTCTTATTCTGGGGCTTGTTTGTTTCTTGCCCCCTCTAAGCCTTTTGTCATCCTCAGACAGCGACGGATGCAAGTTCTCTGTGGTGTGGGGCTTTGCTCGTAATTAGCTGAAAGTTCTCAGAGACTTGACAGGAAGAAAGTGTGGCAGAAGCTCAGAATGTTCTCTTGTTTATTGTTGCTTTTTTTTCGCCCCAAAATCTTTCTCTGAATAAATCAAAAACTCTTTCGCTCTGAGACTTTAAGACTGAATTTGAACTCTTTATTTCATCAGGAGCGAGGAGTTGTGTGGTTAGTTACAGTATCAAAAGTGTGTAAAGCGGGTAGTCCTTTTCAGTCCAGAAAACACAAACTTTCCTTATAAGAAGTTTAGAACAATTCCACACATTTGATTGCGACAGTATTTCCTCCAATATGCTGGATTGGATTCCACATAAATATAAGATAGGGATACCATTCATCTCTATTTATCTCCTTTTTTGGTTGCACAAAGCTGTCAGATGTGTTCACCTCATCTCAAGGTTGTGCCGAATTAACAAGTAAAATAAACCAAGCTTTGTTTTATTATCATGCCCTATGATCAAATTTCTTCTCTTAGAGGATTCTCGCAACTGATGCAATAAGCTGATCTTCATGAATCTATTCTAAAGCGGCCAACGAGGGATGCACTTCCCTTCCCTGAATCCAGATCTTAAAGGCAAGAGTGCTTCCATATTTAAAGTCAAGGGTAAGTTTTAAGTCCTCTAAGGCCACCCTAAGCAGCTTTATGTCAAAATAACAACATTCATCCAGTCTCGTGTTCAAATAACGCAAGGGAATGTCAACACGCATTAGTTGGACAAGAATTCTGACACTTCCGAAACTGAGGGCTCTTATGCAGCTTAAATAGGCACTGGTGTTAAACTTCCTTACACTTTTGGTGGTATGTAACAGACTACCCAGGGTCTAGAAGCTGCTCTAGGCATATACATCAAGAGAAGAAGGGGCCAGACCTCACTGTGAATGTGTGATATTATGGCCAGACTCATCCACCAATAGAGGCCGGTCCATACCCCGACAGTGCAACCTCCCGGCACAAAGGATGGTCCTGCCGCAGCTTTCCGGCCCCATTAGCACCCGAGCGTCAAGGCAAAGCTCCAGAACCTCATTCATTATTCATCGGCGCGCAGGCAGAGGCCCTGATAAATTCTCGCTTTAAGTGACAATGAGTGACAGAGCCTGGGGTTTTTTATGGCCATCCCCTCCCTGCCGCCAGTGGCGCGCTGGCCAAAGGTCCAGCCTGATCCTCCGCTAATGACCGGCATGATGTATGTGCAGTGAAGCGGAGGCTGACACCGGTGCTCTACCGTCCCGCTCCCCCGGTCCCACACCAGGGGTAAGCTCCATCCCATCCCGGGAGCTCAGTAGGCCACGGAAACTCCTCATTAGTTAGGATGCACAGGGTTAACCTGGAGGGAAGGTGGTAAGGTAAGAGAATGGTGGGTGAATTGGGGTGATGGGACAGTCATCTTATTTTACACCTCCATGGCCTAAAATTTAAACCCGAGGAGGAAACCCACACATGGACCACCTACTATACCTTACGGCCTTAATAAACTTTATAAGACCTTTATAAATCTACCAAATGTTTAAAAAACAATTTATTGCTCAGAAACGCATGACTATATTTAAGCAGAGATTTTAACATCTCAATGAGAGTAACTAGGCAGGGCTGTCATTGTTTTTCTGTGGATTTCTGTCGAAATTTCTGGGTATCTGTAACAATACGGCCAGTATTGACTTGCTCAGGGTTTGGTATTGAAACTTCAAAGGCATTTCAACATTTTATTCTATTTTAACTTTCAGCTGGAGAAGGGAGGGGTCCTTAGCCTCTGTTTGTATCTGTGCGTCTCCAGTGATATCGATTGAATTGGATTTTAACCCCTCTTCTTTGCGCTGCACTGAAGACAAATGCTTTCAGTGGAACAAAGGCTGCATACTGTGTGTGGCTAGCTTTTGAGAGCCAAATCTCTGGGGTGCAGCCAATGTATCTTTCCAAAAAAAGATATTTCTCAAGGGAATGCTTTGCCATTCCAAGTTTCTGATGTAGGCCCTGCTCCTTATATTGCCATGATATCTGTAAATAGGACTTATTATACAAGCTTATTTGGGTAATCACTCAAGACCAAATAATGAAGACCTCAGTAGGTTATAATAAAAGAGTTGCATGTCAAGCTAAATGGGATCCAAAGGAATTCAGAGTATGCCAATCAAGGTGATACTACAAGCTATAGATATAGCTGATAGCAAAACATACTAGCTTAAACTGGTCTTTAGCAGCAGTTCTTTAGGTCAGCATCCCTGTTTCAGCTTTAATATGCTATCCAGTCAGGAGCGTTCTATTACCAAATCCCTCAGGCAGCCAGGGAATGTTCTCTCAGAACATCACTTATTTGTTAGCACTAATGTCTTATTCGAGCGATTAGTAAGCTAACAAACATTTTAATATAGCAAACATGTGCAAAAGACTTGGAAGTGTTGCCACCAAGTGATTTTTTTTTAAGAATCAATTTCATCTGTAGATCCGCAGTTCTGCTTTAGAAAGACCCATTATTGAGTCATAATTTAATTCTGATTGGGTGTTGGATACAAATTGGTTTAAAGTTTGTTGTCCGCATTACGATACTATCACAGAATCATTCTTTCAGATATGTACCAATACTAAAGTCTGCGTGAACCGGATGTTGCTAAGACTTTTATTTCGATATGTTGATGTACTACAAAATTAAATGCAATATTGAGTAGGGGGCGGGACTTTCTTTTTGCACATCCTTGCCTCATAGCAAACTAATGGTGAGAGAATGGTGAACGGTCCAGATGCTGAAGCAAACGGTCAGACTTTGATTTTGAAAATTGGCAAGGATTAATAGTTCACCTAAAGACAAACAATATGAGATGGCAAAATAAACACAAATTTATGATTTCATGTGGACTAATTATAGATATCCAGTGATCTGTGTATGGATGACTTGCTGTGGATAAAGAATAATGTGTATATCTTGTACTGTACTCTAGCCTTTGACTGACAGATTCCACCTTTACTAGAAAGAGAAACAGAGAAGAGCTGAATGAGTAGAGCTACCTTGTCAGAAGATATAGAAGATGAATACCTCTGGAGAGTCCGCTAGCATACCTGCTGTTTGCTGTTTGGTCAGGAATATTATAGTGCAGCCCAGGAGAGCGCAATAGTATGTATATATTTAAAAATAGATGTATACATCAAAGTGCATTCAAGATGTTTGGAATCCCTCGTGGTGTATTCTTCGCCTCTCATTCTTTCATTCGCATTCAATTGCTCTTTCTCAACATCTTTGGTCCTGGTAGATCCAGAAGTTGACGTTTGAATGCTTTTGTTGCAGCTGCGCATCTTGATTAGTGCCACATATGAATAAGGTTTGTCGTTGTTGTGTAGCTGGCATGAATGTATCCTTTGATCTGGAATTTTAATGATGGCCTCCAGGTTTGGTTGAATGGATTTCCAAGGTATGCTGACAATGAGGTACTCTTGGTTTCCATGTCCAGCTGGTCAGATATGTTCATTTGTGATCCCTGTCTTCATGCAATACAGCTGTATTAACAAAGAAACTCTCCAGCTGATTGGATATTTCTTGGCTCTCAAAACTGCACCATGGATATCTTGTTAGAAATTGAGTTCATTTTAGAGATGCACAGGTCTCTGTGGATTTTGCTGATGATGAGATACGCATTGTCTTGGGAAGATTTTTCTAATTTGGCTTTGAGGTAAGTTCTTTTATTTATTATTGATAATATCATAAAATAGTTTAAGAGGGAATTTGTTATCAACTAAAAACAAAAGATTTATTTTGGCTGTTTGTTTAGATGTTGACCATTTGGAGGCCTGAAATTGTTCAATTTTAAAACATTTTGATCTTAATGTTAACTACAAAAACACGATTTTATGATTTTATGAAGTCATATTACGTAGGCCTGTGCAAAAAATGACAAAACAACAAAGGTGAATGAGAGGACCGGATGTGCACAGACGTGTAGCACCCCCATCTACAGGCTTAACATGCATGCTACAGTTTTGTAGTTGTATGTATTTCCCGAATCTGGCTTTGTCGCAAAAATGTCAATATTCTCTTTTCCATAGCCTAATTTAATTGTAACACCTATAGTTATGTAGGCTAATCAAAGCTAGCATAACATACAGTGTTGGGCAAGCTACTTGAGAAATGTGAGCTGAGCTATTAGCTACTCTACTTAAAATGTAGCCTAACTACAGTAAAGCTACCTTCTGGGAAATGTAGCAAGCTAAGCTGAAAGTGACTTATTAATGTAATTTGATAGATATAGCATGTTTGTGCTTGACATTTAACTTATTTTCTGCAGGCTATTTGGTTTTGAACATGATTATTGGTTTAAATATGAACACAATCAACTATGTTACTCAATAACAGGCAGTTTCTCCGGTCGTCAGCCACCACAATTCCTTAAGCAGATACCAACAGCTGATTATTTGTGTGTATGAACTATAATCTACGAATGTCAAACTGTTTAGACAAGTCTCGAGGTAAGTGAATAGACCCAGTGATGGATAAACACTGCCATCAAGCGGTGGAGTTGGACAAGTTCTCTCTCTCTTTTTTTTTTTTTTTTGCATTTTATAAACTAAATGATTTGAAAAGCTTACATACATATAAAAATTGCATATTAAAGAGAATTGTTTTAACTGAAAGGGATCAAAAAGAAACATACTCAAGATTTAGCCACCCTCCAGCCTTATGAGATTCTTTCTCAGCTTTGAAAAAATGTTGTTTAGCAAAAAGTTAATGGGGACTTTGGTTGCCTGGCATATTCTTCAAAATATCTTATTTTGTGCAGGCTGAAGTGAAGGGAGGTCATGATAGGATTTAATTTTGTGTGAACTATTTGCTTAATTAGCATTTGAGTATGCCCTGTTTTGGGGGTACAGACCCGTTGCCTATTGAAAGGGGTGGTTCTTTATTTCTCAATAAGTGGAGCTTTTTGCAGTTATTCTCCTTAATTTCTAACACATTATGAGGTTCAAATACTGCATTTTAGTGTCATTTAAGCACTAATCTTTGCTGCATTAGCTTGGTGATCATAACCACAGTTTTTGATCTTGTGCTTACCATACTATTTTACCACAAAGTGTTTAATTAGAGTTGTGCTTTTAAACGAAGTTATTACAATTTTATAAATAATATTATGAGATGGGAATTTTAAATAAAAAATGTAGAATAAAGTAGTATGAAAAAATACTTATTTTTAAAATACAAATGTATTATCATGCACCATAAAAATAAAAATAAATTAGGAATCTGTTAAAACTTTTTAAAAACATACAATATACAAAGATACACAACAAAAAAAAACATATTAAAAACTGTAGCCTGTAGGTAAATAACACTGGCCAGATCATTTCCTCAATCAGAATTTGTAAATTTAAATAATTGAACATTTTATTTGTCTTAAAGCCCTCTTTTATCGGCTAGTTTCACAATTTATGATGGCATACTGTCAAAATGGGACACATGAGCTCATTTTGAGGGACGTAAACAATAGCAATGCTCCAAATGTATTTGCTGTTTTACATTTTTAATTTCCACAGCTTCAGAAGGACTTCAAAAAAGTCCAAATATTGATAAATAATCCTATGACAGGTGTTTTAACGTAAAGTTATGATTGAATCACCTCTTGTTACAGTTATGAAATAGTTTGACAACCAGCAGGAAATTTTCATGGGCCAATGACATCACCACATTGAAATGGTCTATAGGGGCCAAATTCTGGACTTTGTCAGTGGGGGACGGGTCTTTCAAACCACCCATACCCTGTCTGGCTACATGTTTGTGCTACCTGGATGGCACAAACATGCTACAGTATATAGTAAGGCACCTACAAAGACCTTAAATATTGATACACCTAAACATTTTCATTTTGATTTCACAGGTACTAAATACCATATAAAGGCTATTTTAAAACTTCAACCAAATGATTTTAGTTATTACAGATTGTTTTACAAGCATTATATAGGATATTTCCTGCCTTTGACATCACATACAAACTGCAGAGTAGGCCTATAGTTAACACACACCCTTTCTTATACTTTAATAGCGTGCAATGGTTGCCACGTGACATTGTGGCTAACACAGGGCTGTAATTCCTGGTATGAATTTGTTATTATGAAGAGATCTTTTTTAGTATGAATATAAAAAATAAACGCTGATGCTGTCGGTGTAAGACACAGCTGTCCACAAAAAGGAACTTTTGTTCTTACCAAACGTTTTCTCGTGAAAGGAAGTGAAACCACTGCAGTCCTCATGTCACTGTGTTCTTGTAATTGCTCAAAACTTAAGCGCCTTAAACAAAACTTTATGCAAATTAATGTTCAGACATGAACTAAAAGTGCAAAAATAAACCCATGCTAAAATGCCCATATACTTGTCTTCAGTTCAATACTTCTTGAGAAGATGTTTTTGTTTCACACACGTTTCACCTAGAAAAACCTTTTTCAAGCAGTTATTTATAGTCATTTGACATTTTAAATAAAGCTGTTGTTTTGTGTTAGATGCTTGATGTTGGACTGGATAGTTTAAATATAACTATGAAATAAAGTTGATAATGCAGTACAGAAAATATAGTATAAACCCAGCAGACACACAACGTCATAATACGTTAATATTAGGTTAGATTTAGTTCACCAGCTTCTAAGGACAATGTTATTTTGACTTCTAGTAATAACATTAAATGACGTTGATTTTAGGTTGTGATGTGTGACCAAAATCCAACAACGAGCTGTTTTTAGTTACCAAAATCTAACAACGAGCCAACATCTTAAACCAACCTTATATTGACGTCAAATACTGACATTTATTCATCAGGTATGGCAACCAAAATACAATGTTTGATATATGTTATATTAGTAACGTCCACACAACATCAAGCTGTAACATCATTAGACGTTGATATTTTCTTAATTTTAGCTTGTGTTGAAAAGTGATTAAAATTCAACAATGAGCCAACATCTTAAACCAACATCATATTAACGTCAAATACTGACATTTATTCGCCCAGTATGGCAACCAAAATCCACTGTCTGATAGATGGTATATTAGTAACACAACATCAAGCTGCAACATCATTAGACGTTGATATTTTTTTTAGGTTGCGTTGGAAAGTAACCAAAATGCAATGACGTAGGACATTGATGTGGGCCTGATGTCAACCCGATTTTCATTTCCAAATAAAATTAATTTAACCAATATAAGCAAGGTAAGCGGCTGCTTAGGGGGCCCCTAATAAATATCTAGAAGTATAAATTATACCTATAAACTATATTTAACATCATTTCTTATCATATTTTGTATAGTGAGAGTCTATATAGTGAGTCTATATAGTGAGTCTATATAGTGAGTCTATATATATATATATAACTATATAGTCTATATAGTTGTATAGTGAGAACTAATTTTTTACATAATTAAATATAATAAACAATAAGTTATTTTTTTAATATACAATAAATATAATATCATCATAATAACGTAATGTTATGTAATAATCATATGAAAACAAAACATTAATCCTCAATCATGGAACAGTCCAGCAGTCAACTTTATAAAAAAAGATATTATTGTTTTGTTGTAAATTAATTTTAAGATCTCTAATTATTTAAAATATAAAGCTTATATTAAGATAAAAAGTAGAAAAGAAGAATGAGTGATATAAAAAAAAACTAAATTAATAAAAGTAGAAAGGGTGCATTTCAGGACTTTTTGCCCCATGGCTGGAGTTGCGTAGGGCCCCCAAATCACTTAATCCGCCCCTGGATACAATCTGACGTCCTCTGTCTGCTGGGAAACTATTTTTAGCAGTGTTTGATAAGACAAGCATCGTTACTGTAAGTGAAAGCGTTAATAAAAGCGGTGTATAATGTTGAATTCACATTGACCAAGACTAATGGAAAGCTAAGATTAAGCTTGCTAAGTATTTCACTCACTAACTTCTTCATTAAAATGTTTTATTAATTTAATGTAAATACAATGCGTGACCAGGTTGTCACCATTTCTTTCATGCAAGTATCAAAACACATTCAAATGTAGATCTTAACATATTTTATATGCATGTTGTATATTAATAAGTGGGACCTGAAATTTGATCTGTTTTACAACATTTGGAGAAACACAAAGTTAGTTAATCAACGCAAGTCCATAAAAATGCATTACTTCCTGTTGCAGACCTCACTCTGGAGGTCTTAAAAATGAATAAAAAAACAGAGAGAAACAGAGAGTTGGTCTTCAGCTGTGCTGTCCTCTTTGTTGACTGAAGACGCGCTGTGGTTGTCGTGCCAACACTTTCTCTCAACTGCCAGCAGTTTAAAAAAATGCAACTTTGTGTTCTTCTTAAAGATACAATGTTAATACAGTAATAAAAAACAGATATAGTTTTAACTTATCCTCTTGTGACCTAAAACTCATGTGGGTCACACTCTCCCGGCCAAAGAAGATGCTACTTCCCAATTTTCTTAAACAGTTGTGGTCTCAAAAGGCATATACAGGGTAGGAAAATGGTGGGAATGTATGGTATGGCATGGAAGGTCCAGACTGAGGTATGTAACATGGAGGTAAGTATGTTGGTGTCTGTGAATGGTAGTATGGCATATAGCTTATTATGCGATTAGCTGGTTGTTCATAAAAACCTACAGTGTTAACTGCTGTGTTTTGCTGTAATGTTGGTTGACCTAGTGTTTCATATGTGAATGTCTGCCTCTGTCTCCTCTCTCTGGTAGATCGTCTTAATTCAGGATAATTTTCTTCAGATGGGTGACCTGTGGCTTCATCAATTTGTATGCATCCATTTTCATTATCTGCATATCTCTCTGATGATGGTATTGAATCGGTGATGAGTTCATCTGGTGTTTGACTTTCCTCCAAGTTATCTCTTAATGATCCTCTATCATTTATTGTGTCTCTTCTTTCAGGTGCTGTGTTAAAATGAGTCTCCTGGACTAACTCAGGCCTCTGTTGATGTGTATTTTCCATTTCCTGTTCAGTCCAACTTGAGGGGAACCTCAGCCAGTATCTCTCATGGTTATCCTCATCCGAATCAGTTGTGTCACTGCTGTAATTAGTTTCATTGTTCTTAGTTTCTCTGTTGTTTTGTCTCTTCTGTCTCTGCTTTGCTACTTCCCCTGGATGGGACGATGTCTCCACAGGCAAGTCATTTACCAATAACAGCAAATTTCGGTGTAGAGTTCTTGTTCCTTTCTTATTTCCACATTCAGGGCTTACTACATACACAGGATTATCTGAAACTTGCTCCTTTACCACATAAATGCTCTTCTCCCAGTATGACCTAAGTTTTCCTGGACCTCCTTGCTCTCTAAGGTTTCTGACAAGAACTCTATCTCCTGGTTTTAGAACCACACCTTTGACCTTCATATCATACTGACTTTTGCCACGTGTACTTGCTTGTCTACTGTTTTCATTTGCTATTTGGTAAGCCTCAGACATCCTTTTGGCCCACTGGCCAGCAAAACCCTTGTGAGTCACTTCTTCGCCCTCTTCAACCAATCCAAATATCAAATCAATGGGAAGGTAGGGTTGACGTCCATACAACAGATAGAATGGGGAATATCCAGTAGACTCATGACGGGTGCAGTTATATGCATGTATTATATGTGGGAGATGATCTTTCCATCTCGCTTTTTCTTTGTCTGCCAATGTCCGAAGCATTTGAAGGAGGGTCCGGTTGAATCTCTCTGCTGGGTTACTTTGAGGGTGGTAAGGAGATGTTCTTGAGTGGCGTACTCCAGCCAGTTGTCGAAGATTTCGAAAAAGTTCATTTTCAAATTCCCTTCCCTGGTCATGATGTAGCTTTCCAGGGTAGCCGAAGCGAGGGATGTAGTCATTGAAAAGACGTTCAGCTGCAGTTTTGCCAGATTTGTTTTTTGTTGGGTAAGCTTGAGCAAATCGAGTGAAGTGGTCTACAACTACTAGTATGTATTCATAGCCCCCGTGGCTTGGTTCTAAGTGCAAGTAGTCAATACAAACAAGCTCAAAAGGTGAGTTAGAAGTTATACTGCCCATTGGTGCCCGGACATGGGTTACTGGCTTTTTTTGCTTGATGCATGGGCATTTTCGTGTAATATACTCCTCTACTTCCCTTTTCATATATGGCCAATAAAATCTTTCTCTCATCAGGTGGAGTACTCGTTCTGTGCCCACATGCCCCATATTATCATGCAAGTATTCCATAGCAAGTTGCTTGTACTGGGTTGGGAGAACCAGCTGTTTCCTCTCATTAGTCTGTCTATAAAGACACCCATCCTCTAAAAATAGTTTGTGCCATTCGTAAAGGAGTTTCCTGGCAGCTCCAGTCACTTGTTTTTTCATGTCCTCATCAGGTACCTTGACATCCTTCTTCATCTTAATTATCTTTGAGATCACTGGGTCTTCTCTTTGAGCTCTGGAAAGCTCAGCTTTACTTATCTTTGGTAACAATGAACATTGAGATGATGGGTCAGAGTCTATTGAGGAGATACTGAGTGCTGCAATCCAAGCTACATCCTTTGTTTTAGCCACATGAGTCCCATTCCAGACTGCTTGCACAACTTCTAATGACAGGTCCTCTGTACACTCTGTGACAAACCTTTCCATATCAAGAGGAATGCGTGAAAGTGTATCTGCATCAATGTTTATTTTACCAGGCCGGTACTTGATATCAAAATGATAGTCAGATAATTCTCCCACCCAGCGATGACCAACTGCATTCAGTTTTGCTGTGCTCATAACATAGGTCAAAGGATTATTGTCTGTATAGATGGTGAAATGTGGAGCGTAATACAGATAGTCCCTAAATTTCTCACACACAGCCCATTTCAATGCAAGAAATTCAAGTTTGCCGCTGTGTAGTCGGTAATTTCGTTCAGCTGGTGAAAGTGTTCGAGAGGCATATCCGATGACTCTCAACTTCCCATCTTGATGTTGGTACAGGATAGCCCCAAGACCTTTCTCTGATGCATCAGTGTGAAGTGTGAATGGTAGGTTAAAGTCTGGGTAAGCCAAAACTGGTGGTTTCATTAACATGTCAATCAGTGTTCCAAGTGTTCTCTGATGTTCAATTTTCCACTCCACAGGAGTTCGTGAGGGCAGTTGTGGGCCTTTAGCTTTTCTTTGCCTGGACTGAACTGTTGCCACATCAGCTTTTGTTTGTAGTAGTTCATAAAGTGGCTTAGCTATGCATGAAAAATCTTGGATAAAAGAACGGTAGTAACTTAGAAATCCAAGAAGTTTCCTTACATCACCAATTGTCTTTGGTATTTGGCTTTTTAGAGATAGAACTGCTTCAAGGTCTTTGGGATCTATTCTCACACCTTTGTCTGATACGAGGCGACCTACATATCGGACCTCATGACGAAAAAGTTCACATTTCTCTGGTCTTAGCTTGACCCCATGATGTTTAAGAGCTTGAAGGACTTTTCGAATACCTTCCACATGTTCCTCAAAACACTTGGCATAGCATAGCACATCGTCTAGATATGGGATACAACATTCATCCCTGAGGGAGTCCAGCATTTCCTCCATACTGCGCTGAAATGCTGCAGGTGCATTAGACAGGCCAAACGGAATTCTCACCCACTCATAAAGTCCCCAGGGTGTTATAAAAGCTGTCATATGTCTAGACCCTTCAGCTATAAAGCCCTGATGATAAGCTTTCCCCTGATCAAGAATGCTGAACCATTTGTATCCCCCAAGAGTGTCAATCAAGTCTTGTATTCTTGGTAGTGGATGTCTATCTGGTACTGTCTTTTTATTGAGTTGGCGATAATCAATACAGAGACGCAGTGAACCATCCTTCTTTCTTACGCAGACCACTGGAGCAGAATAAGGGGACTTAGACTTTACAATCCAACCTTTAGCCAGTAGATCGTGAATGTAGTCCTTGACTTCTTTGAACAAAGGCTTGGGAATTGATGAATATGCATGCTGTACCGGAGTGTCATCTCTGAGGTTGATTGACATTTGTAGACTTGGAATGCAGCCGATTTCATTTCCATCTTGGGCAAAGGCTGACGATTCTTCATACAGCATTTTCCTGACCACTGCTTGTTGTTCCTCTTTCAGATGGCTGAGGTCTACAGGTGGGTGCCATAGTGGTGAATTTTCTTCAGTAGCTGAAGTAGTCATGCTCTGAACCCTCACTCTACAGTTTGTCCTTTCTATCATTTCAGGTTGTAGTACTTCATCAATTGACTGGAAGTATCCAAGTATTGAGTTACTGGGCAGAGTGATGTCGCATGTAGAGTTATTACCGATGGGCACAAAAACATATGGATTTTTCTTGTCCTGAATTTCTAATAGCCCTCCACCTATATCTAGTTGCTCTAAATGCACATTGTTCTCCTCTGGCTCAAACAATACTAAGTTATCAACCCGATCAGTTTCGCATGCAACTTTGCACTTCACCCATGCAACTTGTCTAGCTGGGATGATGACGCCCCCTCGTTTTACTTTCACTCGTTCCCACCATATATTGGGCTCAGAAGTCTGCACAAAATTCACAAGAGTTTGGACTTTCTCAGTTGACACAGATATTGCTCCAGAAAGTAAAGAAACTAGAGTTGGTACCAGGCGCTCAGGTTGCCCTTGAATGAGTTCTTCCACTACACTGAATCCAAGTAATGGTCTTTCAATTGGCAAATGACTAACCAAAAAAGGAACATTGATTGAGAAGTTGGGATTATCATTTTCTTGTAAATTAACAGTAATAATGGCCCAACCATCAAATGGAATAAGGTCTCCATTCACTGCATACACTTCTAGTTTGTCTGGAGTTCCTATAAGCTCAGTGAGTGGTCTTACATTTACATCAGGTAGATACCTGTCTTTCCATGTACGATCAATTATGCTGACTTGAGCTCCAGTGTCAAGCAAAGCACTAACTGCAAGGCCATTGAGGTTACACTGAGTTAAGGCTTTTCTTCCAATCAAATTAACAATTTTATCATTCTTGGCTTTAGGTGGTGTTAAAATAGGTGGCTGATTATCTTCACTGTCTGATTTATTTACTGAGTTTTGGGACAACGAAGGCCTGGTCACTGCTCGTCCCTTTGCAGTGACCATTCCTCGTTTCCCTGAAGTCTGTGTTTCCGCAAACATCCTCTCGCCAAATGTCCTGTTTCACCACATCGGAAGCAGTGATTACAATTATGTCCAGCTTCAACACATTTTGGGCAGCCACGAGATTTTACTCCTCTTTGTGAAATCTTCTTACTCCGAGAGCATGGACAGGCATTGTCAGGTTGTGTCAGCTGTTTTGGCTTTGTCATGGAGTCCACCATTCTGGTAAGTGCATCGACTTGAACTATTAGTTGTTTTATGGGGTCATTTTTGGTTTTCTCATTGAATTCTCCAACAGGTTTACTTTCCAGCTGGGAACAGCTTACAGTGGTTTGCTTAACCCGAGTTAATGGACCCAGCCTTCGCACCCTCTCATTTTCATCACTGGTGACTTTTGTTACACTTCTCAATATTGTTTCGTCTGTAATGGAACGGTTGGATAACAAGGGTTTTAATTCACTACGAATGTCTTTATATTTGTGTCCCAAGCCTTGGTATATGGTATGTAGAAACACATCTTGAACAGTTGCTGAGTCGTATCTGATGTCAGAGTTGTTCTGTTTTGCGGCAAGGAGAATTTTCTGTTTGAGTCCTATTACTCTGTACAGGAACTGCTGAGGTGTTTCATTTTCACTCTGTTTTGTACACATTAGTTCTTGGAATAACTCTGTACTGCTTTTGTCTCCTAGGTGTGACTGAAGGAATCCTTTTAGCTCCTCAATAGTAATATCTTCCTTATTCATCAGCATGTCTTTGAAGGTCCCTGGTTTTATTGTTCGAAAAATGCCTCTAATTAATTCTGCCTCACTGTAATTCTGTTTGATTCCATCTTCGATTTGTCTACATACATTAGTGTATGTAATATCTGATGTGTAATCGCCAATTTGTCCTCCATGTATTTTGAACTCTCTGTGCTGAAGGAAGGAAAGGTCTCTAAGGGAAATTACTTTGTCTGGCATCAACTGTGTCATTTTCTCAGGGTGATTGTTAGACTGTGTGGTTTCAATTTTGTGTGTTACATTTTGTGTCATTGTAGGTTGTTGTGTGGATAATGTGAGGTAATGAAGAAGGTTCTTGGTCAGTTCTTCATAACTTGGGTGTACTATATTTGGGTTAGTGTCTGAGTTTGTGTTTGATACTCTAATTTCTCCTGTGTCAGTTGTAGCTGCAGATGATGCTAGATAAACAGTGTTTGTATTTGTGGTGTGGTCAGTAGTAATGGAGGTATGTGCTGTGGGGATAATGTGTTCATCGATTTTAGCATTAGTCTCAACAGGATTATGCTGATAAAAAGGTGCAGCAGTAGCTCTGACTTCTTCAATAGAGTTTACAGTTTCTTGCAAAATTAACAGTTCTGTCATCCCTTTATCTTTTGACTCTAGTAATTGTGTAAAATATGTTAAGATCTACATTTGAATGTGTTTTGATACTTGCATGAAAGAAATGGTGACAACCTGGTCACGCATTGTAAATACAATGCGTGACCAGGTTGTCACCATTTCTTTCATGCAAGTATCAAAACACATTCAAATGTAGATCTTAACATATTTTATATGCATGTTGTATATTAATAAGTGGGACCTGAAATTTGATCTGTTTTACAACATTTGGAGAAACACAAAGTTAGTTAATCAACGCAAGTCCATAAAAATGCATTACTTCCTTTGAAAGAAGTTGTCTGCATTTTTACAGTAGGTGCTGTTGTGGCATCCCAGCATGTGTTTCATGCTCCATCATGACCTCTTTTCTCCACATGACCTTATAATTATGCCAGCTGCATTGCCAGGAACTGCCAGATGTTTTGGGTAGGTAACAAATATGTACAGGTAGCTTATGGGAAAATATACTTATTGTCTGTGCATTGATCCAAAAGCTAACGTCTGAACATCTTCACTTTCTAGCATAAATCCAGAGATTTCACCATAGAAAAGCTCAACAAAAGGGAAAGAAATGTGCTGTTTACGTAATACTGAGATGCTGTTTCTCAGGACTGCCCTACTCACTCGTACTACAGCTGTAGGTCTTTCAGGACACGCCTCTTCATTTTCACTTACTTAAATACTGGGTAGTTTAAAAATAGAGCCTCTGACACATCAGCGATCAGAGAGAGAGAGACAAGAGAGAGAGTGACAAGAAATATGGAAAACAGCTTAAATCATCGGCTGACTTTGACACTGTGAAACTTTTGTATAGCTAGAGGTGCACATCACTGAGTATGCAGCTATTATTTGGTCTACAGTAGGAAATAGTTTTGAAACATACTGTAAAAGAGGTCAATTTTTTGGCCTTAAGAGGTACTGATTCACTCTTTAGCGCCATTGTTGGTGCAACTGCTTCCCATGCTGGAAACGGAATTTTCAAATCATGCTCAGAGTAAAAAAAAAAAAGGAAAACTAGTTTTTTGTTGTTGTTGTTGGTGCCGTGACCCGGATGGTAGTAATGTTTTGGGAAGGGGGCAAGTGCGCGTGACTGGCATCCTTCTCATTCTTTGCAGGCACCTCCACAGGGCACGTCGGACAGTTCATCAAGGATCTACCGCTGGACCCTCATCTCACTATAGTTGTTAAACGTGATATATGTAATTAATCTTGTCTCTATCTAATGACTCTTCTGTTTTTTAAATCTATAACTTGTTCTCAGGTAACGTGTTTTGGCTGAGCGCCAAATATATTAATATATGTAACCACGTACACTGATTGTGCATATTGACTGATTACTTGCTTTTATTTCCTATATTGTATAAACGTATTGTACGTTATAACGTTTTTTCAAAAGAGAGGGTATTTTTCATATTTTTCAAAGAAAATGAAAGGAGGCAGTAATGTTATAGGCTCCGTTTTGTTATAAATATGCATGCAGGGAAGATGATGGTCATATAAATATGTAGCTACACAATGCCTCAACGTTTTTGGTGTCTGATAAGTTGTTAATATCAAACTGAAAATAGGCACTGCCTTATATCATGTTTTCATTTTATTGTTAAGATAGTGAAACAACTTAGCCAGGGTGATGCGAATGAGGTTATGAAGTAGCTACACTGTTCACTTTGCAGATTTACATGAGGTGTCCTCAAAAGTTTGTTTTCCATATTACACTTGCAAAGTCTGAACAAGGAAAGGATATGAGAATGAATTTTGTGCACTTGATATTGAGAAAAAGCCCCAATCAGATAGATGAACATCGGCAGCCTCGCCTCTGTTTTCAGATGTCTCCGTTTTCATCCATCCACACTGACCCAGAGCAGCAGCGTTTTAAAACAATAAAAGGCCTCTTCAGCATTTTCAAAAAGCTCTATTTTCGGGGCTTGAAAACTCTGGCGTAGTGTGGACGGAAGATGTAACCGTAGCAAAAGTTATAAGTTTTAAAACTAAAACATATATGTGCAAACGGGGCTTGAGACACCATTTTAAATCCCAGTTAGAGGAGATAAACATATGTGTGTCCAAAATCAGCAGAGATAGTGATTTTGAAGCAGAACAAACTTTTAAAAGCATTGCTTGTTATAAGAGTTGGACTTGCTGGATGGTGTTTCAGATGCTGCTTGGAGGGGGTACACGTGGTCGAAATCCACATTTAAATAGGAAATAAACTACCTAAATGCATAAAGAAAGAAATGTACAATGTAAATGTATATCCAACGCAACCTCGCGGCATTTTATAACTTTGATTTAGTGGCTAACTCGTATGAATTCGTACGATCTCATTGTACAATTTAGTATGATTCACTTATCCCCCAATGATGGTTGTGTTTATGGGTGGGGTTGCGTGCCACGCCTTCTTTTAAAAAATCGTAGATTTTCATACGACAACTCGAATTAGCCACTAAACTGACAAAATAGTTAAGTTTCATCGTGAGATAAGGCTGGTATATTTGCAGGTTAGCGACGTGTACTTCAGTAACAGGAAGAAAATGAGGTTGAAAAGATTATGATTTTGCTATTCACCTTATTTTGCTTTACTTTCTTTTCTGTTTACTTGTAAACCACACAACATGGGTTTGTTCATTCAATAGTATTCGTAAATCATACTTAGTGCCCAAAGAATTATGTTGATTGAGAGGAAATAAGGAACTAAAATCCAAACACGTGTTCAAAAGAGATGTGTTTGAATGGCTGTTCATTTCAACATCACCAAAATTCACACACATATACAACACAATAAAACAATTAACAGCTCCTCGATTTTTTTTTAGATCCGTAATACAGACAATCCAATCAACACTCGGTTAAAAGCCACACAACATTTTTGTTTTGTTTGGCTTAATAGCTTCTTTCATTGAGAAATACACATCATGGAAGTGATTTTCTACACTTGTCATAACCTCATTTTCCTTCAACAGTGGTTTGTGTATATAAGCCTCTAAAAACAGAATAAATAAAAGTCCACAGCCAACAATTCACCATCCAGACAAATTTCCTATTGTGAAAGAAAGTGGCTTAGCACTGTCGCCTCACAGAACGAAGGTTGCTGTTTCGAGTCCCGGAGACTGTGTAAAGTTTGCATATTCAAACTATGTTTGTGTGGGTTTCCTCCGGGTTCTACGATTTCCCCCACAGTCCAAAGACATGCTCTATAGGTGAACTGAATGAATTGTATGATTGTGTGTGTGTGTGTGTGTAAATGTGAAAGTGTATGGGTGTTTCCCGATAATGGGTTGGATATGCTGGAATAGTTGTCGGTTCATTCCGCTATGGCGACCCCTGATAAATCAGGGAGAAACCCAGAGCAAAATGAATGCATGAATAAAAAAAAGCAGTCTTAATTTGATTAAATGTATAAATTTATGATCACTGTAATATTTAATCTTTTTTTATAAGTATCATTCTGTTTCACTAAGCTTGACATACTAGTTTACTACTAATACTAATACTTAGCATACTACGATTCGGGCTGCATTAGCCTTAATCTTGCATACAGTGCAGAATTGGGATTCAGCCATCGTTAGCACACGGCACTATGCCCCTGAGAGGTTTATGTAAACATGCGGTACACCATTGTGTGGACCAGTGCCAGACAGCCATAAAACAGGATAAATATGGTTGCAAGTGCAACAAAGATTTCTTTCAGGTCAGAGGGCTGCTTTTGTCCTGCAGCAGTACCTCGAAAGGTGCTGGAGAAGGTTGAAAGGTTGGAAAAAAACAGGAAATGGTCACCAGCAGGATTAATTGCTACATGTGTAGCTATTTTCTGTCCACATGCAGGTTAGAGCTTTCTGCTCCTGTCAAAGCGAAGTCTGCATTTTTATGAAATACGTAGCACTTAGCTTAGCATCATTTAAGTGTCCTAAATGTAGCCTAGAATTGCAGAGTTGCTGTTGATCATTTCAAAATGTAATAATAATAATAATAATAGTAGTAATAATTCGTTTTTAATTGATGCTTTTTAAAGCACTTAAGAACACCTTACAGACAGTATATAGCAAGCACATCATAAAAAAAATGATAAATGATAAAAAGTGGACTCAATACTGACCCTTGAGGAATACCATGAATAACTGAGATAGGATCAGAGCGTCTATTCTTTATCAGCACAAACTATTTTCTGTGACTTAAATAAGATGAGATCCAGCACAGCACATTATCTGCTACTCTAACAGTATAGAACTAATAGTATTAAAAAGCAGCAGTAATGTCTAAAAGAATAAACACTGTATGGACAGAAGACCAGAATCAGCAGCTAAGAGATCATTTACAACCTTAGAAAGGGCTGAGATATAATAATATTACAATAACTATTCTAAATAGTTCTATAATTCATTTATTTTATTTTCAGCTTAGTCCCTTTATGTTTCTATAATATAGCTCACAGTGTTGTACACATAAAATGGCTGCACTGTATTAGTGTATTTGTGGTGTTTGCTAAAGCTAATATGATTATTAATGTTGCGACGTAATTATAGTACTAATACTATACTATATATACACTAAATTATAATAATTTAAGTAATTATTTGAACAAAACTTTGTTGTGTATTTCATCCTACAGTGATCTAACCAATCAGATTGGCGAATTATAACATGGACGAAAAATCTCATAGACTGCTGAAGAACTAAAATGGCAGTGCACTTAACATAAACAATGTTATCCCTCAATAGTGTGCATATATTTCTTAAAAATTCTTGAATGGTAACTATATAAACAAATATTCTAATGATGGTATTTCCTTAAAGCTAGTAGCAAACTAAGTGACATGTTTGAGCTGACGTGACAACAAAAAAACTTGAATGATTTATCATTGTGTCATTTGTCATTGTGTTATCTTAAGAGGCACACAAGTGATTTTTTTTTTAAGATATTTTTATAAAATCAGCTTGAATATGCACATTTTTTACCAAGACCTAGTTTTGACTTAGGCCAACCCCTGTCTGTGTAACCTGGCCTTGGTTTATAAGTGCAATGCCGTTTTGTCGTCATCTGCTTTAAATACTTGGTCACTTTAAATTGGCTGGATTTTCACAATTATGCGCAACACTATGTGTGGAATTAGGTAGTACAAGTTGTAACTTCCAGAAAAAAAATCACATATAGTTTAAAGTTGTATGTACAAGATGACTTAAAGTAATTTTGTTATTACGAAATGGCATTAACGCACTTTATATCTTGTTGATTATCATCCATGTTATAAACACACCTTTAGACTCCATTTAGGACTCCTCTGAAAAAACTTTGATTTGGGGATAATCTGCCCTAAAGCCATTCCATGTGACCAGAGGTGAAGAAAAGTTGTTTCAAATATGAAGGAAAGGTTATAGCAGTGGTAGGGAACCTATGCCTCTCAAGCCACATGTGGCTCTTTGACCAAAAATACGTGGCTCTCCAGCTGTCTTCCTTCAATAATATTTTACCTTTAAAAATGATAACCGTCACTAGAAATCGGTTTCCTATCGAAAATACAAATACAATTCCCTCTTTATTGTAATTTTTTACAGCAAAATGAATAAGAACTCTGTTAACAATTAAAGGGCGTTCTTTCTTCATTCATACACTTGCTCAACATGTGATCCTTCATATTTGTTTATTTTTAAGTTGTACATGGACATAAATTAATGTTTTGTTCAAACCTGTATTATTTATGGTAGTAATACAGTAGCAAAGGCATTTTTAAAGATGCATTTTGAGATAAATATACATCCAAATGGTTCTTTAAAAAAGGTATTTGCTAAAAAAAATCAGAAATGGCTCTGTTGAAAAAAGGTTCCCGACCCCTGGGTTATAGTATTTGATAAAAGATTATGGGGGCATGTGAATTTTTGCAAAATAATCAATTGCAATGATAGATCATTTCTAGATCATTGTTGATGTACACTACCTCACAAATATTTTGTCGTCGATCCCAGTTGTAAGAGCTACAAATAATAGCTTCTAGTTGATCATTTGAAAAAGTAGCAGAAGGTAGATTTTTCAGAGGAATGATCTGTTGAACTGCAACCCAATCATCAAAATACTGCAGAAGACTGATTGGAACCCATATGGACCTAAGATTCTTACAGAAATCTGTCAAGTTTGGTAAAGGAAAAATCATGGTTTGGGGTTGCATTCAGTATGGGGGAATGCAAGAGATCTGCAGAGTGGATGGCAACATCAACAGCCTGAGGTGATAAAACATTTGTGCTGTCCATTACAATACAAACCACAGGAGAGGGCAAATTCTTCAGCAGGATAGCGCTCCTTACACTTCAGCCTTCACATCAAAGTTCCTGAAAGCAAAGAAGGTCAATGTGCTTCAGGATTGGCCAGCCCAGTCACCAGTCATGAACATTATTGAACTTTGGGAGTCCTGCAAGAACGCTTTCTTTGCCATTCCAGATGACTTAATTTATAAGTTATCTGAGTCATTGCAGAGATGCAGGATGCAGTCGTCCAAGCTTATGGGAGTCAAACACAATATTAATTATTTTTCCTCTGCTCCATGACTTTATATTCTATACTGTACAGTATTTCTGTTAAGTGAGAAGACTTTTGTCTAAGCAAAGTCAGACCTTACTGTCCTAATTAAAAATCAAGGCATGATCATATTTTATTTTGGTAAAATAAGCATAATCTAGAGGCCTTTGCCTTTCATATAAGCCACTTGTGATACCAAATGATCAACTATGGAGTCAAGTTAATATTTGTTGTTCCTAAAACTTGTATAGGCGACAATACTTTTGTCAGGTAGTGTAAACATTTAAAAATAAGAAGAGTAAATTCAGATTTCATGATGACTACATTCGTGAGTGACTTAAAAAAAAGGGAACTGCTGAAAATGTGTTTCTTAGTTACTTTTTAAGGAAATAATGTGAAAGTATGTGCTATTTAGAGTAGTTTTTATTAATAAAATAGGCTCATGATTGTAATATATTACTTTGAAAAGTAACTTTACCCAACAGTGATCATTTTAGCAGTAAATCATTTTAAACGTCGATAAACAAATGTTGCATCAAATGCTTCACAATGTAGTACCTGAATTACTCATCAACTACACTGGATTATTGTAGGAGGTGTTTACATATCAGATTTGCATTTGCAGATTTGCAAATGTACTTTTGACAGAGAGAACAGCCGCCCAGGAAGTGGTTAATCACCCTTTTGATTCAGCTAACTACCCCCACATACAGTTTTATTGTAGCAACAAAGTTTGAGTTTTTATTGTAACCAACTTATTAGCATTTTCTTTAGTCTGCCCCGCTGTAATCTGCCTAAAGCCAACCTGAAGTAAAAAAAAAAAGTAAGTTAGCCTGTGAACATTGGTGCTAATACTTGCTATCACCACCACAAGTTTTGGTAGGAAGTTGTATTTTAAATGTCTGACATGCATCCTTTTTTTTTTACCATAAAGTGATGCATCTGACAAAAAAAGAGTGTAAAACATTATAAATGTTTTCCCACAGATTCTCTTAAAGTGTTAGAGAGAAGTAAAGAAATGAGGAATTGATTCACGTCATTTTGATGTGCTATATCTTATAGGCCTACGCTGAAGTCAAACTGTCTTGACTTTTCATTACTGATAATCAGTTTATGTATGAAGTTCATTACTATCTGTGTTATCTGTGCTCGTACAGGTTTCTACTTTAAGTTTTAATCTTTGCATGCCTCTCTCTCTTTCTCTCTCTGTCTTTGTGCTACTTCCTCAAACAGGCGGGAAACCAAAAAGAGAGGAGAGAAAAAAAAAGATCAGGCAAGGAAGTGGTATCTTGCAGCGCTGCCTACACGCAGAGGGCTTTTGGAAAGTGAGAGATAGTCAAGAAACTACAAAGTTCAAGTTTTGTAAGCCATGCGAGAGAAGAGAAGGTTTGAGTTTGAAGTCGTCGTTGAGTCATTTATGCACATTTTAAACACTGATGCTCTTTTGTGTAGATGTGAAAATTGTGAATTTGTTGAAAATGTAGAAAAAAATGTGGATTAGTATGGTCAGATCATCCCTAAAAGCTTGTGTAATGTAGATTTAAATATATAGTTTACATAAAAAATAGCATTTGCTTCCAATTTTTCGATGAGTTTCTTCTGTTGAACAAAAAGAAACAAATGTGAAGAATGTTAGGAACCAGTAGCCATTGACTTCTATTGTAAGATATACAAATAGTATGGAAGTCAGTGGTTATTGGGTTTCAAAATGTTTTGACGTTTTGTGTTCAACCAAAAAAGAAACTCAAACAGTAAGCAATGATAGAATTTTGCATGTTTAATGCATGCAAATATCTCCCCAAAAAGTCATAGTTTTAGTCAGCGAATTAATATTTGCAAATACTTAAAGGACTCAAAATACAATTCTTTTTTAAAGTTCTTTTTTTATGGTCATTGTTAAAAAAATGACCATTAAAAATTATTGAATTAATTTTAGGTATCAAAAGTGCATCTACAGTATGAACTTCTATCAGTATATTTTGTTATTTTCCTATATCAAACACTATGACTGTTTTTAAGCTGCTGCAGCATTAGGAAAGTTGATATAGTTTGCAGCATTTATGCAAGTAAACATTGTTTGAAAACTTTTCAGGGTTTTATGTTTTGAAGATTTCACAAATAGTTTGAGAAATATTACTTATAGGCAAAAGTATTTTAATCAAATTCCAATAAGCCTAATATTGGCAATGATCTGATTATACATTCTTATTATAAATTATTACATGACCATATCACTCCAGTTTTATCTTCCTTACACTGGCCGTCTGTTAAGTTTCATATTGAGTCTAAAATATCACTGCTTACCAATAAAGCTTTAAATAAACTAGCTCCTGTTTATTTAACCAACCTTCTGTCTCTGTACAATCCAACCCACTCTTTAATATCTCAAAACTCATGGCTTCTGGTATACCCAGAATAGCAAAGTCCACTAAAGGAGGCCAAGCTTTCTCATATATGGCTCCTAAACTCGGAATAACCTTCCTGATAATGTCCAAGGCTCAGACACACTCTCTCAGTTTAAAACAAGATTAAAGACCTACTGTATCTGTTTAGTAAAGCGTACACTCAATGCAAGTGTGGTACTTGCAGGTAAGTGGGCTTGAAAAACCACTCGTAGGACACAGTCTTCCTGTCTTAATACACCAGGCACTTTGTTAGAAATACTTCTATGTCTGTTTATATAACTCCTGTTATCATTTATAGCGCTTCATTTTTGCATTGACATTTAATATCTCTTGTTAAAATACATTATGAACTGCAGCTACGCTAATTATTTTCTTTTTTCTCTATTTCCACCTGGGTATACTCATTCCGAGGCCTCTAGAGATTGTGCAGTGCCACTTGATAAGATCCAAGACCTGGGAAAAGATGATGCCAACCATCGAGGACTTCGAGAACAACACAAACACTTCATTAAACATGTACATGTACACATCACCTATATACTATTTAACTGCAGGTTAACTATGTTTATGTGTAATAACTTTAACTGTTAAATGCCATCAGTTACTAGTTAATTAGTTAAAGTTATTAGTAAATAATAAAGTTATAGTAACTAATAACCTTAACTTTTTCAAATTTGATTGTAATACAATAATGTGCACCTTGTGTAAAACTGCTTTGATACAATAATTCTTGTGAGAAGCCCTACACAAATAAACTTGAATTGGATTGAATCGTAAAAACATCACAATCTGATACATTAAAAAAAATCATTGATATTGAAAACATATATAAATAAATATATATATATTCTTTATCCTATTTTTAATGTAATATGAGACTCCAAAATATTTCTGTTTTAGTAATAACACTGTAGCATTAGAAGCTAATTTGAAAAGTTGCTGGTACAGTGAGATACGGTAAGGTTTAAGTTAATGACCAAGAACACATATTACTTGAATGTGTGGTTCATATTGCAACAAATCTATCAGTGCATTTGGTGAAATAGTGCATTTATGCATTTAATCACTCGTTTTTTTTATACATATAACTGACGCTTCTTTGTGAGATATAACAATAATTTAGCCAAAATACAGCTATTTGTGAATCTATTTGAGGATTTAAAAATCTAAATACTGCAATAATTGCCTATAAAGTTTTCCAAATGAAGTGTTTATCAATGCACACTACTAATCAAAAATGGAGTTTTGATATATTTGCTCTAGGAAATGATTTTAAATCATTTTTTGCATAATAAATTAATCATTTTAAACCATTTGAAGTATCCAAAAAGAATTAATACAAATCAATGGATATTTTCCATTGATTTGTGTTCGTGGTCACAACTATAATACATAAATATTGTACTTAAGTTTTATATGATTTAAAAGGCCAAACTTTAACAATGATAAGTATATTCACAAAATGGTTTCCAGCACTTTGTTTTTTAGGAAAAATATTTACAGATTGCCAATGTTTATTATATGTACTGTACTCTACATACTGCAATTATAAATCAGGATATAAATATAAATCAGCTTGTGCTCCAGACTTTCATGAACAGACTCAGTTTGTGAATTATTGGTATTAATTCTGTAAAAATATAGCTGCAAGCAGCAATAACAGGCCTTAGCCCCTAAAGATAAATAAAATAAATTATTATTTAATTATTATTAAATCTGGATGTAATTATAAACCAGCTTGTGCTCCAGACTTTCATGAACACACTCAGGCTGTGAATTAATGATAATAATACTGTCAAAAAATGTATACATTATTGTTGTTTTTTACTTTCATACAAGTAGCCATTTATTTGTTTATTACTAATCCCAATGCACCACAGTTTAAACTAAAAATGTAATCTATCTGGCGGTCAGTGTGTTATTATATTATTCTCAACACATATAAGTAAAATAAAGTAAAAAAAGTGTAAGGTAAAAACAAATTGCTACAATGCTTTATATGTAAATATCATTTTGGTGTATGTACTTTATCTACATTTGGTGTGCAGTGTTTTAATATAATTATTAAAAATGTAAAAGTATTCAAATGATTTAATAATTAAGAATTAATTAAAGGATTATTTAAATAAATAATAAAGATTATTTATCTTATCTGAAGGAGAACTTCTACAATGGTCTTAAAGACAAAAAAATAAGGTCAAAAATCTTGGTGTGACTCTGGAGTCAGATCTGGGTTTCAATAGTCATGTCAAAGCAGTTAGTAAATCAGCATACTATCATCTCAAAAACATTGCAAGAATTGGATGCTTTGTTTCCAGTGAAGACTTGGAGAAACTTGTTCATGCTTTTATCAGCAGCAGGGTGGATTACTGTAACGGCCTCCTCACTGGCCTTCCCAAAAAGACAGTCAGACAGTTGCAGCTGCGGCCAGAATTCTGACCAGAACCAGGAAATCAGAGCACATCACACCTGTTCTCAGGTCTTTACACTGGCTCCCAGTTACATTCAGAATAGATTTTAAAGTATTATTACTTGTCTATAAATCACTAAATGGCCTAGGACCTCAATACATTAAAGATATGCTCACTAAATACAAACTTAACAGATCACTCAGATCTGTAGGATCATATAAACTAGAAATTCCAAGAGTTCAGTCAAAGCAGGGTGAATCGGCTTTCAGCTACTACGCCCCTCGCTGCTGGAATCAGCTTCCAGAAATGATCAGATGTGCTCCAACATTAGGCACATTCAAGTCCAGACTGAAAACACATCTGTTTAGCTGTGCCTTTACTGAATGAGCACTGTGCTACATCCGACAGATCGCACTATATTATGTTTTTCTCTTCTTTTTCATTCTTTTATAACACATTTTATCTGTTTTTGTTGTTTTTTTTCATACCATTTTTATTATTTGTTTTTATTTCTCTTATAGTTGTTTCTTTTATTCCTGTTTATGTAAAGCACTTTGAATTCCCACTGTGTATGAAATTTGCTATATGAATAAACTTGCCTTGCTTTGCCTATAGAAAACAGGTAAGTTCTGGTGATACTTTCATTCACAAAAGTATGTAGTAATTTCTGTTTTGATGACATTTGTCTACAAAATGTTCACACCTTCATCTGGATGTGATGTTTGTTTAAAAGGTGCTGCTTTCACCATGGATGCAACAGGAAAAGAGCACCAAAAATGAGCTAATTTTCTCTCATTTCCCATTTTGAAGGACATGACACAGTGCGAGATGTGTGGCGTAGATGAAAATGCAACTTCCTGTTAAGACAGGGCCTTAACGAAAAGCTGAAGGCGAGAGTGTCTCTGACACGGCTCTGCTATCTCCAGACCCGACAAAACACAGCTAAAGGATTTCTTTTTTTGAAGGTGGAAACTCACCGACAACAGGAGCGAGCCATCAGACGCATTAGAACACGTAAGATTTGATGAAAACCCAGAAGGACAATGTAAAAAAAAAAAAAAAGGCATGCCGCTTTTCTGATGGTTAACCCAGATCTGTGTGTGTGTTTCAAACAGGACATATGGTGTCTTAAGAAGAGGCGTTTGAACTTTTGGAAATGGCGAGATTTTTTGCGATAGGACCCTTGGTTTTGGTCCTTTGCTTGGTCCTATGTAAGTAAAAAATATTTGAGATTTTTGCCATTTTGTGTTGTATAAATGATGTTTCTTTAAATTGTTTTGTGTTCTGTGGCTTTTGTAACCTATTTAGGGATCCATTTGACATTTAACATGCTTCTTGTGGCGTAATTTCATTCCTACTTTAGTCTTAATTGTGTTTTGTAGCATCTGTCTGAATTGTAAAACTAGTTTATTCAATCTTTCTCAGTATAATTAATTGATATAAGTCATAAACCTAAATGAGTGTGTCCTCAAACAGCACGCATATAATTAACATATTAATTCATTATTCTAATTTTGAGTTATTGATTACTTCTTCTGAATTTCTTCTCATCACTATCGTTCATTATGAAGGGGCTTTCTTCTTAGCCGTTTGAAAGTTTTTGGTTTTTAAAGTTTTTAATGTTTAAAGTATTTGGCGGTAAAGTGTAAAATGTTGAAAGTGTTGTTAAATGGAGGTCTGTGGTGGGACAGTATGGTACAGTAGTTGGAGTAAGCTTGTCAAAAGATCAGTAATAGATCAGGCTGGTTTGGGTGTGTCCCTCAAGACTAGATTTGGCCGAGCTGTCAGTCAATCATCCAGACTTCAGTCACACATGGATGCTTATGGATGCTTTTTTTGGCCATTTGTTTGTTCGATGGTCTGCTGTTGTTCTGAGTGTGAAAAGTAAAGTGTTTTGGGATTTTTAATGTGAAGAAACATGCGTGACTTTCTCGGGTTGAGGTCTTTCGAGATCTTGGTGGGAAAATTGCATCAGCCTGTTATTGGTTGCACGTTTACTAATATAATATAATATAATATAATATAATATAATATAATATAATATAATATAATATAATATAATATAATATAATATAATATAATATAGTAATATTTTCACTCAAAAGGCTAAGTCATGTTCAAGTTTTGCTTTAAAATGCATGTGCTTTCCTTTAATAAAACAAAATGAATATAAAATATAAGCATAACAACTAAAAGTAAAATAATTTTTTTGATAACGTATTTGGCATTTTATTTAATACGTTTTGTATAATGTTATTTTTTATTCATTTACATTTACATTTTAATTTACATTTAATTACAATCTCTTGCATTTTCCATATTTATAATAATATAAAATAATTGAAATTATTAGCATATTGCATTTTAATAAAGATTGCATTATTAATAAGAGTATAAAACTTTTTTGTTGATTTAAAAAATAATAATAATTGCCAAAAATGTGAAATACATGTATATAATATAATATAATATAATATAATATAATATAATATAATAAATATAATATAATATAATATAATATAATATAATATAATATAATATAATATAATATAATAAGAGCTTTATGAATTAAAAACAACATTTAAAAATATTGTAAAATATATATTATATTAATAAAATAAAATAGTCACGTTTCCTTGTGAGATTGGGCTGCTATTTCTGTATTACTAACACGTTATCATCAATATCCACCAAAATGGACGGTCTTTGATTATCAGCATTATTATTGTGTCTGCACTGTAAAACGTGATTAAAAAAAGTGAGTAAACTCATTGTAACTTGGAATTGTTACATCAACGTAACTTAATTTTGTATAATTACCCACATGGATCATTTACTTAATAACTTTAAGTCATCAGGTTTACTCATTTCTTTAAGTAAACTCAACTAATCACTTTAAAGCCAATGGATTTACTCACTTTTAAAAAGTAAAGTCTATAAATCGCTTTTTACAGTGTGTATTTGGACATAATATTGTGCCTTGACTACTAACTGAAAATATAATAATATGTTGTGTTATAATCATTTGACTGTCTTTTGGATTTCGTACTTTGCATGATGCTCTGTGACATGTCTTTTTGCAGAGGCCTCTGACCACTTCCTAGTTCCATTTTGAGCTGTTTTTTGTGTCTCGTTTATTTGCCGGCTAAAATGGTGCTCGCGAGAGTTACAGAGACGAGCTGCATCTAAAACTATATCTATATATAAAAGTGTTGTGGCTTGAGGCCGGATGAGAATCCTTGTGACAGCACTGTACATGCAAATCACACACAAAAAGAAGATAGGAATCGAAAAGAAGAGCCTACATGTAAAATTGAGGCCTAAAAGTCGATACGTTCAGTCACGAAAATTAAGTTTAAAAGCATGTTGTTTCAAATGCAAATGACTTTATTTTAATCTGTGGAAAGAAAAGGAGAAGTTTAGCAGAGTGTTCATGCTGCACATTTTCATATAGTACAAATTAAAAGAGTATGGGGATGCAAAAAAGCAATAATGCATCACAGCAATAGTTAAAATATAGTTCAAGTCTTCTGACGTCAATAAAAGAAAGTTAAATCTTGAAATACTGAAATCCTCATATAAAGGGATTGAGTAACTGAAAGATTTAGAATATTCTGCATGTGTCATGTTTAATTATGCCATGACTAATATGGCTGAACAAAATATAAATATACAGATTTAAAATGACATGATGGTGAGCAAGTAAATTGTCTATTATGAGTAAATTATGCATAACAAAAACACAAAATTGGATGTTTATATTTTTCATATTTGGTATGGTGTACAATTTTATCTAATTTTAAATTAAATTAAGATGACCAAATCAACACAATTCAGATCAGGTATTAAGTTGAAGTGATAATTAAATAATTATTTCAGTGTTTTATATTTAAAAAGCCTTTAAATGTGCTGTTTCCACTGCAATCTCATAGCAGTTTGTAACTTTTTGATTTGTGGTTAATTCATATTAATTTATGTGATGTCATTTATACACTTTAGTGTATAAATTTGCTTTATTGCACAATTTGCTCATCCCGCAATGAGGGGTAGGGTTAGGGGTGTGGTTTGAGGACGCGCCTCCTTTCAAAAATCCTACGTTCTTATATGAATTCAATCGTGTGAATTTGTACAAATTCTGACAATGCGTATAGTTACTCCCTGTTGGATTGAGCTTTTGTTTCTGTATTACACTTCATCAGCAATATCCACCGAAAAGGATGACTTTCGATGATTATCAGTATTTTTTGTATATACATTGAAATAATTTTGTCCCAATCGCTGTCGTTGGATTAGTGTTGATTTGATGTCTGAGTTTCAAAGAAGAGGCCGTTAAAGGTTTATGTAAATCATGCCTACATGAAACACTGCGGTAAATATTTGACACATTGCATTGACCAAATGACCCACCTAAATTAGTTTTGGGTTTGGCCAGCTCTGTCAGTAAAGAAAGAATGAAAAAATGGTGCTGATTTTACTAAATAAAGTCTGAATTAGGGTTTTAACCAGTACTGTACTTTTATTTGTAGCTAACCCAAAATATCTGTACACTGTACAAAATTATCTGATCAATTAGTCCTGACTGCATATGTTTGAATGTCAATGTAGCTTATTAAACAAAGTTAATCATCTTCTAACTTAATTATATAAGTATTGCAAGCTGTTTTAAGTCAGTTTAACATAATATAAATTCAATGGACTCATACAGATAATTAGATTCAGCTTAAAAATTTAAGACAACCAGGATTTTTTTACAGTGTATTATGATATAGGAAATACACTAAAATGCTAAGTTCAAAAAGGATTTAAACAAGTTTAAAGTAGTTTTTAGTAATTCTAACAAAAATTTATGAATGCAATAATAAAAATCATGTCTTAAAGTCAAATTCTTGCAGTGTTCGATGTGCTTTCAACCACTTTGAATAAAGGAAATGAAGATTCATGTGTCAAATCCACTGAAAACATGATAATTTATTGCAATAAAGACACCATATAATGCTAAAAAGACCTTTTATTATGTTGTTGAATTGTTTTAGAAGGACTTTTATAGGTTTTACACCAGAAAAAAAATCCTGTCAGGCATATTTAGCACAAGATACATTTGATGACATTAAAGGAGTCTATTTAATGATCATTTCAAATGTAACCAGATTTGTTACATTTAAGATGTCCACATCTTAATAAGCACAGGTCTCATTTTCACAAATATATATGTTATGTGAGGATGTAATTTTATTTATTATTGTTAAGAAGAGATGGTTCACCCAACAATAAACATTTACTCACTGTTTATTCATCCTCAAGTGGTTCCAAACATTTATGAGTTTGTTTTTTATGCTAAACACTAAAGATGTTCATTTGAACAATGTTGAAAACCGGTAACCATTGACTTTGACACTATTTGTTTTTTTCTACTATGGAAATCAATGGTCACAGGTTTCTAACTGGTTTTGTGTTTAACAGAGAGAAGAAACTCAATCAGGTTTGTGAGAAGTAAATTATGACAGAATTAAAATTTTTGGGTGAACTGTCCCTTTAAATTAGACACTTCACTTTGCAAGATATAGCTTAACTTCATCATAGTTCCCCTGAAATATAATGCTGTTAGAACAACACATTTAAAAAGTCATTTTTCTCATTCAACCTTGAATGAGTTTCTTGTAATGGGTGGACCTGCTAAAACAGCCACGCTCAACATCCGAGCGCCTCAAATTGAGTCGAGCTAAACCACATCCGGCAAAGCAAATATGTGAAAAGTACAGCTACTCTGCTGTGTCGCAGTTAAAACTACTGTTAACATTTGAGGAAAGATATCAGAGGAGATTTTCGGAATGATAAAATGCGTGTTTTAAAAATAATATTTAAGCCTTATAGTATATTATTAAAGGGCCAGGTCATCCAAAAATTAATTTATGTTCTGTTTTAGTTTCTTCTCTTAAACAAAAATACAGACATTTTGAAGAAAGCTGTAACCATTGACTTCCACAGTATTTTTTTTTCTTTGTATGGAAGTCAACTGGTTTCCAACATTCTTCAAATTATCTTATTTTGTGTTCAACAGAAAAAAGGATACTCAAAAGTGTTTGTAACCACTTGATGGTAAGCAAATAGTAGGAAAATGTCTATTTTTGGCTGAACTATCCCTTTAAATGAATTCAGAACAGTGTATCTTGATGAATGACTTTGCACCACGTGACTGACTTTCATAAGTTTAACCAATATAGTAGATATAAAGTAGCATATATATAATTTGTGAATCTTTTGATATCTTATCTTTCCCAAAATTCATTTTGGTTCTCATATTCCCCATTTCCGTACACGCTCTGTATATGAGCTACATGACCGTAGACCTGCAACAACCCTAGACTAGTATATCGAGCAGAACAAAAAAGAAAGCAAAGTGCCTCAAGAAGACGGAAGGGTTTTGTCAAGCTTACAGGAAGCTGTGGTTAAGAAACCGAAATAGTTTGTGCTCTGCGTTTCCATGGCAACCAGGTCGCGCCATATTCAGACCATGTTTAGTAACCCCCTTCCCCTTTTCTGACCTGATCTGACGCTTTTACGCAGGGCGCATCTTTCACACGGGTTTACAAGAATTGAGCCGAGAGAGTGGCGGACTTCAATAGCTGACTTGTTTCTAAAATAAACTCTTCGATTGTGAAGGAACTTGTTCTTGTTTTTTAGAGCCGAATGTTTTTGCTCCAAAGGGGCTTTTACACACATACAATGTTAGAGCTTTTAAAATCAGCCTTCGGTGCGTGTGTGAGGTTTTTTGAAGATGATAGCATTTAGGGCTGCACAATATATCGATTTAGCCTTGATATGGGATTGTAGTTGAGCAGTTAAAAACACTAATTGACTGCAAAAACTTAAAATTTCACTCAACTTAAAATTTGAAGGCAACCAGCTTCAGGACATTTTTGAGTTTACTCAACTTTAATCAAGTCAAGTGCAGTACTTGGGATAAAAGTTGAGTCAACTCAAAAGAGCTCTGCAGCAAGTTGCCTTACAATTTTGAGTTAACCCTTTAAGGTGCACTCCTTGAAAATAATTTTGTGGCCCACGCTTGCAGTTAAAAATATATTGACAGAACTCTGATAAACAGTAATAAGCAATTAAAATAATAATGATAGCCTATGGATAAAAGGTCAACCAGCTGGTTACGATGATTGTTAAATGGTCAAGTCAACTCTTTTTTTTTTTTTTTTTACAGTGTTGTATTTGTTTATTTTATACAACGAACTGTTATTTTACATTTGATTATTCAATTTATTTACCTGAAAACTATTAGTCTTTCCACAGACCGTAAAGCTCTTTTTAGTTATCTTTGCATGCACTCTCAGAAATAAAGGTAGAAAAGCTGTCACTGGGTCAGTAACCTTTCAGAAATTACACTTTTGTACACTCAAAAACAAAGTCAGTAAAATTTATGGGTATATAACTTGGCAGCTGTGTTAAAAACACAGTACAAACCATATATTTTTTTTAAATATACAGTAAACTACCGTATTTCAAAGTTATAATGTTATACAGTGTTTTGAAGTACTAACATCTATATATTGTACCATTGTTTCACTTACAAAGACAACCATAAACATGTGGTTATGAGACAATCATTATAATGAGCCAAAGCTTTTTTCCACAAGCACAGAATCATATATAGAAGTCGCTCAGTTTCACCTAAACAGCTACTAAACACCATTGTGATAGCATGATAAAGTAATGTAATAAACGGTATTAAACACGATTAGATTTCATAAAATTCTAAAGTACATCACTGATGAGAAAACAACTAAAAGTAACCATAGTAATGTCAAAAAAAGCAGAAATAACTGGGAAAAATGACTCGGGAAGTAAATTTGTGTACTCATTTTTGTAAAATAACGTTTACTGTAGCATTTTTACAGTTTTTTTTTTAAATCGCAGAAATTGCCTGTTTAATAACTATGAATAATAAAATGCCATAATAATTGCCATTTCATACAGTGTATGTAAAGGGAGAATATTAGTGCCTAAAGCAGCAGTGTCTAAACTCGGTCCTGGAGGGCCAGTATCCTAGAGAGTTTAGTTCTAACCCTAAGCAAACACACCTGAACCAGCTAATCAAGATCTCACTAGATATACTAGAAACTTCCTGGCACATTTGTTGAAGCAAGGTGGAACTAAACTCAGCAGGACATCGGCCCTACAGGACTAAGTTTGAACACCGCTGGCCTAAAGAATCTGAAATGGTATCTTAAAAGTAAACATAAGTACCTAAAATGTCTGCATTGTAGCTTAAAGGTACATATTAGTGCCTAAAAAGTACAAAAATTACCTAGTGACAACTTTTTTAACGTACATTTAATATATATTTTTATGCAAAATTATTATAATCAATCTGAAATGATTAATTCTTTCCAAATAGACCTAAAGAACAATTTAGTTTATCAGGGGAAATTGTATTCATATTGCACCAAGTAACATCTGCAATGTCAGATTTTTCCAATATTGTGCAGCCCTAATGCAATATTGTCCCTATGTGAAAGTAGTGATGTCATGTGAGTGTATTATGTGTTCAAACTTCAGTCAGCAACTACGATGTTGAAATACAAGCCTGATTGCATGAGGAATCGTGACTATTTTACATTTTGTCAAATTAGTTTAATTCATGTTTCAAGTTCAGTCGTAGGTTTTTAAAAGGATGAGTGGCACCCAACCCGACTCCTAAACCCAGCCATCATTGAGGGATGAGCAAATCCTACTAAATTGTACAAATCCACACAAATTAGCCACTAAATTAAAAAAAGTTACAAATTGCTAGCATTGCAGTACTGTATGTGCTTGTGTATAACATCACCATCTACTGGCCTGCATGTAGAATGTGGCGTTTTTTGCTCAATTTTTCAGATCTGTGTAAATAGGGATCGGTTTTACAATATTACTCTGTAAGAAATGCAGGGTTTCACACAATTTCTTCATCTTGTCCAAAACAAACAGATTATGTTAACTTACTTGTTTTTACATTTAAGTTTCAAATTTAATTTAAATTTATTTTAAATTTTTTTTAAATATGTTTTGGTGCAGGCAAAATAAACTTTTTAAAAACATTTGTATAAGTTTGTAGTTTGGATAATTTTAACTGAACTTTGTTTTCCCTGTAAACATACAGTAGACCCCTCACCCACATGCACTGTATAAACCATCTTTACAGAAACAACTACAACAACAAAATATAATGGTGGTCCCTTTTTTAGGATAAAACAATTAAGCTGTCCCAAAACAGCACAAGAATTGTGACGAATCAGCTCAGTTTAAATAGTTTGAACAAGCAGCAAAAATAATTTTTTGTGTGCACGATCGAAATTGACCTAAACACTAAATTACCAAATGAATTAATAAATATAATCATAAAAATTGCAAATGCATGGCCATTTATGGTCCCACAAACAACTTTTAACCATTAAATACAAGTTTTGTGTTTAATATTTGTACTATTATATATTTGTACATATATTTTAGTGACCAGGCCCTATGCAGTTGAAGTCAGAATTTTTAGCCCCCCTGTTTATTTTTCCCCAAATTTCTGTTTAATGGAGAGAAGATTTTTTTTCAGCACATCTCTAAACATAATAGTTTTAATAACTCATTTCTAATAACTGATTTATTTTATCTTTGCCATGATGACAGCACATAATATTTGACTAGATATTTTCAAGACACTTTTATACAGCTTAAAATTACATTTAAAGGGTTAGGGTAATTAGGCAAGTTACTGTATAATGAGGGTTTGTTCTGTAGACTATCGAAAAAATATAAAGCTTAAAGGGGCTAATAATGTTTTTTATTTTTTTTATTTTAAACTGCTTTTGTTCTAGCCAAAATAAAACAAAAAAGACTTTCTCCAGTAGAAAAAATATTATCAGACATACTGTGAAAATTTCCTTGCTCTGTTAAACATCATTTGGTAAATATTTAAAAAAGAAAGAAAAAAAATCAAAGGGGGGCTAATAATTCTGACTTCAACTGTATATGCATCAATAGCTTAAAGCTCTCTTCATTTTTTAACAACATTTACGGAAAAATAAAATTATCCATGTTTTGTTATTATTTGTAATGTGGAAAGGTTCAGTTTGAGCAGATTATTTCACTATTACTTATTATTAAAATTCAATTCCTCCATACATATCAATGCTCTGAACCATATTATGAAAAGTTTCCATGTCTTCAAAATGTATATTCTGCTTTTCCAGCAGATCTGCTCTGTCAATAACAATAATATTTTTGATTGTGTACAGTAACTGCTTTGAATTAAAGCCATTCAAGTCATTTCAAGTTTTGCTGATTCAGTTATTTTGTTTTTAATAATGTATTACCTTTGTGTTGAATGCTGCCACCTTGCCGAATAATCATTACAGTATATGCTAAAATATTGTTATGCAGAAAATATAGATTCTATAGACCCTATACGCATTTTCAAAACACTTTTAAATTAAAAAAGGACATTAATTACTACACTGTAAAAAATGTACAAATGTCTTTTTATGTTACTTTAACTTATTTTAGTAGGTTTATAAGTTTCAAAGTAATATTTTAGTCAGTTTGATTAATGTAAGTTGGGATCACTAAAAGTTCATTTGATTCAACAACAACAAAAAATGTACAGAATAGTTTTATTTATTTTCTTCCCCTTGACATGCTGTTTGTTAATTTAGGAATACTAAAAAAGGTTGATTACAAAACGTGATATAATATTTTCAAAGTATAATATGAATCTCAGGAGTCCCAGATTTATGTCATTTCTATTAAAATACTTACATTATAGTCAATGTTTAACATTTAATTTCTAATTTGTGTCATGCCTTATTAATCAGTTTTGTTTATTAAGAAGAAACATGCTGTTTTTTTATGTTTCGATTTAAAAGCTAATGAGCTGTTGATATGCCCTGACTCATTTCTGATCTGTGGGAAAAATAAAAATGAGAATGGATGGGTTTTTACCATAGTAAACAGGATATTCTACTAGAAACGTACATTATCTATCCCTGACATAAAAACATAAACACAGTGAATGAAAAGGATTTCATCCCAAAAATGTCTAAAATGGGCTGATGGTTGATTTCTGTGAGTTGTTTTGTAAAGGAATATGTCATTTATTTGATGCTCAGATTTTTTTTTCTTTATTAAAAACACTTTACAAATGTACAAACCCTGTCATTGTCCTTGCCCTCAGCCCAATTGAACCTACAGACTTTGTTAAGCTAAAAACTGTTATTTAGAAAAAAAAACTTCAGAAATAGCAGGTTTAAGTTGCTATCATTAATAATAATTGATTAAAAACATGAAATTAATTCTACAAATAAATATTACAAAAATGTAATGCAAATATATTGACAGTTGTCCATGTTTCTGTCAGTCCTGTCACATTTGCATTAACTTTAACATCAAATGTGTGCTAAACACGTTTAGGGCTATGACTCAGAAGTGACATCATTTAATAGAGGAGAAGCTGATAGTGATCAAACATGCGTTCTGTTATTGAATTGTATTATTTTATGCTTGTTTTGTATGTTTTTTTGGAAGACAACAAGCTTAGGTCAGGCCCTGTCACATTTTTTATAATCGAAAATGTACGCTTCTGGTAGAATGTCCTATATAAACTCACTAAAGGTGTAGCATGAGCTCTTTAGCATTTAAAAAGAAACATTAATTTTGGCTTCCAGTTAAAAAACTAAACTAAATAATCTTGTAATGGTTTCAGGTAAGTAAATAAATCAAGGTAAACACATTTTGCATTAATTCATCTTTAGCATCCATTGTGCAACAAGTTCTTTCTAGTGGATTTTTCTAGTGGTATTTTTAACATAGCACAATTAGGTAACACTTTACAATAAGGTTGTATTAGTTAATGGATTTACTTTCATGAACAAACAATGAACAATACATTTATTACAGTATTTGTTCATGCTAGTTAATAAAATACAGTCGTTCATTGTTAGTTCATGTTAACTCACGGTGCATAAACTAAAAGTTAACAAGCATGACTTTGGATGTTAATAATGTATTAGTAGATATTAAATTATGATTAATAAATGCTGTACAAGTGTTGTTTATATGTAGTTCGTGTTAGTAAATGCATTAAGTAATGAATCTTATTGTAATATTTCATCCATGCATTGTTTTTTTAAATATGTTTTGGCGCAGGCTAAAGAACCTTTTTCAACATTTGTATAAGTTGTAGTTTGGATTATTTCAACTGAACTTTGCTTTCCCTTTGACCATAGACCCCTCACCCGCACGCACTTTTAAAAACAACTCAACACCAACATCAACAGAAAAAGGTAATGGTTGTCCTCTTTTTAGGATGCAGTAGGATGTAAGAGGTAATCATACAGTAAACAGAAAGTTCTTCGAGTTGCAGATCCATTTGATCTTGTTGCACTTTGTGTTGTTGATTCCTATAAATAATTACATTTAATAATTCAGATGCATGATGTGATTTTGAAACATCTCATCATTTTCAAAAAACAATAAAGCTTCAGCACTTGATCTGTCATTGCTCACACTTTCTATCCAATTTTGTTTTCTATTTATTTGTTAAAAATAAATTGAAACCATAAACAAATCTATGAAACTAGTGTGATTATAGTTATAGACTTTTAGTGTGATTATAGTAATACTGATTTATCTCCAATTAACTCCTTTAGCCTCAAGCCCCTCACCCACAATCACTCCTATTGAAAACACAAAAACAACAGGTAATGGTCATCCTCTTTTGTAGGATACAATGACTAGTAATAATGTACAAGGTGATTATAAAGTAAAATCTTTTTAAAATATTGAATATTTCCCTTTAGCTTTTCTTAATCCCGCTCCTCGTGCCCCACTGATGTGCATATTTTGCATTTCTCAAATGTGTTCTGAGTTGCACTTCCCTATGCAGTGTACATTCTTCCCTACTCCTGTCTTCTTCATTACATTCTACCAGAGAACAAGAAACCGTTATTTCACTTCACTCATGGATTTACACAACATTTTACCAGGGAAGCGTAAAATACTGTATGTATATATATATATATATAAAACATAATATACCTCCATAAATAAATACAATATAAATGCCATTTGAATGAAAAATATATATGCTCCCTTCAATTTGAAATCATGATGGAATATCCTGTGGAGGTTATCCTTGTTGAATTAGAACAAACGTCTGACTTGAAAACATTTGAAATGTGCAGTGCAGTAGGGCACTAGGACCGGGATTGAGAAGCACCGCTTTAACCACAGGCCTCATCTTTTATCTAAAATGATCTCACACATAGCTTTAAACACAGACTCCACACTTGCATTCACAATGGCAGAAATAACAGGTAAAATTGTCGACTTTTTTGTAGGATTCAGTAAAGATGTATTAGGTGATTAAAAAAGGGGGAATATGTTTAAAACGTTCTTATATTTAGAAATCTGTGAAATCATTAATACATTTTTTTTAAGAAATGAAAATCTCTTTATGATGTTTTGAGTTTTTCTTTTTTAACATAATGATTCTTCTATCGCACCACTATGAGTTCTGGAGGACAATTGTACTGTTTACAGTTATTGTTTTCTAAAAAGAAGTTTCTGTGCATGCTAAGGTTGTTTGGTGTATAAATTTGTAGTTTTAGTGTAGTTATTCTATTAGACTAGACAAATCTATAGTTGGATTGAGGGACCAGTAAAGATGTATGAGGTGATAATACAACTAAATTTACTTAATTTATTTAATAAATAATTTAATTTGTTTGTTTAAATTCAGCCCAAATATATTGCTTACAACCACTTACAGTACCTTAAAAATTAGTAAATATTTGAATCTTTTTTTTAGTGTAATAAAGGGAAATCTTTTTAGATTTACAGATCTGTGAAAATTATTATACTTAAAAGCTCAGCTTTGGATATATATTGGATTTAAGGGTTTGAGTAAAATGTTAATATTTGTTTTATTCAAGGTGTGATAACATTTCTTCAAAATGATTGTCATTTAGGACAAAATTGAAACAAAGTCATCAGTAGTTTATGGAATAAAACTAAAATTATGTTTCAGCCAAAGACATAACTAAAGCATAAGTGCAGAGTGATTGAAATGTGTTCATAACAGTCAGTGTATACTAAATTATTGTTACACAGAAGATTTACTTACATTGTTACATACCTCAAGTCACTATTGACCCAATACTCTTTTTATTAAAAAAATTAAAAACTTTATATATATTGTTTATAGATTGAAGAATACTACAAATGTTGATCACAAGATGTGATTTTATTATTCAATTTATTTAATTTTAATACTGTATATATTTTTTTCTACATTAATTTTCTAATTTGTGTAATACCTGATCAATATTTTTCTGTTGATCGACTGGAAAATGCTGCTCCCCGGCCCATTTATGATTTCTAGGGAAACAAATAAAATAAAGTGGGTGGATTTATAGTTGAGTTGTTGTGAACACAGACCAGATAGATAGATATTTCAGCTTGACAAATAGAAAGCTTTTAGATTTAGATATACCTTTTATCTTAAAAAACAAAGCATTTGCAATCACCCTTTGGCACAAAATGTTTGTTGATAATTCAGTTTTGTGATATGATTATGGCACATCTTATCATTTTCAATACATGGTTAAGCTTTAACACCTGACCTGTTATTGCTAACACTTACCATTCAATATATTTTTCTCTTTATTTATTAGAAAATCACTGAAAATAGTGAAAGAGGTTGTTTCGGTTCATATTCGTGTGTTTATAGTTATTATCTTGATTTATCTCTAATGAACTGTTTTCCCTTTAGCCTCAAGCCCCTCTCCTACACTCACTCAATCTGAAAAGTCAACAACAGCAGGTAAAGCCATCTTCTGTAGGATTCAGTGATTAGTACAGACGTAAAAGGTGATAATAAAGTGAAATCTATTTAAAATATTGCAAGTTCTTAGATTTAGCGATGCTTTGATCGGTTTACACATTTTTTACACAAAACTAAATAAGCAATCTGCATTGTTGACTTCAATATAAACTATTCAAAATTAATAATGCAGTTGGATAATGTGAGTCTGGCACAAATTCTACTATTGGCATATTTTTGTCAAAACAGTTTCTATTTTTCTATTATTCATAAAAAAAACATGTGAATGCATATGACTTGCTAGAAGCTCTTTTGGTGTTTTACATTTGTAGTTTTAGTGCATTTATAGTTATTATCTTAAATGATCTAACACAGTTAACACAGTTAGATCATATAGTTATTATCCTAAATGATCAAACACAGACTCCACACCTGCATCCACAAAGACAGTAAAAACAGGTAATATTGTCGTCTTTTTTGTAGGATTCAGTAAACTAGGTGTTGAAATGTACTAGGTGATGAAAAAAGGGAATCTATTTAAAACGCTCTTATATTTAGAGATCTGTGATATCGATAATACCTATTTTTTTTAAGAAATCAAAATCTCTTAATGATGTTTTTAATTTTTTTTTTTTTTTTACCAAAGTGGTTCTTCAATTGCACTAGTGTGAGTTCTAGAGGACAAATGTAAACTGATCTGTAAACATCACTTTTTTCAAGAAACAAAACCAAAATGTATTGGAATTACCAAAATGTATTGGATTTACCAAAATGTATTGGAATTACCAAAATGTATTGGATTTACCAAAATGTATTGGAATTACCAAAATGTATTGGAATTACCAAAATGTATTGGAATTACCAAAATGTATTGGAATTACCAAAATGTATTGGATTTACCAAAATGTATAGGATTTACCAAAATGTATTGGATTTACCAAAATGTATTGGATTTACCAAAATGTATTGGAATTACCAAAATGTATTGGATTTACCAAAATGTATTGGAATTACCAAAATGTATTGGAATTACCAAAATGTATTGGAATTACCAAAATGTATTGGAATTACCAAAATGTATTGGAATTACCAAAATGTATTGGATTTACCAAAATGTATTGGAATTACCAAAATGTATTGGAATTACCAAAATGTATTGGATTTACCAAAATGTATTGGAATTACCAAAATGTATTGGATTTACCAAAATGTATTGGAATTACCAAAATGTATTGGAATTACCAAAATGTATTGGAATTACCAAAATGTATTGGATTTACCAAAATGTATTGGAATTACCAAAATGTATTGGATTTACCAAAATGTATTGGATTTACCAAAATGTATTGGATTTACCAAAATGTATTGGAATTACCAAAATGTATTGGAATTACCAAAATGTATTGGATTTACCAAAATGTATTGGATTTACCAAAATGTATTGGAATTACCAAAATGTATTGGAATTACCAAAATGTATTGGATTTACCAAAATGTATTGGATTTACCAAAATGTATTGGATTTACCAAAATGTATTGGAATTACCAAAATGTATTGGATTTACCAAAATGTATTGAATTTACCAAAATGTATCGGATTTAAGTGTTTAAGTAATATCCTAATAGTTTTGTCAAATTTTAAACAAAAATATTGTTATTTAGAACAAATTAAAAAAAGTCCAATAGTGTATAGAATAAAACTAAAATGATGTTTTAGTCAAAGACATACAGTAACTGTAAAGTGTAAACATGGAGCATAAGTATATAATAATAAATTATAAAGACAGAGAGCTTTAGTAAGGGATAACAGGGTTCAGCCTTTATCTCTCATGAGGTGGCATGAGGACACATACAGTTCTATGCTGCTAGATGGAGACACATTTCAGTTTCTCCCCAAATATAATGGAGTTTATCTGTATTTGCGGCTTGCTGGATTTCAGGTAGAGTTAATTGTGTGAAATAAGCATATCTGATGGTCAGGTATTTGCTGCAGTGAGTGAGGAAATGCAGCTCATACTTTACAGTATCAGACAACTCCATACTCAGACTGTGTCCACTCAGACAGTACTGGCTCAGCAGTTTTCTCTGACCGGGGCTCTTAATGTCGGTCAGGTACGGGGTCAGTTCATACCCAGGTTTAATCCGGTGGAAGCATGCTAACTTTTTTATTTGTCATACTTTGTTTTGCCAATTGAGTATATCTTCCTCTTGGGTGGTAACTGTCTTCTTTAGTCTTTAGATGTTGGGACTGGGTTTGTGAGTTAAGTTGGCGTTTCTCTACTAGATGCATGGGGTTTCTCTGCTTGTGCATGGGGTCACTGGCCTGATGTGCATTTTTTATCTATCTATCTATCTATCTATCTATCTATCTATCTATCTATCTATCTATCTATCTATCTATCTATCTATCTATCTATCTATCTGTCTATCTGTCTATCTGTCTGTCTGTCTGTCTGTCTGTTTGTGTATAAATAATATACATAGTATATAAACTGGTCCAGTGGATGAAAATTCTACCAATTATGCACTAATTTCTGCAATTTAACTTGTTTAATGTCAATAGGTTTCGGTACCTCACCCATGCAAACTGCTCCTAATATCACCACATCTAAGCCTACAGGTAACCATGACAACACGCATCACAAAAGCAGACACACACTCTTCCACATGACATCATCACTCTCACTCATGACCTCTGACTTTCAACCTCTCTCTTTATGCTGCACTCCGAGCTCTCCATCACCATCTCCATCATCTCTCATGCGCATGTCACCCTTTCCACAACATTCCGGAAACTATCTGGTTTTCAGAGCATTCTTTATTTTTATTAGGGTTTGTTTTTGGTTAGCTAGGAAAGTTTTTGGTTTATTGAAGATATGCTAATGTTTCCTTAACTTCAATTGTTCTTCAAACGTTATTCTAACCTTCTTTTAATGTTCCTAGAACGTTCCTTTGACCTCTATAGTTTGTTATCCTATTGTTATTGAATGGATGACAAACTCTAAAAATGACCTGTAGGGAACGCTCTGTTAAGTGTTTGGGTTAAAACGTTTTAAGTTTGTTAAATATATATATTTTAAACTCTCTGTACCAGTCTGGGAAGGTTACCTGTGTTCATAATACTAAATAGATCATTCTTAGAATGTAATTATGCTAAAATGAATAAAACAACAACAACAACAACAACAACAACAACAACAACAACGATAAAAAAACGAATGTTAAGGGAACGTTCTGTGTTTTCTAGGTTTTGATTTAAAGTTTGCTCCGTCTGTGTTGTCAATGTGAATTACACAGAAAATCAATCAATGCCTGACTGAATAATTAATAGGAATACTTTTATAAGTATTTCATCTTGATTGTTGTTGCTAAAAGTTCAAGCAAGAAGATAAACATGGCGTTATTGTAGATAACAGTAGTGCCAGTCATTAAATGCTTGTTTGGATTATTATTATTGATTGTTTTACATTAATTTTGATATTTCGGAAGTATATATAAATGTGGGTAAGTATAGCATTGCATCATGCACTCATTTCTGTTTGTACTGTTGATTTCTGTAAAGAATTCAATCAAATGATTCAGTTGCATAGAGCAATCCTGCCATAAAATTGCTTTTACAGACCTTTTAATTGACCTTTATATATTTCAACCACTTCTGTCAATTTAGCAGACATACATGCAACTAACCCCACAGCAGGTAAAGCTGACATCAGACTCACACTCCTGCATTATCATTATTCTGTCATGCAAAATCCCAGATCTCTCACTCTCTCTGACCTCCATCCTCCACACATCTGAATATTGTGTGTGTGTGTGTATATATCACACTAGTCACTTACTTGAGAAGATCTTGCTAGTGGCAGGTTGGATCATTTTGCTTTTAGATCTGCCTTTATTTTTGTGGCATAGATTCAACAAGCTGCTGGAAACATCCCTCAGAGATTTCAGTCTATATTGACATGACAAATGCATAAATGCAGCAGAATTGCTGACTTAACATCCATGATCTGAATCTCCGATTTGATTGAGATCTGGTGACTGTGGAGGCCTTTTTTTTAGTGCAGTGAACATACTGTCATGTTCTAGATATCAGTTTGAGATGATCTAGATATGTGGTCATAAAGTGGTGGATATGATACTCAGGAAGGCTGTGGTTTGTTTTGAATTAAGTGCTGTAAAGTCTGTTTTATTCACTTAAACATACGATGAAGTGACCACTACAGTTTACACAGGCTCAACAAGACGAACAGTAGAAGTTTGAAAAAGGTTTTTTTTTCTTTTGTGGTTCAGTTAATAAATTATTGAGCGCTGATCTCCTTTTGTACTTGTCATTTGAATGAATTTGGTCACTGCAGCAAACTTATCTGGAAACACATTTGACTGAATGAGATTGGTCTGATCTGATAAATCTCAATTTCTGCTGTGACATTCGGACGGTAGAGTCACAATTTGGCATAATAAAACGCATTTGACATGAGCAAATCATCTCAGACTGGTTTAGGGAACATGAAGACATGTTCACATGTTCAATTCAATAAACCACTAAGGCTTTGGTAGAACAGGAGCTTTACATCATAGACGAGCAGATGACAAATCTGCAGCAACTGTGTGATACTATCAGGTCAATATGAACTAAAATCTCTGATGAATGTTTTCAGCACACTGTTGAATCTGTGCCACGTATTGCTCTGCACATCCCTCTGTTGTGAATATATATAAAAAAAAAACATTAAATTCAGATGAAGGTAATTAATAATGTCTCATTTTACAGTGCCCCCAGAGGAATCAGCTGGTACTCCAGGTTAGTGTCACATACTTTATAATATACAGTTATACAGTGATGTATGATTTGTACAGTGTTGGGTAAGCTACTCTGAAACTGCAACTTGATAAGCTACAAACAAGCTACGTGTGGGGAAAAGTAGCTGAGCTACAGTCAACCTACACTTCTACTACAACACTACAAGTTACTTCCTAAAAGTAGATAACAGTAATAAATAAATAAATAAATAATGTAAAACCATGAGATGTGTGATAATTAGCAACAGACGTCTGTAATTGTAGTGTGTAATCTTGTAAGATGATGCTGTGCTGCTTCAGACCATTGCAGCTTCATTAAATGTACTGTAGCTGTTAAACTACTTCACTACTTGCTGGAAAAGGTAACTAGCTCCTGGAAAAGTTAGATTGTATCATAAGTGGCCGAGCTTTGGTCAAGCTACTGAAAAATGTAGCAAAGATAATAGCTGAGATTAGCTACTCCCCAGCACTGGATTTGTCCTGTTGAGTATGTGTCTGTGGAAAGCTTCAAATGCTTAGATATGTCATGGTGTCAATCCATCATTACAGACCCTCAGTCAAACACCCCTGCCACCACATCCAAAACATCTGCCGAAAACACCCAAGATAAAGGTGACTCCACAACATCAACACACTCACACTCCTGCACTGCTAGTCTTTCACACACACTCTCACACTCTGCCCTCCATCTTCCCATCATGTCAAGCTGCAAACACAACATTTCTCTCTTGCTTTCATTATTGATGATAATGAGTTGAAAACCACTCCTCTCGTCCACCAATCGGGTAACTCCCACAGATCTGAGAACTCCCTTTACTTTCCTGCAGAGACTTTATGAAACAATATGAGGAGACGAAAAGTATTAACAGTTTAGCAGTTGTTGACTTGATTTAAATGTGATCAGTGGACATTCATGTTACTTTGGAAATACATCATGCAGAAATGTAAATCGGCCTTAAGCCTGGAGTAATAATTCTGAAATTCACAGAAGCTTTAAATCACAGGAATAAATGTCATTTTAAACTATGATCAATGAGAAAACATTCATTTTGAATTGTTATTTTGACCAGTTGTGCAGAATGTCACATGATCATAAGCTTGCTTTTCCTTATTTCCTCTGCTGTAATGTATATCAGTGCATTTATTTGTGTCAAGTAATACAGCATGCTAGACTAGTTTGCAGTGCAGTAATATCCTTGCCAGTCATTTTTCAAAAACTCTTTTATCATCAACTTCCAACACAACAAGGCCAAAAGGATGGCACCACCTTATCTTCAGCAACTAAACTCCCTGCATCCACTCTCAATCTCTTCACACCCTCCACCTCAAGCTTACACCCAGCCACCAGTCTTTACATTTATATTTCATGTTGACTCTAATGCTTTTTGATGATTAGTTTGTTTTATCTCCTATATGTTTTATTTGTTGACGTGCAGGCAGTGGTGTTTGCACCATTTGTAACATTTACAATTTTTTCCAACTGCTTACGCACAAAATCTTTTCATGTCACACAATTTCTGAAACCTCTAAGAAATTAGTTCTTAGCCTTGAACTCAGTTCTCAATTGTATAAAACACTTTTTTTTTCAAAACACTACACACAATTCTTTTCCTAAAACACAAAAATCTAACAGAAAACTATTTGCTTTCCTTTTCCAAACACAACCGATCAAAATGCTACACTTATTCAGAACACACACTCCCCAAATGTGGAAACACTCATTTCTTTACTGATCACTATAACCAATCACTGCTTTCCTGTAATATAGGCCTTTAAATATGTCAATGGTGACAGGACACTGGGCTGCTCTGGGCCAAACTGGTCCACAGTTTGTAGTTCTGTACCTGCTGCATATTCACCTTTTTTAAATCCTATCCTAACTTCCTCTAGAAAAGAACAGAGGAATTATTCTCAGCCTGGCTCTGTAAAGTGTATGATGGCCAACCAAAGGACACCCCCCCCCCCCTCCCAAGACCCCACACTCTGCATTTACTGTATTCCGGAGAATATACATTTGCTTTACATATGCTTACATACTTTTTTTACATAGCGTAAGTTTATGTGTTATGCTACTGTATACAGTACATGTTTGCCCTAATGAAAATTTACTGTTTCTACACATGATTGGTGTTTACAGTGTACCCGTTTCCCCAATCAGCAGATTACTGTCACCGTAGAACATTGTATTGAACTGCAGATATAAGCCTATGAAAGAACAAAGAGCTTTAGATGTCGAACAACAGTGTTGACATCCTACAGAATATCCAAAAGTGTTCGATTATGAAAGAAGTGTTTGCCATTCGATGAAAATGCTTCATTCTGACATGCGTTTATGGCATTTTGAATGCAGTGTTTCATTTTGCAAGAGATGTGAGGCATTTTGCATTTTATGTGTGCAGTTCTGAGAATTCTGTGTAGAGTTTTGGAAAAAGGTGACACTGTTTTGAAAATGTGTGTAAGCAGTTTGACAAAACTGTTTTTTATAATACACTATTATTAATATTTACATTTATGTGGGTACATAACTCATATCTAATCTATATGAACAAATTTATGAGAAAACAAATTTATCAAATTATAATTTACATGTAGGGAATGGTTCTGATTCAAATGTGGCGGTGAAAATCAATCCACCCTCACCCGCACTCAATGCATCAACACAGGACACCAGCAAAAAATCAGGTAACGCTGCATTTGACTTTATTTTTTAGAGTTTTTTTAATGTCCTATACTAGCTTGGGTAAAACTGTTCATAGGAACAATATCTGATTTAGTCTAAAAAAAATAATAATTTAGAGAGTATTATCAGAGATAAAAAGGCAAACACATCAAACTCACCTTTACTCAACAGCAATCCAGAGGGGTTTTGCACAAAAGTAGAATAAAGAAATCCAGGATAATAGAAAAAGTGTGGCTTGATTTAGTTTAATCAGTGTCTTCTGGATTGGTCTGTTGCATGTTTGCTGGTTCAGGATGAGAAGGTGCCACTATTTCAAGCTTGATGTAGATATTAGAGAAAAGTGCATGTTTATGAAATTCTTAAACAGGCCACATGATCAATCAGAGAATTAATGATGTGAAATAAAATAAAAGCTGATCCAATGAGCCTAACAGGTAATGGATTGAAAAACCAGCCCTCTTGTCCACCAATCCGGGTAACTCCCACTGATCTGGAAACTCCTTTTACTTTCCTGCAGAGATTTTATTAAACAATATGAGGAGCTGAAACGTATTAACAATTTAGCAGTTGTTGACTTTGTTTGAAATGTGACCCGTGCATTCATGTTACTCTGGAAATGTATCATGCAGAAGTGTAAATCAGTCTGGAGTAATAATGCTGAAAAGTGCAGTAATATCCTTGTCAGTCATTTTCTACTCTTCTATCACCAACTACCAACATAACAACACCAAGAGGCTGGCACCACCTTACCCTCAACCACTGTACGCCATGCATCCACTCTCAATGTCTCCACACTCACCACCTCAAGCTCACTCCCACCCACCACCATCACCATGGGTAAAACCACCATTTGTGGTCTCTATTCAAATAATTCCTACCTATCTAACATGGCACAGTGTCAGCTATTCAGGTGATCTGTGGCCTGGTCAGCCAGTTTTAACTCTTCTATTGTTAACTAGTGAAAGAAACCAGCTCATCTCTATACACAGACTCCACACACTACAACACAACCACAGTCAATAACAACAGCACAGGTAAAGTCACAGCATTGCCTGGCTTTTTTCATAGCTAATACTGTAGTATTTAACAACTTTTTCATGCACAAGTCCTGCAGAGCAATTCTAATGCACAAAGTGGGTCTATAATGACCTGTATTTAATTCCTGTGTGATTTCAGTTATGGGATGTTTTTTTAATAAAATATATTTTATCTTTTAATAATTCCAGGTATTCATTAAATAAATGTTTTTGTTTTCCACAAATTACTTTTGGATATTTAACATAAAGCGCAATCTTCCTTTGATATTTACACATTTATATTCATTTGAACAAAGAAATGTATTCATGCAATATACAAAATTAAGGGCCACATGACAATCCTTAGTTTCTCAGATTTATTATAAATAGTTATGTGTTTCAACTGTAGAAGAGTTATGAACTCAATAATTGGTGGAATAACACTGGAATAACAGATTTTAATTGAAAAATTTTTATTTTGGAAGAAATGTTATCTGACCTTTATAAAATAACACATACCTAAATACAGTAAACCCATTTAAACTGAGAACTGTTAGTGGTCTTTTTTTTTCTGATACCTGTAGAACATAAAAACTCATTCTGCTCACTATAGACCCAATATTGTGCATTGAATGGGTCACCTTTGACATGACTAAATGAACAGTATCAGATAATAAGATAATCTGTGGCCTGATCAGACAGTTTTAACTCTTCTATTGTTAACTAGTGAAAGCAGCAACAGCACCTTTAAACGTCACGTACTCCAACTCACCCACACCCACACCCACAGTCACCAACACCAGCACTGGTAAAGTCACACCATTTGAGCTCTCTCTACAAATGATTACAGTTTATTGTGACAAAATAGCTCCATTCATGATGATGAACCTATAAATATGTGCTTTTTAATACTATACATACATTATTTGAAACACGTGTTGATATAGATAACATTATAATATTCTAATAGATTTCATTGGTATCAATTCATTTGAAGTGTTTGGCATAAAAGACAACAGACAATTCTAAATATAACTCTTGTGAAGCTTAAATAAATCTGGTACAGAAAATTTTAATTTCAGACCCTGTGTAGTGTAAATATATAAATCTTGCTGAACTGAAGCAGTTTATAGTAACAATAATAGTAAATTATTATATGGTGCTATATTTAGTCACCATGTATTGTCCAGCCACTTCAGGTATCAGTATTTTAATATTATATTTCAGGTTTTTTATATCCCATACTAGATTGTATAAAAGTATTTATAAGAACAACATTTAAATTAATTCTAATAACTATTATCATTCAGGGGATAGTACTGAAAATAACCAGACAAGCACATCAATCTCACCTTCACCGTTTTTATGGCCACGAATTAAGAAAAGGGCCCACAGATTTGATATAAAGGGAATATAAATGTCCCTGTACAGATATTAGGGATGATGTGTACAAGTATAAAAATTTACAAGAAAAAAATAAAACAAACATTTTATTTGATCAAGTAATCATTTACATGTAGAAAAGAGTTTTGATTAACAAGAGACTTACCCGCACACAATGCCTCACAACAATAATACACCGGTGACAAACAGATAACACTGCATTTGACACTATATTGATATTTTTAAGGGGGAGTTTTCAGAACCATACTAGATTGGCTTGAAAAAAATTTATTCAACCGTAAGCAACAACAAAACCGTACAGGTAGCAGTGTATTTAATTTTTTTTTGGTTTATTTTTTGAAATGCCTTTCTGAATTGTATAAAAGTAATTAACATGAACAACATTTGCTTTATTCCTTTATCATATAAAGATAATAAACAGATAAACACATCAACCTCACCCCCACTCACCTCACAACAACAAATCACCAGCAACACTGCAGGTAACAAAGTATTTACCTTTCATTTTCAGGTGTTTATATCCCATTTATCTGTGCTTTTATATTGTCTTCATTTACTATGTAAATATCAGAGTCAGAATTTAAACTATTAAAAATATGTGTTTTCCTATACTATATATCCTATTTTAAACACTTGTTGATATAGATAACAGTATGATATTCTAACAGTTTTAATTAGTAGCAATCAATTCAAGTGTTTGGCATAAAAGACAATGTGTTATTCTAAAAATAACCCTTGTGGAGGTAAAAAAAAATCTGGTAAGGAAAACGTTTTTTTTGGTGCTAAATTTAGTCAGCATGTATTGTCCAGCTTCCTTAGTGTCAGTGTATTTATATTTAATGAAAAACAGTGGATTTAACACTATATTTCATGTATTTTATTAATGTATCAATTTGTGAGTTTTAGTTTGCTAAAATAGATTTGGATTCTGTTGAGCGTATGATTTCTGCTGTTATAATAGATTTAAATTCAAGCACTACTTTTTTAAAAAAGAAACTAAAATCTGCTATTACGTCAAGTTGATGTGAAAAGCATGTGTACATTTTATAAAACATTATATTGATTCAATAACCTATTTTGATTTAGGTAATCAACATAGTAACCAGATAAACACATCAATCTCACCTCCACTCAACTTGCAACAACAAAACACCACCAACACTTCAGGTAACAGTGTTTTACTTACTATATTTATTTATTTTTACTTATTATACTTATTATATATGTTTTTTTAAATATTCCACAATAGATTGTATAAAAGTACTGATAAGAACAACATTTAAATTAATTCTAATAACCATTATCATTTAGGGGATAGTACTAAAAATGACCAGACAAGCACATCAATCTCTCCTTCCATCCATTCATACGCAACAACAAAACACAAAAGTGTATTAAGCTTTTATTTTTCAGGTGTTTATAAACTGTTTACCTGTGTTTTTTACGCTGTCTTCAGTTACTTTACCATTGTTTGTGGCCAAAATTAAGAAAATAGTCCACATATTTGATATAAGGGGAATCAAATGTCCCTGCACATATATTAGGTATGATGAGTACAAGTATAAATGCTCACAACGGTGTTGGACATGTTGCAAGGTTTGCATCATTTTTAAATTGTAATTTTGACCAGGGGTTTTGAACAGTAGTGCAGAATGTCACATGATCAGGTAATCTGTAGCCTGGTCAGTCAATTTAATATAGCAACGGTTATAATGTTTACTAAATGAATGACACAAAACCAACAGGCTTGTCTTCACACACTATCATGCAACAACACATCAGCACCACTCCAGGTAACACAGCATTAACATCCAGTTTCATGTTTTTAATACATTTGTATACTGTTTAAAAGATCAACTTTTCTCGTTATGCTCATTATCATTTAGGGGGTACATCTGTTTCTCAATGCCAAACCCCAAATAATTCCCAGTGCCCAAGCCCAAATCAATTGATGATTTGTACAGTGTTGGGGAAGTTTCTCTGAAACTGTAATTTAATAAGCTACAAGCTGCTCATCAGCAAAAGTAGCTAAGCTAAGTTCCTAAAAGTCGCTATTACACTAAAGCTACGAAGCTTAATGTTTTGTAAACATAGTTTTAAATTTTCTCTATTGACTGTCAAGTGTCAGTACAAGATGGCAACAAATGTTGCATTGCAATAATAATACAATTAAGTCAGATTTAGCACATGGTAGAATTTTCTCAAAATAAATAAATAAATAAACATCATGTCTCCATTTTTGGTAAGAAATATTATTGAAGCCTTCACACCACGTTCTTACTTTACACTGACAACTGTTGAAATACTTTATGAATTGAATTTCAACTGGTGTAACTATAACTAAAATATTATTTAACAAATAACAGTAATAAATTAATAAACAAATAATGTTAAGCCATGAGATTTAGCAACAGACGTCTGTAATTGTAGTGTGTAATCTTGTAAGGCAATGCTGTGCTGCTTCAGACCATTTCAGCTTCACTAAATGTAATGTAGCTGTTAAACTACTTCACTACTTGCTGGAAAAGGTAACTAGCTCCTGGAAAAGTTAGATTGTATCATAAGTGGCCGAGCTTCGGTCAAGCTACTGAAAAATGTAGCAAACATAATAGCTGAGATTAGCTACTCCCCAACACTGGATTTGTCTGATGGAGTATGTGTCTGTGGAAAACTGAATAAGCTTAGGTATTTCATGGTGTCAATCCATCATTACAGTCACTGAGCCAAACACCACTTCCACCTCATCCAAAACATCTGACGAGTTCCTCTCAGATAAAGGTGACTCCACAACATCAACACACTCACACTCCTGCACTGCTAGTCTGTTTCACGCACACTCTCACACTCTGACCTCCATCTTACGATCATGTCATGCTACAAGAACAATATTTTGTATTCATACTTTCAAGATTGATTGGCTGACAGACAGATTGATTTACTGACTGAATGAATGAATGATGGATCACTGGATTGATTGAGTTTGATCAATGACTGACTCATTGATTGATTGATGGAAGGACTGATTGATTAATAATTTGGTTAATTTATTGATTGATTAATTATTGATCAGTGACTGATTGGAAGACAGACAGACAAACTGATTCATTGGCTGTTTGAAACCCTAGCAAACCCTTCAGGCCACAGCGGTCTTCATGTTGATATTTCATCTAGACTTTAATGTTTTTGATGATTAGTTTGTTTTATCTTCTATATGTTTTATTTGTTGACATGCAGGCAGTGGTGTTTGTGCCATTTGTAACATTTAATGTGGTTAATGTAATATCTAATTTTGAACATGAATGAATGAAAATCCACTAATAATTATTCATATTTACATATGATATGTGTACATAACTCATATCTAATCTATATGAAAATACTTATGAGAAAACACATTGATCAAATTATAATTTACATGTAGGGAAGGGTTCTGATTCAAAATTGCCTGTGAAAAACAATCCACCCTCACCCACACTCAATGCCTCAACACAAGACACCAGCAAAAAATCAGGTAACGCCGCATTTGATATTATGTTTTAAGTTTTTTTTTATGGCCCTAGTTGAATGAACTATTTAAGGAGCTATATTTGATTTAATCTAAAAATCATGCTCATTTAGAGAGTATTATCACAGATAGAAAGGCAAACACAACAAACTCACTTTCACACATGCATATGCTACAAAAAACAGCAACAGCAATCTAGAGGGGTTTTGCACAAAAATAAGAAATCCATCAAGCCTGATGACATTTTTAAACATGCCACATGATCAATCACAGAATCAATTATGTAAATTTGTGAAATTAAATAAAACCTGACCCAAATGAGCCAAACAGGTAAAGGGTTGAAAACCAGCCCTCCTGTCCACCAATCTGGTAACTTCCACTGATCTGGGAACTCCCATTACTATCCTGCAGAGACTTTATGAAACAATATGAGGAGGCATTTAAAGCAGTTGTTGACTTTGCTTTAAATGTGACCAGTGAATCCATAGCTGCGTCCCAAATCGCATACTTATGCACTATTCTACGGCATTTTGTAGTATAAATGGTGTAAGTAGTGCGTTTACACTGAAAACTCTCAAAATAATAAGTGCACTTTAATTACCCGGATGATGCCCTCATTCAACCGGTAAAATGAAGTGTGTGATGATGGACAATTCACGCACTTAACGACCCCAGGTTTAATAATTATTTAATAATAATTATTTATTTTGGATGGTGAAAAAAATACTCTAACGAGAGTGATTATAGCGCCTCCCGATGGTGCATGCGGTTATACTCATGGCAGGTATTATTTGGTACTTTTCACTAATTTCACTAATTTGGCAACCGTCAAACGTCATCAAGGAAACGGGTTGAATTTCCGCTTAGTAAAAAAACATATATACATATACATACATATATTGTGAGTGTGTAAGTGCATAAATACATAGTGCATGAGTGCATAGTGTGCCATTTGAGACGCAGCTCATGTTACTCTGGAAATGTATCATGCAGAAGTGTAAATCAGGCCCAACAACCACTGAACTCCATGCATTTACTATCCATTAAAATTCCATGCTCACTCCCACCCACCACCATCACCACGGGTAAAACACCACCATTTGTGCTCTCTATACAAATAATTCTTGCTTATCTAACATTCCTAAAATGTAGTTGTTTTCGTTGCATAAAGCAGCTTTCACACCGGACGCAGAATGTGCTGCGCTGACCGACTATTTTAAACTCTGACCATAGCAAGTTTGTCAGCTTGAGCTCTTTGGTGCTGCAACAAACCAACCTTGCACTGAGCAAGCCATTGAAATTAATTTGTTTAATAGCACTACACTTTCTGTGAAAGCTGCTTTAAATGGCAAAAATATGCCATATTTCCGAACATGTTCATATATCCCATATTAGATCGTATAAAAGTATTTATAAGAACAACATTTAAACTATATTAATAACTATTAGAATTTATAGGATAGCACTAAAAATAACCAGATACACACGCAGACACACGCTGTACACACAACCATCAGTGCAGGTAACGCTGTATTTAGCTTTCATTTTTCAGATGTTTATAAACTATTTACCTATGTTTTTTATGTTGTCTTCAGATACTTTACCATTGTTTGTGGCCAGAATGAAGAAAATAGCCCACAGGTTTGATATAAGAGGAATAAAAATAAAAATGTCCCTGCGAAGATTTAAGGGATGATGAGTGTAAATGCTCACAACAGTGTTGGCCATGTTGCAATATTTACACCATAGGGGAGAGCGCTGCTTAATGCAGAAGTATAAATGTGCTGTAAATTAAATTGTACACTTGATATAGATAATAAATTAATTAGTAGCAATCAATTCAAAGTGTTTGGCATAAAAGTCAACAGATAATTATAAAAATAACCCTTGTCAAGGTTTAAAATTCTGGTAAGGAAAACCTTAATTTCAGACCCTGTAAGGGGTAAATTTATAAAAATGAACTTCTGCAGTTTACTGTAACAATAACAGTACATTTATTTGGTGCTTATTTTAGTCGCCACGTGTTGTCCATCTTCCTTAGTGTCAGGGTCTTATATATAAAAATGTAATTTAATATAACAACCACTATAAGTTTTAATACAGATGTAAATGACACAAAACCAATAGGCTTACCTTCACGCACTGCCATGAAATAACACAACATCAGACCCAGAGTTTTAGTTTGGTAAATTATACGTTGTATTATGTCCAGCCACCATGTTTTCCCATACTGAACTGTGTTTACATATTTACAAAACACTTTACTTGATTCAATCATCCATTTTAGGTAATAATTCTGAAAATAATAACAAGACAAACACACCAACCTCACCTCCACGCACCTCGCAACAACAAAACACCACCATCACATCAGGTAACAGTGCTTCAAATATTATATTCCAGGTTTTTTTTAATATCCCATACAAGATCATATAAAAGTATTGATAAATACAACATTTACAGTACATTAATTCTAATAACTATTATCATTTAGGGGATAGTACTAAAATTAACCAGACAAGCACATCAATCTCACCTCCACTCAGCCATACGCAACACACAACCATCAGTGCAGGTAACGCTGTATTTAGCTTTCATTTTTCAGGTGTTTATAAACTATCTACCTATGTTTTTTATGTTGTCTTCAGTTACTTTACCATTGTTTGTGGCCAGAATGAAGAAAATAGCCCACAGGTTAGATATAAGAGGAATAAAAATGTCCCTGCGAAGATTTAAGGGATGATGAGTATAAATGCTCACAACAGTGTTGGCCATGTTGCAATATTTACACCATAGGGGAGAGCGCTGCTTAATGCAGAAGTATAAATGTGCTGTAAATTAAATTGAACACTTGATATAGATAATAATTTAATTAGTAGCAATCAATTCAAAGTGTTTGGCATAAAAGTCAACAGATAATTATAAAAATAACCCTTGTCAAGGTTTAAAATTCTGGTAAGGAAAACCTTAATTTCAGACCCTGTAAGGGGTAAATTTATAAAAATGAACTTCTGCAGTTTATTGTAACAATAACAGTACATTTATTTGGTGCTTATTTTAGTCGCCACGTGTTGTCCATCTTCCTTAGTGTCAGGGTCTTTTATATAAAAATGTAATTTAATATAACAACCACTATAAGTTTTACTACAGATATAAATGACACAAAACCAATAGGCTTACCTTCACGCACTGCCATGAAATAACACAACATCAGACCCAGAGTTTTAGTTTGCTAAATTATACGTTGTATTATGTCCAGCCACCATGTTTTCCCATACTGAACTGTGTTTACATATTTACAAAACACTTTACTTGATTCAATCATCCATTTTAGGTAATAATTCTGAAAATAATAACAAGACAAACACACCAACCTCACCTCCACGCACCTCGCAACAACAAAACACCACCAACACTTCAGGTAACAGTGTGTTTAACAATATTCATTTATTATTTCATTATTTCAGTTTTGTTTTGTTTTTTTAAATCCTATGCTAATTTGTGTAAGAAACATTTAGAAAAGCTAAATTTGATTTGATCTAATAATCATTATCATTCAGTGAGTAATACTGAAAGAAATACCCAGACAAACACACCAACCTCACCTCCACGCACTTCGCAACAACAAAACATCACCATCACATCAGGTAACAGTGCTTCAAATATTATATTCCAGGTTTTTTTTTAATATCCCATACAAGATTGTATAAAAGTATTGATAAATACAACATTTACAGTACATTAATTTTAATAACTATTATCATTTAGGGGATAGTACTAAAATTAACCAGACAAGCACATCAATCTCACCTCCACTCAGCCATACGCAACACACAACCATCAGTGCAGGTAACGCTGTATTTAGCTTTCATTTTTCAGGTGTTTATAAACTATCTACCTATGTTTTTTATGTTGTCTTCAGTTACTTTACCATTGTTTGTGGCCAGAATGAAGAAAATAGCCCACAGGTTTGATATAAGAGGAATAAAAATAAAATTGTCGCTTCGAAGATTTAAGGGATGATGAGTATAAATGCTCACAACAGTGTTGGCCATGTTGCAATATTTACACCATAGGGGAGAGCGCTGCTTAATGCAGAAGTATAAATGTGCTGAAAATTAAATTGTACACTTGATATAGATAATAATTTAATTAGTAGCAATCAATTCAAAGTGTTTGGCATAAAAGTCAACAGATAATTATAAAAATAACCCTTGTCAAGGTTTAAAAAATCTGGTAAGGAAAACCTTAATTTCAGACCCTGTAAGGGGTAAATTTATAAAAATGAACTTCTGCAGTTTATTGTAACAATAACAGTACATTTATTTGGTGCTTATTTTAGTCGCCACGTGTTGTCCATCTTCCTTAGTGTCAGGGTCTTTTATATAAAAATGTAATTTAATATAACAACCACTATAAGTTTTACTACAGATATAAATGACACAAAACCAATAGGCTTACCTTCACGCACTGCCATGAAATAACACAACATCAGACCCAGAGTTTTAGTTTGCTAAATTATATGTTGTATTATGTCCAGCCACCATGTTTTCCCATACTGAACTGTGTTTACATATTTACAAAACACTTTACTTGATTCAATCATCCATTTTAGGTAATAATTCTGAAAATAATAACAAGACAAACACACCAACCTCACCTCCACGCACCTCGCAACAACAAAACACCACCAACACTTCAGGTAACAGTGTGTTTAACAATATTCATTTATTATTTCATTATTTCAGTTTTGTTTTGTTTTTTTAAATCCTATGCTAATTTGTGTAAGAAACATTTAGAAAAGCTAAATTTGATTTGATCTAATAATCATTATCATTCAGTGAGTAATACTGAAAGAAATACCCAGACAAACACACCAACCTCACCTCCACGCACTTCGCAACAACAAAACATCACCATCACATCAGGTAACAGTGCTTCAAATATTATATTCCAGGTTTTTTTTTAATATCCCATACAAGATTGTATAAAAGTATTGATAAATACAACATTTACAGTACATTAATTCTAATAACTATTATCATTTAGGGGATAGTACTAAAATTAACCAGACAAGCACATCAATCTCACCTCCACTCAGCCATACGCAACACACAACCATCAGTGCAGGTAACGCTGTTTTTAGCTTTCATTTTTCAGGTGTTTATAAACTATCTACCTATGTTTTTTATGTTGTCTTCAGTTACTTTACCATTGTTTGTGGCCAGAATGAAGAAAATAGCCCACAGGTTTGATATAAGAGGAATAAAAATGTCCCTGCGAAGATTTAAGGGATGATGAGTATAAATGCTCACAACAGTGTTGGCCATGTTGCAATATTTACACCATAGGGGAGAGCGCTGCTTAATGCAGAAGTATAAATGTGCTGTAAATTAAATTGTACACTTGATATAGATAATAATTTAATTAGTAGCAATCAATTCAAAGTGTTTGGCATAAAAGTCAACAGATAATTATAAAAATAACCCTTGTCAAGGTTTTAAAAATCTGGTGAGGAAAACCTTAATTTCAGACCCTGTAAGGGGTAAATTTATAAAAATGAACTTCTGCAGTTTATTGTAACAATAATAGTACATTTATATGTTGCTAATTTTAGTCGCCACGTGTTGTCCAACTTCCTTAGTGTCAGGGTCTTATATATAAAAATGTAATTTAATATAACAACCACTATAAGTTTTACTACAGATATAAATGACACAAAACCAATAGGCTTACCTTCACGCACTGCCATGAAATAACACAACATCAGACCCAGAGTTTTAGTTTGCTAAATTATACGTTGTATTATGTCCAGCCACCATGTTGTCCCATACTGAACTGTGTTTACATATTTACAAAACACTTTACTTGATTCAATCATCCATTTTAGGTAATAATTCTGAAAATAATAACAAGACAAACACACCAACCTCACCTCCACGCACCTCGCAACAACAAAACATCACCAGCACATCAGGTAACAGTGCTTCAAGTATTATATTCCAGGTTTTTTTTAATATAAATACAACATTTACAGTACATTAATTCTAATAACTATTATCATTTAGGGGATAGTACTAAAATTAACCAGACAAGCACATCAATCTCACCTCCACTCAGCCCTACGCAACACACAACCATCAGTGCAGGTAACGCTGTTTTTAGCTTTCATTTTTCAGGTGTTTATAAACTATTTACCTATGTTTTTTATGTTGTCTTCAGTTACTTTACCATTGTTTGTGGCCAGAGTAAAGAAAATAGCCCACAGGTTTGATATAAGAGGAATAAAAATGTCCCTGCGAAGATTTAAGGGATGATGAGTATAAATGCTCACAACAGTGTTGGCCATGTTGCAATATTTACACCATAGGGGAGAGCGCTGCTTAATGCAGAAGTATAAATGTGCTGTAAATTAAATTGAACACTTGATATAGATAATAATTTAATTAGTAGCAATCAATTCAAAGTGTTTGGCATAAAAGTCAACAGATAATTATAAAAATAACCCTTGTCAAGGTTTAAAATTCTGGTAAGGAAAACCTTAATTTCAGACCCTGTAAGGGGTAAATTTATAAAAATGAACTTCTGCAGTTTATTGTAACAATAACAGTACATTTATTTGGTGCTTATTTTAGTCGCCACGTGTTGTCCATCTTCCTTAGTGTCAGGGTCTTATATATAAAAATGTAATTTAATATAACAACCACTATAAGTTTTACTACAGATATAAATGACACAAAACCAATAGGCTTACCTTCACGCACTGCCATGAAATAACACAACATCAGACCCAGAGTTTTAGTTTGCTAAATTATACGTTGTATTATGTCCAGCCACCATGTTTTCCCATACTGAACTGTGTTTACATATTTACAAAACACTTTACTTGATTCAATCATCCATTTTAGGTAATAATTCTGAAAATAATAACAAGACAAACACACCAACCTCACCTCCACGCACCTCGCAACAACAAAACACCACCAACACTTCAGGTAACAGTGTGTTTAACAATATTCATTTATTATTTCATTATTTCAGTTTTGTTTTGTTTTTTTAAATCCTATGCTAATTTGTGTAAGAAACATTTAGAAAAGCTAAATTTGATTTGATCTAATAATCATTATCATTCAGTGAGTAATACTGAAAGAAATACCCAGACAAACACACCAACCTCACCTCCACGCACTTCGCAACAACAAAACATCACCATCACATCAGGTAACAGTGCTTCAAATATTATATTCCAGGTTTTTTTTAATATCCCATACAAGATTGTATAAAAGTATTGATAAATACAACATTTACAGTACATTAATTCTAATAACTATTATCATTTAGGGGATAGTACTAAAATTAACCAGACAAGCACATCAATCTCACCTCCACTCAGCCATACGCAACACACAACCATCAGTGCAGGTAACGCTGTATTTAGCTTTCATTTTTCAGGTGTTTATAAACTATCTACCTATGTTTTTTATGTTGTCTTCAGTTACTTTACCATTGTTTGTGGCCAGAATGAAGAAAATAGCCCACAGGTTTGATATAAGAGGAATAAAAATAAAATTGTCGCTTCGAAGAATTAAGGGATGATGAGTATAAATGCTCACAACAGTGTTGGCCATGTTGCAATATTTACACCATAGGGGAGAGCGCTGCTTAATGCAGAAGTATAAATGTGCTGAAAATTAAATTGTACACTTGATATAGATAATAATTTAATTAGTAGCAATCAATTCAAAGTGTTTGGCATAAAAGTCAACAGATAATTATAAAAATAACCCTTGTCAAGGTTTTAAAAATCTGGTGAGGAAAACCTTAATTTCAGACCCTGTAAGGGGTAAATTTATAAAAATGAACTTCTGCAGTTTATTGTAACAATAATAGTACATTTATATGTTGCTAATTTTAGTCGCCACGTGTTGTCCAACTTCCTTAGTGTCAGGGTCTTATATATAAAAATGTAATTTAATATAACAACCACTATAAGTTTTACTACAGATATAAATGACACAAAACCAATAGGCTTACCTTCACGCACTGCCATGAAATAACACAACATCAGACCCAGAGTTTTAGTTTGCTAAATTATACGTTGTATTATGTCCAGCCACTATGTTGTCCCATACTGAACTGTGTTTACATATTTACAAAACACTTTACTTGATTCAATCATCCATTTTAGGTAATAATTCTGAAAATAATAACAAGACAAACACACCAACCTCACCTCCACGCACCTCGCAACAACAAAACATCACCAGCACATCAGGTAACAGTGCTTCAAGTATTATATTCCAGTTTTTTTTAATATAAATACAACATTTACAGTACATTAATTCTAATAACTATTATCATTTAGGGGATAGTACTAAAATTAACCAGACAAGCACATCAATCTCACCTCCACTCAGCCCTATGCAACACACAACCATCAGTGCAGGTAACGCTGTTTTTAGCTTTCATTTTTCAGGTGTTTATAAACTATTTACCTATGTTTTTTATGTTGTCTTCAGTTACTTTACCATTGTTTGTGGCCAGAATAAAGAAAATAGCCCACAGGTTTGATATAAGAGGAATAAAAATGTCCCTGCGAAGATTTAAGGGATGATGAGTATAAATGCTCACAACAGTGTTGGCCATGTTGCAATATTTACACCATAGGGGAGAGAGCTGCTTAATGCAGAAGTATAAATGTGCTGTAAATTAAATTGTACACTTGATATAGATAATAATTTAATTAGTAGCAATCAATTCAAAGTGTTTGGCATAAAAGTCAACAGATAATTATAAAAATAACCCTTGTCAAGGTTTTAAAAATCTGGTAAGGAAAACCTTAATTTCAGACCCTGTAAGGGGTAAATTGATTAATATGAACTTCTGCAGTTTATTTTAACATAACAGTACATTTATTTGTTGCTTATTTTAGTCGCCACGTGTTGTCCAACGTCATTAGTGTCAGTGTTTTTATATATAAAAATGTAATTTAATATAACAACCACTATAAGTTTTACTACAGATATAAATGACACAAAACCAATAGGCTTACCTTCACGCACTGCCATGAAATAACACAACATCAGACCCAGAGTTTTAGTTTGCTAAATTATATGTTGTATTATGTCGAGCCACCATGTTGTCCCATACTGAACTGTGTTTACATATTTACAAAACACTTTACTTGATTCAATCATCCATTTTAGGTAATAATTCTGAAAATAATAACAAGGCAAACACACCAACCTCACCTCCACGCACCTCGCAACAACAAAACACCACCAACACTTCAGGTAACAGTGTGTTTAACAATATTCATTTATTATTTCATTATTTCAGTTTTGTTTTGTTTTTTAAAATCCTATGCTAATTTGTGTAAGAAACATTTAGAAAAGCTAAATTTGATTTGATCTAATAATCATTATCATTCAGTGAGTAATACTGAAAGAAATACCCAGACAAACACACCAACCTCACCTCCACGCACCTCGCAACAACAAAACTTCACCAATACTTCAGGTAACAGTGTGTTTAACATTGTATTTCGGTTTTGTTTTGTTTTTTTAACATCCCATGCTAGTTTGTGTAAAAAAACATTTATAAAAGCAACAATAGATTTAATCTAATAATCATTATCCTTAAGTGAGTAATACTGAAAGAAATACCCAGACAAACACACCAATCGGAACTGCACTCACCTCACAACAGCCAAGCACCACTAAAACTTCAGGTAACAGTGATTTAATTATTTTATTTCAATTTTTTTTTATATCTCACACTAGATTGTATAAAAGTATTGATAAGAACAACATTTAAATTAATTCTAATGACCGTTATGATTTAGGGCAGTGGTCCACAACCCCTGGGCTGTGGACCGGTACCAGTTTGTTAAGCAATTGGTGCCGCGTCGCACAAGAAATCCTTAATTATTTTCGTCTTATTTATTATCTGAGTCTGAACGATCTTTTATTTTGAAAAATCTTTTTTTTTTGTTTTCAAATAACTGTATTTTCTCAGTTACATTTCAGTCATGGCCAAAATGTTATCCAAAAGCTAGCAAAATAAGTAAAAAACTGACATTTTTGGAAAGTTTACGAAAGGGTTAGGGTTAGACCCATTAACTGCCAGGGAATTAATCCGCAACACATTTGAAAACAAATCAGGTGAATCCAGCATGTCTGTGTAAGAAGATGACGCAAATGACGGCGGTCCACTATTCCCAAAGGATGCGCACGGCTTTCGTGCACATATGGGGAGTGACGTGCTCATGCCTTCCAGGTGCCCCCATTTGCAATCATCTTCAGAATGCTGCGAGTGCATCTCGAGTCACATGATAAGAACTGACCGAACAGCTTCATATTTTGTATGGAATATACACATTTCGGTATCTCAGACAAACACTGCAGTGCTTTATAATTTTCTCCATAAATGAAACTTGTATCAGAGCTACAGCAATGTTTTGTCAGCTTGTCATCCTCTGAGAAAATGGTTGATGGTCGCCTACAGTAGCAATCTAAGTAGACACGACCCCCAACCTCCCAGGTAAAATTGTCAAGTGTTGACCGGTCTGTGGCGATAAAACAATTGGGGACCACTGATTTAGGGGATAGTACTAAAAATAAGCAGACAACACATCAATCTCATACACAGCAACAAAACACAAAAGTGTATTCAGCTTTTATTTTTCAGGTGTTTATAAACTGTTTACCTATGTTTTTTACGTTGTCTTCAGTTACTATACCATTGTTTATGGCCAAAATTAAGAAAATGGCCCACAGATTTGATATAAGGGGAATCTAATGTCTCGCCGCTGACATTAGGGATTATGAGTACAAGTATAAATGTTCACAACGGTGTTGGACATGTTGCATGGTTTGCATCGTTTTTGAACTGTAATTTTGACCAGGGGTTTTGAACAGTAGTGCAGAATGTCACATGATCACAGTAATACACAGTATCAGCTGTTCTGTTGTTCTGTGGCCTGATCAGCCAGATTAAACTCTTCTTTTGTTAACTAGTGAAAACACAGGCAGCACCAGCACCTACAAATCCCACTCCCACACACTCCATCTCACCCACTCTTAGAGTCACTAAAACCAGCACGGGTAAAGTCATATTATTTGAGCTCTCTCTGCAAATAATTCCTGATCTTTTATCATGTCTAATACTACTGCACTATATAATAACTCCTGTGATGCACAAGCCCTGCAGAACCCTTATAATGCACAAATTGGGTCTAAATTTACCTGTTTTTAATCCCTGTGTTATTTCAGTTATGGGATGTTTTTGATTTAAATATATTTTATCTTTTAGTAATTCCAGGTATTCATTAAATGAATGTTTTTGTTTTCCACAATTAACTTTTTGACATATTTCACATAAAGCGCAATCTTTCTATTTCTACTCTACATTGATTTTACTCCTATGGGTCAAAAATGACGAATATAGAGAAACCATTGATATTTGCAATTTGTAAATATGTAAGAAAGGAAAAATGAAAATTAGGATTTGAGTCGATTGAAAGTTCATTAAGCAATGCCTGGATTACTGAACAATGAAATTTATTCTTACAGTATACAGCTCTGAAAAAAATGGACCACTTGACAATCCTTAGTTTCTCAGATTTAATAATAGTTATGTGTTTGCATAAAATGTAATTTATTTAGCATTATTTAAATAATATGTAGCTGTTTTTGTTGCATAAAGCAGCTTTCACATCGGACACAGAATGTGCTGCGCTGACCCACTATTTTAAACTCTGACTGTGGCGAGCTCCTCAATTTAAGCTCTTGATTGGTCCAGCAACAAACCGATCTTGCACTGTTGCACCATTGTTTAAGAGTGAAGAAATCAATATTTGGTGGAATAACCATGATTTTCAAGCACAACAAATGAAAACTAATTTTAAATGACAACATTTTAATTTGGAAGAAATGTTATCTTACCTTTATGAAATGTCACATACATAATAAATATAGAAAACCAATATAAACTGAGAACTGTTAAGTGCTCTTTTTTTGTCTCCCCATACCTGTAAAACATAAAAACTCATTCTTGTCAATTTAGACCCAATATTGTGCATTAAATGGTTAATCTTTGACTTGACTAAATGAACAGTAACAGCTAATAAGATAATCTGTGGCCTGATCAGACAGTTTTAACTCTTCTATTGTTAACTAGTGAAAGCAGCAACAGCACCTCCAGCACCTACAAACCTCACCTCCATGCACTCCATCTCACCCACAGTCACCAAGACCAGCACAGGTAAAGTCACACCATTTGAACCCTCTCTACAAATGATTACAGTTTATTGTGACAAAATGGCTCAATTCATGATGATGAACCTATATATGTGCTTTTTTTATACTATATATACTATTTGAAACACTTGTTGATATAGAAAACGGTATGATATTCTAACAGATTCATTTGGTAGCAATCAATTTGAAGTGTTTGGCATAAAAGTCAACAGGTAATTATAAAAATAATCCTTGTGAGAGTTTAAAAAATCTGGTGAGGAAAACCTTAATTTCAGACCTTGTGAAGTGTAAATGTATAATTTTTGTATGTATATTGCTGAACTTCTGCAGTTTATTGTAACAATAATAGTCCATTTTTGGTGCTAATTTTACTTGTCATGTATTGTCCAGCTTCCTTAGTGTCAGTGTATTTATTACATAAGAATGTTATTTATTATAACAGCCATTATAATGTTTACTAAAGATATAAATGACACAAAACCAACAGGCTTACCTTCACGCATTACCATGCAACAACACACCATCATCACCACTCTAGGTAACACTGTATTAACATTAAGTTAATTTTTTTTATTCAGTTGTATATTGTTTAAAAGATCGACTTTTCTTTCTGATGTAATCATTATCTTTAATGTCATGAGCGTATTTGACATTCTGTTTTTTTGAGACCAACCAGTTTTAGTTTGCTAAAATATATTTGGATATTGTCGAGTGTATGCATTCTGTTGTTATAATAAAATTAAATTTAAGGACATATAAAAAAAAAAAAGGAACAAAAAGCTAGTATTATTTCAAGTCATCAAAAATTTCCCCAAAATTTTAATTGATTCATTAATCCATTTTAGGTAATAATTCTGAAAATAATACCAAGGCAAACACACCAACCTCACCTCCACGCACCTCGCAACAACAAAACACCACCAACACTTCAGGTAACAGTATTTTATTATTAATAATTTTATATCTGGGGCATCACAGTGGTGTAGTGGGTAGCACAATCGCCTTACAGCAAGAAGGTTGCTGGTTCATGCCTCGGCTGGGTCAGTTGGCATTTCTGTGTGATGCTTGCATGTTCTCCCGTGCTGGCGTGGGTTTCCTCCAGGTGCTCCGGTTTCCCCCACAGTCCAAAGACATGCACTATAGGTGAATTGAATAAGCTAAATTGGCTGTAGTGATGTGTGAATGCAAGAGTGTATGGGTGTTTTCCAGTGTTGGGTTGTGGCTGGAAGGGCATCTGCTGCATAAAACATGCTGAATAAGTTGGCAGTTCATTCCGCTGTGGCGACCCGTGATTAATAAAGGGACTAAGCCGAAAAGAAAATGAATGAAAGAAGGTTATCATTTAGGGCAGTGGTAGGGAACCTATGGTTCTCGAGCCACATGTGTCTCTTTGACCAAAAATATGTGGCTCTCCAGCTGACTTCCTTCAATAATATTTTACCGTTTTAAAAATTACACAGTAAAAATGAGGAGTAGGATTTACTTAAAAAAAGCTTGGCAACTTTTTTCACTCAGAAAAGGCTAGTAAATCTTCAAAGCTTTGCCAAGTAACAGATTAACCAAAATTATTAGTACATTTAATTAGAAATGTTAAGTTAAATTCATGTGGGGAATTCTAAGTAAATTCTATTGACTTTTTGTTTGTAAAATTTACTTAAGTCGTATGTTTAAATATATTACTATTTTGAGATTTATATTTTATCCTATATTCCTAGTTATCTTTTTTAGTTATCCTGAGTTAACTTTATTTTAAAATGTTAAATAAAACTGCCACACATTTTCATTGAGTACTTTAATTTGAATTAAATTTCTCAATAAAACAAATTTAAAAAGTCCTTTCAGACAGAATGATGGGATCATCTATGTTGGCATCTTCCTCTTCTGTAGTACTGCCCAGTACAACGATCTTCCCAACAATTGGTGAAGCAGTCTTTAAGCAGGTCTCTCAACATCCTGTCAAATACACAAATAAGTGCAAAGTGATTAAAGTACTATAGAGTTAGTTGCAATGTAATCAGTGTTATCTCAGCGCAAGGTGCGACGTAATAGTTGTTTGCTAGTTTCAGCTTGGCGCAAGAGTCGTTTTGATGTTTTGCGCCACTCTGTTTAAATAGCAAATGCATTTGCGCTCATATGTGCGCCCATAGGCGTTCTGATCTAAAAAAGGAGGCGTGTTGAGGCGCATTGAAAAGCTTAAATAGAAGGTTCAAATATAGATCAGATCAAAGCTGGTCTATTGTCCAGCACAGAGCGCGTTAGTTGTGCGCCTGGATTACACATTGCTTAATACAGACAGGGTGTACAGCAATACGCAAATATCTTTACAAATGAAAAATAATTAAAATATTTAAGATATATATATATATATATATATATATATATATATATATATATATATATATATATATATATATATATATAGGATATAATAAGGATATATAGCCTATAGGATATAATTATAAAGGATTAAAATATTATAAAACATATTATTTTTAGCCTACATAAATATAAAAACCAAACCTTCATGCCTTCATCTCGGGGGGCTTTTTCAATTTATTCATAACAAATTGCTTTTGTATAATGTTATTATTATTAGTAGTATTATTTATTATATGTATATGTATATTTGTTTTATTAAAAACAAGATTAGATTTGCCCACCTGTCAGGTTTTAGACCATATGGGGCATAGCATGTGTGTTTGGATATAACTCAGTTGTTTGAGCACACTTCATTATTATTGTTCATTTATTCGTTTGGTGAAAATTAGAAATTAATTTAGAAATAGTTTTGAAACAAATATTTGCTCTTAACAAATGAAATTAATTATTAATATGCTAATTGATGTCTGTGCATACAAGGTTTCCCCATCCACAAGAGCGAAAGTGAAAGTTAATAATGAGGAGGCTCATCTCTCATTCTCACACTGTAGATGCTCTGTTAATTGTTTTCTCTCTAGTGAAACACTCAGTTTTTCCACTTACAAAGTCTGTCATGTAAATAGCAAATGCACTATGGCGAGACGCAACTGACTCTTAAAGGGAATGGGAGATGAGACTCTGATTGGTTTATTCTCAAAACACACCTATAACTCATTAAGAAAATAGGCTCAACCCTGTTAGACCATGTGCCACGGTGCAAAGCGGATTTTTCCATCATTAAATTAGCAAAAGTGGATTCGGACATGCCCTAATTGCTTTTGTGCCCTGCGCTTTGCACTTTGCGCATGGATCGTCAAAATAGAGCCCATTGTGTTTAACATTGTATTTCAGTTTGTTTCCTGCACATTTTTTTCATGGCTAATACTGCAGTATTTAAGTAACTCTTTGGTGCAAAGACTCTGCAAACACCTTCTAATGCACAAAATGGGTCTAAAATTACCTGTATTCAATTCCTGGGTTATTTCATTTATGTATGTATTTCTGAATTAAATGTATTTTCCGGGTAATTATCAAATGTCTTGCTTTTGACCTCCACAAATTAATTTTTGAAATTTTACAAAAAGCTTAGTTGTATTTATACTGTAGATGAAACATTCACAATTTTTTGCAGGTAAATTTACTCACAAATTAAGAAAGGAACAATGAAAATTAGGATTTGAGGATTTGAGATGATTGAAATTTCATTAAGTAATACTTGGAATACTAAACAATTAAAAATGCATGTATACAGTATACAGTTCTGGAAAAAATAAGTACCACTTGACAATCCTCTAGATTTCTCTCTCTAGTTTCTCTCTAGATTTATGATTTATAGTTACATGTTTCAAAATAAAATACATCTTTAGTGTAAACATCATGACATTTCTTCCAAACATAAAAAATGTACATAAAAATAGTCATTTATAGGATTTGAAATAACGTGTGCTATTCTAGCGCACTCTCAATTATTAAAAAACAAAAAGACAAAATTTCAATTAGAGATTTGGAAGAAATGTAATGAGACTTTTATAGAAAAACATGTGATTAATAAGCAGAACTGAGAACTGTAGTCCCTTTTTTATATACAGTACATGTACAATAAAAAAAACTCACTCAGGTCGCTTTAAACCCAATATTGTGCATCAGATGGATAATCTTTTGAGAATTACATAATGTAATGAATGATCACATTATTGATCACAGCTAATAAGGTAATCTGTGGCCTGGTCAGCCAGATTTAACTCTTCTTTTGTTAACTAGCGAATGAAACCAGCTCACCTCTAAACATCACCCTCACGCACTCCACCTCACCCACACCCCCAGTCACCACCAACAGCAAGGGTAAAGTCATGCCATTTGTGCTCTCTGTACAAATGATTACAGATTATTGTGACAAAATAGCTTGTATATAATAGCTAACTTATAATTGTGTGCTTTTCCCAGGTGCCACAATAAGCCCAAGTACATGTGAGTACTGCACTTGTTGTGTGAAGTCAGCTCTGTTTGTGTTGTTCAGAATCTACAATTTGCTTCTTATTTATTTGTCAATATTAATTTGCACTTACAGGTTGGTACAACATAACATGGAAGGGGAATGAAGCAATAATCAATGTGTCTTCAATCACCAAAAATGCAAGTGACTACAGAATCGAGTTAAGGCACAACAATAAATCCATATATGGAATTTCTCCCTTCACAATACCACTTAAAAATTTAACACCGTGCACTGAGTACACCATCTACGTTGACAACTGTCCTTTTGATGGGAAAAACTCTTTTTATGTTGACGGTAAGTCATTTACAGCTAGAAATTACTATGTGATTTTGCCAAATATAGTATGAATATGAAGCCAAGTTCTTCCTGCTATACAGCATGACTAACAATGTTGATTTGAAACTAGCTATTTTTTTATTGATGTAAACCAGGAATGTAATGTCTGCTTCTGTGTAAATAATTTTAAAACAACACTTTACAATACTTTGTAAAACAACACTTTACAATAAGGTTCCATTAGCTATTGTTACAGTAATTCATGTATTTATTAACCAGAGGTAACAATGAACAATACATATATTAAAGTATTTATTCATCTTTGCTAATGTGAGTTAATAAAAATACATATGTTTGTTGTTAGTCCTATTAGCTCATAATGATTAGTTAACCAGCAGAATTTGAATTTAATTGTTATCAGGCCTTTATAGAATAAAACACTTTGCTAATAAATCATTTTTTTTTAAATAATGCATTAGTACATTTTGTAGAAGTATTGCTTGGTCTTAGTTCATGTTAGTAAATTCATTATCTAACTAATGGAACCTTGTTTTGAAGTGTGATCATTATTTCTCTGTTTTTAGAAACTGAAAGTAAAAGCCATACTGCAAAACTTGATGAGGAAAACAAAGTGTGTTTTGAAGATGACAAATGGAATTTGAAAAAATGTTTACAAATAGAAGCCAATAACTCCTGTGTTAAGAGGACAATTTCCTTTAACCAAAGCAGATGCATCTACAGAATGAATGTCCACATGCCCCCTTGTAAGTATTTGATAAAGATAAATAAAACAATAGGTCTTGTCATTTTTGTTTGGCTTCAAGAGTGTTTGTTACAGTGCATTACAATCATTTTACAATTATTGTATTAAGATAAATGTAGTTGATGTATTTATTTGATAATTATGATTACAATTCATTTACATTAACATTTCTATTCACTATTTACATCACAGTAACTTTTTTTTGCTTTGAATGATAAATGCATTGTGATATTAATAGAAAGCACAATAACAGATATTTAACTATTTATTTTTGTCTTTTTCCAGTAAAACCTGAGATAAATTACAATGAAACAAGTCCAACTATGTTTCTGTGGGAAAATAAACCAGATACGTGTCATGAAAGCAACTTTAAGGTCCATTGTACTGATCAAAGTAAGTAACAGCAATGCTTATGTTATTTTTATGTGAATGAATCTTTTTTTTAAATGTTTTTGTTGATGCATAACCATTAATACTGTAGCTAATTAGGTTCATTCTTTACATTTTAGAAGGCGAAATCAGAAGATATGGTTTGAAACAAAATGTGCTATTCATTCCTTCCAAAATGTACAACTGTACTGGAAAATACGAAAATGGCAAAACAATCTCTGAAAGCAGTCCCAGTGTAATCAACATCACTTGCAGTGAGTAGCTGACTTATATGGCTTTCGCCATAAGTAGCTGACTTATTCCAGTTTTCCGTAATAATGTTTTATTGTTATCTGGCTGTTTTTTTTTTTTTGTTTGTTTGTTTTGGGTTGCTTAAAACAATAGTTTTTGGTTAAATTAAAGAAGTCTTTAACTTCTTTTAGTGCAGATTCATGCCATTTGAGCATGAAAAATATCTGGAAAATTACAAAGTACAAACTTGCTCCAAAAGAAGCTATTTCCATTATTGTTTCTGAACACTTTCAAACACTTCGATTGACTTTAACAAGAATTGGACAAAATTAGAGATTGATCAGAAAAGCACAATTGAAATGAATTATTTTCAAGTAATATTTGTATTTTTTCTTTAAAATATATTTTATTTAATCTTAATCTTGTTAGTGAAAGAAAAATATGGTTATAGCCAAGCTTAAAACAAAACCTGCACAAATATAAATCACAAGCTGTAGACAAACAATATCAAAATCATGCAGTTTTGTTGCGATTAAGGTTTGGAACATAAATTGGTCTTACAGCAAAAACTATAGCAACAACAACAAACAAACAAACAATGAGCTACATAAGTTATCGTTACATGCTTTTTTGTGTTCCCTTATTCATGACATCAGTTTTGTATTTTACAGATTTGGCTAATGAAACTAAGTCACCTGTTGTATCCTACAATTCAATTGAGATTTCATGGAATCTACAATATAAAGGCAAATGCTCAGGGATTGTATTCACATTTTCAGGCAAATGCAAAAGCAAACAAAACAAAGAAGTCGGTAAGAACTCAGAATGTGTTTCATGTAGGTTTGGAGATTTCCAGATATCAGGTTAATGTAGGTTTGAAATTATTATCTGTTTCCATTAACAGAGTTAAGGAAAACTGCATACAAATAAAAATGTAAAAAAAAAAACATTATTCCTACCCCCTATATATTAATTGTGAAACAATTAATATATACATGTATGTATTAATTAAAAAAACTAGAAATAAATTGTTCATGTTACTGGTCCCAAATGAGTAATTACTGATGATTAAGTGTTAATTTTTAAAGGAAAAACATATAAGTATTATACAAATCCTATAAAAACTCACTAATACCATTTTTATTTTCAAAGCCTGTTCCAGTGACCCGTCTGGATGGAAAAATTGTAAATTTGAAGTAGAAGCATTTACCAACTATACATGTGATATTACAGCCCAATCTGATCCCCCTGACTACACTCTTCATACAGCTCCATTTCACATAAATACACCTTCTCACAGTAAGTGTTACATCATTTTATTTTATTTATTTTACCCTCTGTTCTTTATATGTTAACGTTTTATATGACGTGGACTACAAGATGCTAACTGATAGAAAGTGTGATGCCAGAAAATGGCCAAAATGTCACAGAATATAACAGAAATATAATCAGGTAGTCTTTTTAATTGAACAGCACTAAAAGTCTCCATTTTGATTTTTGTGGTTCTGTGGCTATTTTGATCTGTTTTATCTTATATTTAGATTGTTGGATATTATTTAAATGCCAGTAATTCGCCATGCAGGACTAAATAGACATCAGATAATCAGTACAATGTCATCATATCAATTGTCTTTTCTTTTCTGTGTTTTAATAGCTCCAGATTTTGAATCCAAAATCACTATCGATAAAACATCTCAGAATTCTTTTACTGCACAGTGTAATGATGTGAAGAAATGGAATGGACATAATGGAAATTATAGAGCTCGTCTCATCAATTATGAACAAACTAAAACAAATTCAACATGCTGGTTTTCATTTGAAAATCTTTACTACCTCACAAACTATACTATTGAGGTATTTTTTTACAGTAGCTCCAGTGTCATTATTGTGTTTTGCTTTGTGCCTCACAATATTTTTTTATTTCTTTCAGATTACAGCCAAAAATGGCAATGGCAATGTGACCACTATTTCAGCGTTCATATCCACTAGCTGTAAGATAAACTCCTACTTGATTTGAAAGTCAAACCCACCTAGAGATGGCAAAATATTTACAAGTACTATAAGATAAAGATAAAACATAAAAGGTTTTGTATTTGCAGTAATAAAATGTTCTAAATGTAGTAATATCCTGAATCTGGAGTTTTGCACTTCTTTCTTAGATAACCATAAGGCTGTAATCGGGTTCTTGGCGTTTCTCATCATAGTGACTTCAGTTGCTCTCCTTTTTGTGTTGTACAAAATTTTCCTGCTCAAAAGAAAACAGTATGTTTGTCAAATCTTTTTTTAAATTAATATAAACATTATTATTGTATTAACATTAGTGTAGTGCTTATCTATGTTTCTGATGTAATGTCTCACCGCAGGACTCCTGAGGAAGATGAGATCTGTCTTACACGTATGTCATTCGCATTGTTAAAATCGGTGTGTTTTGATGGTGAATGGATTTCTGAACAATATATTTTTTATCCTCTTCTAGAGCCCCTGCGCAGGGTTGAGCCCATCTATCCAGATGGTTTAATTGATGCTTATAGGACCAAGATTGCTGATGAGAGCCGACTGTTTATGGATGAGTTTCAGGTGATTCTCAATAGCAGGGGCCTCATGTATCAACGCTGCGTACGCACAAAAACTTTGCGTTAGCCAGATTTCACACTCACGTTTGGATTTACTAATGATGAAATGAACGTGAGAATGTGCGTTGGTCCACGCCAACTTCATGCCTGGCGTACGTGTATTTCCAACACTATTCCATTGGCGACTCCTAGAGGCAATTGTGTTAAATTGCACACTACAAAGTATCTTTGAGCCGTGCAATGGCAGCTGTATAGGACAGGATCATCTGCATGTCTAGCAGGTATATAAGGTTTCTATACCATACAGTTGACCAGCCAAACATTAAAGCGCAATATGCAGTGATCGCCGATTTTCCCAGTGTAATCGGAACGATCGACTGTACACACATTGCTATAAAGGTGCCATCTGAAGATGAATTTGCATACGTGAATCAGAAACATTTCCATTCAACAAATGTGCAAATAATATGTGATGCTCAAATGTGCTTAACACAATACATACACTTATTAATGATTCCTACTTGTCTTCCTCGTGATGAAGAGTAGGCAAAATCTGATATGTAGTAGTGGGGAAAAAAGATTGAGTTTATCAGATGTTGGATTCGAGCCGAGTTCATGATTGATTGTGTCAAAACTTATTGCCATGTGCTTTACGAGCTACGCCACTCACGCTGCTGATGGCTGCTCTCTTTAATTGTTTTAACTCTGTCAATAAAATTGGACACTACAAAATTTTACACCTTTATATCACACTATTTCTTTTTTAATTCTTTCACAGTGCGATGTTCAGACCCCACTGCGTTAACCGGGTCAGCTTAACTCTCCCACTCTATTTTTTCCTTTTGTTATTAATTCTGGAGGACAAACTTGCAAATAACTCCGTTTATCTCCGGTCTACCACCGAAAGGAGCACCTCCAATTCACATTCTGTTCAAAGTTTCTCTTCCTGCTGGCTTTTGCCATTGCTTTTTCATTTGGTTTTGCCAAAAGTAGAGTTATTACCATATTTAGAGGGAGGGAGGCAGGGAGGGGTTTTGCGCTCGTGCACGTGCGCTCAGTTTCACGTTAATTTGGATGTCCACGTGCACAGTGTTTCATACATCTGAATTTATTACTGTGTACACACATTTACAGCTTTGTCCGTATGCAATGTTTTAGAATGAATTCAACACAAGTCTTCGTACATGAGGCCCCAGGAGTTTTCAATGCTACAGACCCCAAACGTGGCCCTTAAAAATGGTTAAAAAATGTATGCTGTGATTTTTTTTTATTAAACGGTAACACTTTAAAATAATGGTTCATTAGTTAATGTATTTACCAACATGAACAAACAATTAATAATACATTTATGAAAGTATTATTTATTCAACTTTGTTAATGTAAACTTTAGTTAATGTTATTTAAGTTAAAAAACGTTAGTTCATGTTACCTCACTGTGCATTAACTAACGTTAACAAGCACAACTTTGGATTGTAATAATGCATTAGATAATGCTAAGCAATTGAGGTCATAATTATTAGCCCCCCTTTGATTTTTTTTTTTCTTTTAAATATTTCCCAAATTGTGTTTCATTTTCACAGTATGTCTGATAATATTTTTCTTCTGGAGAAAGTCTTATTTGTTTTATTTCAGCTAGAATAAAAGCAGTTTTTAATTTAAAAAAAAAAAAAACAGTTTAAGGTCAATATTATTAGCCCCTTTAAGCTCGATTTTTTCTCTATAGCCTACAGAACAAACCATCATTATACAATAACTTGCCTAATTACCCCAACCTGCCTAGTTAACCAAATTAACCTAGTTAAGCCTTTAAATGTCACTTTAAGCTGTATAGAAGTGTCTTGAAAAATATATAGTCAAATATTATTTACTGTCATCATGGCAAAGATAAAATTCAGTAATTAGAAATGAGTTATTAAAACTATTATGATTAGAAATGTGTTTAACTTATTAGATAATGTAAGTAAATACTTTAGCTAGCATTAACTAATAGACATTATTCTCAAATATTACCAATTAAACATATAGTTGAAGGCAAAATTATTATCCCTCCTGTAGAATTTTAAATACTTTTTCTTTTTTTTTTTTCTTTTTTGGAAAGTCTTGTTTTTGTTTTGTTTTTTGCCTTCAATAAAAGCAGGGTTTAGTTTTGTAAACAATTCTTAAGGTTATTATTATTGTCTACAGAACAAAGAACTGTTATCAATAACATGCCTACATAACCTAGCCTTTAAATTGCACTTTAAAGCTGAATAAAAATATAGTACACTTTAAAATATCACACCATAGTTAATGTATTTACTACCATGAACAAACTATTAACAGTACATTTATTGCAGTATTTATTTATCCTTGTTAACATTAGTTAACAAAGCTATTTAAGTTAAATAGCATCAGTTAATGCACAGAATCAGAAATAATCATAATCAGAAAGAGCTTTATTGCCAGGTATGTTCACACATACGAGGAATTTGTTTTCGTGACAGAGCTTCTACAGTGCAACAGCATTACTGTCATGGATTGGTCAGGCTCTCACGACCCCCACTCACGAAGATCACCATCACCTGACTTCTAATGAGCACACAGCTGCATCACATTCACGAGCACCAGATAAAAGCACAGCACTCCAGTCGCTCATTGTCCGGGCTCGTCTCGACGAAAGCGGACAACTGAGCGACCACTCAGCGTAGTCATCCTCAGCTAAAACAAACGATTTACTTACCTGTTCTCTTTGTATTCCTCCTAGTCTTCCTGGTCCTCCCGAATCGTCCTGTCTTCCAGTCCTTCCAAGTCTGTGTCATCCTCTGTCAGCTGTATCTGGTGTGTGCTGTCCATCCTCGTGTATTCCTGTTACCCAGCCACGGAGGAAAAGACCCCAACATCATTCCTGATCCTCCTGGCTATCCTTCATGTGCTCCTTGTTGTCATCTAATAAACACCCTAACGTTTCCTTACCTCTGTCTCCTGTCCGCTTCATAACAGAAGCCCGGACCCATAATCGACGACAACATGAGCACCCCCGATCACCTTCAAGAGCTGGCGGACCAGTTGAAGCGGATTCTACAGCCACCAGCTCCACTTTCCAACGCACCACCAGCACCGAGCACTTCCGCCTCCACAGTTTCTTCTTCGGCCCTTCCTTCCAGTCCCATGGCCCGACCAGCGCCCTACTCAGGCGGAGCGGGGGAGTGCAATGGTTTTCTGTTACAATGTTCCCTCATATTCGAAATGCAACCTTCTCTATATCCCACAGATAAGTCGAAGATCGCCTACATCGTATCTCTACTCTCTGGACCTGCACTTAAATGGGCTGAGACGATCTGGAACCAAGCCGGGCCGGTCATGAATTCCATCACTACCTTCACGGAGTATTTCAAAGAGGTGTTTGGACGTTCTGATGGGGAAGTAGCCGCTGGAGAGCAGCTGTATCATCTAAAGCAAGGTACTCTATCTACACAGGAATATGCTCTCCGGTTTCGCACTCTAGCAGCTGCAAGTGGATGGAATGAGAGATCGTTGTTGACCACGTACCGGCTCGGCTTGGAACCCACTCTCCGAATCCAACTGGCCACATTAGATGATACAATGGGTCTGGAGAGATTCATCCAACATTCTCTCCGATGTTCCGATCGTCTCCGTTCCTATCAACAGGACACCATCACCCCCTCGTCTGCACTCCTCCAATCGCCTGAGTCAACAGCCTCTCCAGAACCAGAACCCATGATAATAGAGTCTGGAAGACTGACATCCGCGGAACGACAGAGGAGGCTGACCCGGGGTCTGTGTCTATACTGCGGTGTCAGTGGACACACCCGTATGGAGTGTCCCCTTCGTCCCATTCGGACTTCAGTGAGTGTATTCAGTACGAATATTGAACAATGTAAACCACTTACTACCACCGTACAAATAACTACTGCCTCTATTTCTCTCCTTGTCACAGCCCTCATCGACTCCGGGTCAGCAGGGAACTTCATCTCCCAATCCCTCTGTCGTCAACTCCACCTCCGTACTGAGGCGTCCTCGCATATATACCAGATACAACCGATAACCCAGTGCACTCGATCTTCGACCCGTATCCATCGACAATGCGAAGACATCCTTCTTCAAGTGGGGTTGTTACATCAAGAGAGGATTCAATTTCTGGTTCTGGAGGGTGCAAATATGGACATCATTCTAGGGCGCCCGTGGCTGGTGAAGCACGATCCCATCATCTCTTGGGGCACAGGAGAGATAAAGAAATGGGGATCTGGATGTACACCTGCCTGTTTTCCAAATCTCCCTCTTCAAGGTCGGAACCCCATTTCTTTGTTTGCAACATCGGTCGAGAGCCCTCCTGAGAAGCAGTCTATCCACATTCCTAAGGAGTACAGCTCCTTTCATGATGTCTTCTGCCCCAAGAGAGCTTCCCAGCTACCGCCGCATCGGCCATGGGACTGCGCGATCGACCTAGTTCCAGATGCCCAGTTGCCAAGAGGTAGGATCTACCCGCTCTCGCTTCCAGAGAATCAGGCAATGGAAGATTACATAAGGGAGGCTCTGAGTCAGGGGTACATACGTCACTCAAAATCACCAGCCGCCTCAAGCTTCTTCTTTGTGGCCAAGAAGGACGGAGGGCTGCGTCCATGCATCGACTACAGGGTCCTAAATAACGGTACAGTAAAATACCGATATCCCCTTCCTCTGGTACCAGCCGCTTTGGAACAGCTCCGAGAAGCTAAAGTCTTCACTAAATTGGACCTCCGCAGCGCGTATAATCTGATAAGAATACGTGAGGGGGACCAATGGAAGACAGCATTCGTGACCCCTACTGGCCACTATGAATATGAGGTCATGCCTTACGGTCTGGTCAACGCCCCCTCCGTATTCCAAAACTTCATTCATGAAGTCCTCCGGGAGTTTCTTCACCACTGTGTAATAGTGTACATAGATGACATCCTCATTTACTCCCGGAGTGAGGCCGAACATCGCCAACACGTTGCGGAGGTCCTACACACATTGAGAGAACATCACCTCTACCTCAAAGCGGAGAAATGCTCATTCCACCAGAAGTCGATTCATTTCTTGGGATACATCATTGACCAAACCGGTATACGTATGGATGGGAAGAAAATTGAGGCTGTTCTATCCTGGTCAGAACCCACTTCCATTAAGGAGCTCCAGAGGTTTCTTGGGTTTGCTAACTTTTATAGACGGTTTATCAAGGACTACAGCAGGATTACATCACCTCTCACTAATCTCCTCAAGGGTAAACCCAAAGGACTGGAGTGGACCAAAGAAGCAGCCGCAGCCTTCCGCCTTCTTAAGAAGGAGTTCACAAGGGCCCCACTCCTGACTCATCCTGACCCAAATCTTCCTTTCGTGGTGGAAGTGGACGCATCCACCACCGGCGTCGGGGCAGTATTATCTCAACATCATGATACACCGCCCCGACTGCATCCCTGTGCCTATTTCTCTCGGAAGTTGAGCCCGGCGGAGCAGAATTACAGCATAGGAGACAGGGAGCTTCTAGCAATCAAGCTAGCCTTGGAGGAGTGGCGTCACTGGTTGGAGGGAGCCAAACATCCGTTCCAGGTGATCACAGATCACAAAAACCTCCAATACATCAAAGAGGCCAAGAGACTATGTCCACGTCAAGCCAGATGGTCACTTTTCTTCTCACGTTTTGATTTCTCCATTTCCTATCGTCCAGGACCCAAGAATCTAAGAGCAGACGCTCTCTCTCGTTTACACGAGCATCACGATCATGAAGAACTCCCAACGAAGATTCTTCCCGAACACATCTCCATTTGTCCGATCACCTGGAACGCTCCTCCAGTCGTTGCCACTCCGGAAGCCCCTGCTCCGCCGGGATGCCCTCCTCATCGGCAGTTCATACCACCTGAACACCGGGTAGATCTGATCCACTCCTTACATACCTCGCTAGGCACTGGACATCCAGGGATCAACAATACTCTCTCGCTAGTATCCCAACGATTCTGGTGGCCAAACATGGCAAGGGATGTGAGGCAATATGTTCAGGGCTGTAAGGACTGTGCCCAATCCAAGAGCCCACGTCATCTACCCGCTGGAAAGCTCCATCCCTTGCCGATTCCGAACCGTCCCTGGTCACACCTAGGAGTGGACTTTATCACTGACCTCCCTTCGTCAGAAGGTAATACCTGTATTCTAGTCATAGTAGATAGATTCTCAAAGTTTGTCAAACTAATCCCTCTGAAAGGTCTTCCCACAGCCTTTGAAACTGCCGACAATATCTTTAATCAAGTCTTCAGGTCATTTGGTATTCCAGAAGATATTGTGTCGGACAGAGGTCCACAGTTCATCTCACGTCTATGGAAAGCCTTCTTCAAGCTCCTAGGTGTGGCCGTCAGCCTCTCTTCTGGATATCATCCCCAAACCAACGGGCAGACAGAGAGGAAGATTCAGGAGGTGGGACGGTTCCTGAGGACCTTCTGCAGTGGTCACCAGAACTCCTGGAGCCAGTATTTGGGCTGGGCAGAATATGCCCAAAATTCACTGCGGCAACCCTCCACCGGACTCACGCCATTCCAGTGCGTCCTGGGCTTCCAACCACCGCTCTTTCCCTGGGATGGCGAACCATCTGATGTCCCCGCAGTGGATCACTGGTTCCGGGAGAGCGAGAGAGTCTGGGACGAGGCTCATCAACATCTGCAGAGGGCAGTCCGTCGAAGCAAGGTAACCGCCGATAGGAGAAGGTCTGAAGAACCCAGATACACACCCGGACAAAAGGTGTGGCTATCCACCCGGGACATACGCATGCGACTGCCCTCTCGCAAGTTAAGTCCCCGATTTGTTGGTCCCTTCACCATCGTGGAACAGGTTAACCCCGTCACCTACAAACTACAATTACCCTCTCACTACCGTATTCACCCTACATTCCACGTATCACTCCTGAAACCCTATCACGATCCTGTTCTTCCCTCCACAGAGCCTGACCACGAAGAGGAACCCCCTCCTCCACTGCTCCTAGAAGAAGGAGCCGTCTACGCAGTGAAGGAGATCTTGCGTTCCCGACGTCGTGGTGGCCAGTTGGAGTACCTGGTGGACTGGGAAGGGTACGGCCCCGAGGAAAGGACATGGGTTCCCAGAGCTGATATTCTCGATCCTAGTCTCATGGTGGAGTTTCATGAGAGCCACCCTGAGTTCCCAGCGCCTAGAGGCAGAGGGAGACCACCACGGCGTCGGAGGTGTCGGCCCTCAGGAGCGGGCCCTGGGGAGGGGGGTACTGTCATGGATTGGTCAGGCTCTCACGACCCCCACTCACGAAGATCACCATCACCTGACTTCTAATGAGCACACAGCTGCATCACATTCACGAGCACCAGATAAAAGCACAGCACTCCAGTCGCTCATTGTCCGGGCTCGTCTCGACGAAAGCGGACAACTGAGCGACCACTCAGCGTAGTCATCCTCAGCTAAAACAAACGATTTACTTACCTGTTCTCTTTGTATTCCTCCTAGTCTTCCTGGTCCTCCCGAATCGTCCTGTCTTCCAGTCCTTCCAAGTCTGTGTCATCCTCTGTCAGCTGTATCTGGTGTGTGCTGTCCATCCTCGTGTATTCCTGTTACCCAGCCACGGAGGAAAAGACCCCAACATCATTCCTGATCCTCCTGGCTATCCTTCATGTGCTCCTTGTTGTCATCTAATAAACACCCTAACGTTTCCTTACCTCTGTCTCCTGTCCGCTTCATAACAATTACAGAGACAGGACAAAAAACAGATAATAAATATATTAAAAAAAAAATAGAAGTAAATAGTGAATGCAAATATACAGATTGACAAGTGTATGTACATGTTTATTACTATATACAACGTTATATGTGCAGCTGTTATGTGCAAATTGGCATGTAAAGTGTGTTGTTAAATAAGTGTATATGTGTATAAAAGTGTATAGCAAGTAGTGATGTTGGTTTCGCAATTATTATCATCAAGTGTTCATGAGATGGATTGCCTGAGGGAAGAAACTGTTTCTGTGTCGGGCTGTTCTGGTGCGCAGTGCTCTGTAGCGTCGCCTAGAAGGTAAAAGTTTAAAGAGGCAGTGTGCTGGGTGTGAGGGGTCCAGAGTGATTTTGGCAGCCCTTCTGCTCGCTCTGGATAAGTACAGTTCTTGGGGAGTGGGAAGGGTTGTACCAGTGATTCGTTCAGCAGTCTGAACTATTCGATGTAGTCTTTGGAGATCGTATTTAGTAGCTGAGCTAAACCAGACAGTTATTGATGTGCAGATGACTGATTCAATGATGGAGGTGTAGAACTGTTTCAGCAGCTCCTTTGGGAGGTTAAACTTCCTCAGCTGACGAAGAAAGTACAGCCTCTGTTGAGCTTTTTTGACAATGGAGTCAATGTGAGTGTCCCACTTCAGGTCCTGAGAGATGGTGGTGCCCAGGAACCTAAATGACTCCACTGCTGCCACAATGCTGTCCATGATGCTCAGTGGGGGGTGAGCAGGGGGGTTTCTCCTGAAGTCCACTATCATCTCCACTTTTTTGAGCGTGTTGAGCTCCAGGTTGTTGTGACTACACCAGACAGCCAACTCCTTAACCTCCTGTCTGTAAGCAGACTCGTCACCGTCCTGAATGAGGCCGATAAGTGTGATGTCGTCTGCAAACTTCAAGAGCTTCACAGAGGAGTCCTTTGAAGTGCAGTCATTCGTGTACAGGGAGAAGAGCAGTGGGGAGAGGACACACCCCTGGGGGGCGCCAGTGCTGATTGTGCAGATACTAGATGAGAATTTTCCCAGCTTCACCAGCTGCTGCCTGTCCGTTAGGAAGCTGTTGATCCACTGACAGACAGAGGTTGGCACAGAGAGCTGAGTTAATTTGGGCAGGAGAAGTTTTGGGATGATAGTGTTAAACGCCGAGCTGAAGTCAACAAACAAGATCCTCACATAGCTCCCTGGTCTGTCTAGGTGTTGCAGAACATAATGCAGTCCCATATTTACTGCATCATCCACAGACCTGTTTGCTCTGTAGGCAAACTGAAGAGAGTCCAGTGAGGGTTCAGTGATGTCCTTCAGGTGGGCCAGCACCAGTTTTTCAAAAGACTTCATGACCACAGATGTTAGCGCCACCGGTCTGTAGTCATTTAGACCTGTAAGTTTGGGTTTCTTTGGGATGGGGATGATGGTGGAGCGTTTGAGGCAGGAGGGCACTTCACATAGCTCCAGTGATCTGTTGAAGATCAGGGTGAAGATGGGGGCCAGTTGGTCAGCACAGGATTTTAAACAGGCTGGTGTTATAAAATCTGGGCCTGGTGCTTTTTTCCTCTTCTGTCTCCGGAAGACCTGGCGCACCTCCTCTTCGCTGAACTGAAGTGCAGGTATGGGGGAGGCGGGGGTGGTGGAGGTGTTAATGGTGGCGTGAAGAGCAGTTCAGAGTGGGTATGGGGGGCTTTCTCAAACCGGCAGTAAAACTCATTCAGGTTGTTTGCAAGTCGTTTATTGTCTACAGTGCTGGGGGATGATGTCTTGTAGTTTGTGATGTTTTTCAGACTTTTCCACACAGATACTGAGTCGCTGGAAGAGAACTGACTCCTTAGTTTCTCAGAATAGTTCCTTTTTGCAACTCTGATCTCCTTTTCCAGTGTGTATTTGGCCTGCTTATACAAGACCCTCTCCCCATTCCTGTAAGCAACCTCCTTGGCCTGACGTAGCTGTCTGAGTTTTACAGTGAACCATGGTTTGTCATTGTTGTATGTGAGTTGAGTCCTGGTAGGAATGCACACGTCTTCACAGAAGCTGATATAAGATGTTACAGTCTCTGTGAGCTCATCCAGATTGTTTGCAGCAGCTTCAAAAACACTCCAGTCAGTGAGGTTGAAACAGGCTTGTAGATCCCGCTCTGTTTCGTTAGTCCATCTTTTCACAGATTTTAATACAGGTTTGGCTGTTTTCAGTTTCTGCCTGTAGGTTGGAATGAGATGAATCAAACAATGGTCAGAGTGTCCCAAAGCTGCTCGTTGGACGGAGTGGTATGCATCCTTTATTGTGGTGTAGCAGTGATCCAATATATTACTGTCTCTTGTGGGACATGTAACATGCTGTCTATATTTTGGCAGTTCACGGGATAGTTTTGCTTTGTTAAAATCCCCGAGAATGATTAAGACAGAGTCCGGGTGTTGTTGCTCTATCATCGTGATCTGATCAGCTAGTTTCTGTATCGCCAGGCTCGCGTGCGCGTGCGGAGGAATGTAAACACTGACGAGGATGAACGAGCAGAACTCGCGCGGGGAGTAAAAAGGCTTACAGTTAACAAACAGTGCTTCGAGATCTGGACAGCACATCTTCTTTAAAACTGTTACATCTGTACACCACCTTTCATTGATGTAAAAGCACGTCCCGCCACCGCGCGATTTCCGTGTTGATTCTTCGTCACGATCCGCTCTGAACAGCAGATAGCCCGGTAGGTGAAGCGTGTTGTCCGGTATGGTGTTGTTCAGCCAGGTTTCCGTGAAACACAGAGCAGCTGAATGCAGAAAATCCCTGTTTGTCTGAGAGAGCAGAATGAGTTCGTCTATTTTGTTGGGTAGAGAGCGGAGATTTGCCAGATGGATGCTAGGCAACGCGGTCCGAAATCGTGAGTTACAACTAATGTAAACAATCACATCTTTAGTATAATTTTAATAATACAACAGATACTTTACAATTAATAGATGCTTTACAAGATTATTCATACCTAACTTACATTAACTAATAGAACGTTATTCCAAAGTGTTACTCAAGTATCTTACATAATAACTAGGAAAAGATGTCATCATAGCAAAGATGAAAGAAATCAGCTATTAGAAATATTTTTTTCTAATTTCTATTAAACATATTTTTTAAATAATTAAAATTAAATAAGATGACTAATAATTTTGACTTAATTTAATATAATTTTAACATAAGTTTTTTGTTCTGTAAACTACTTATGACATTTCTTAATAATATCTCAATTGAAATCATATGGATATTTTATTATACTAATATTTAATTTTTTAAAAATAATATGACAATTCATCAAAATAGCAAATGCTTTTATTAGTTTTGAATGAAAATCAGTGTTATTATACCAAAAATTAATTTCTTCGGAAGTATCCTGTTGTCTAAAAATTAAGATAAACATAGTTTAATGTTCTAAATGAAAATAATTTTATTTTAAATTTTAACAAAATTTTAACCATAGTTTGCAGAATGTGAGATTTTAATAATAAATAACTTAATAAATAATTTGTGTAGATTCAGTCTAATTTTATTTTATTTAAAAAGTTTGGTTTATTTGTTTATTTATTATCTTATTTAATCAATTTTGTAGAAGTTATTTTTTAATAACTGCTATAAATATAAGATTATTTTAATACATTTTTATGTATGCGTTTCTCTAATATCATTATTAATAATTTTTTCATTTTTATATTTTTTCTCCAAATGGACACCATTGCTGTATGCCATAAATCAGTAGTATCTGCTTCTGTTGTTTCATACTAATGAGAAAGGCATGTTTTCTCCTCAGAGTATTCCCCGAATTTTCAACAATTACACCATCAAGGAGGCGAAGAGACCAGAAAACCAGTCTAAGAACCGCTATGTTGACATCCTGCCTTGTAAATATCACCTCAATATCCATAAACAGATCCGTTTACACTCAGTTCAATTTGCATTCTTCATAATTTACATATTACAACAGCTTGTTTTATGTATGAATTCGCAGATGATTATAATCGTGTTACTCTATCATCTGGAAGCTATGGTGACTACATCAATGCCAGCTTTATTGAGGTACAACTCGTATCATCTCTATATATCATGCTTGTTATATCATTTTATTCGTTGTTGACATTAATTGCGATCATTTTTAAATGTATCTTAAATATAATATACATAATATCAAATGATTTTTCACTTGGTAAAACCAAATTAGCTTTCTTGTTTCAACATATTTTTATTTATACAGGGTTATCAAGAGCCAAAGAAATACATTGCAGCCCAAGGTAAAAGTTTGAACTGTGATTGGTTTAGCCACATTTAAAGCGGCCAATGAATGCACACTTTAAGGCAATTTTATATTACTTTTGCTTGACAATCATAACAAATTATGAGGGAACTGTTTATACCAGCAGTTAAGATGATTAAAAGTGATGATTAATAGAGTGTTAAAGTTCCATATTCTGTTGGATGTGTTGTTCAGGACCCAAAGATGAAACTATTGTTGAATTCTGGCAAATGATGTGGGAGCAGAAGTCATCCATTATTGTCATGGTCACCCGCTGTGAGGAAGGGAATAAGGTTTGTGCTTTGTTTGTTATTTTAGAATTACTTGTATACAGCTATGGAAAAAATTTACCACTTCAAAATTCATTTACAGTATTCATTAGTATGGGTTGTTCAACCTGATCTTACGAGGAAACGTAACTATTTTACATTTTGTTTACGTTTTGTTTGTTTAGTTTAGTGGCTAATTCGTATGAACTTTTACAAGTTCAGTTGTATGAAAATGTTTGCTTTTAAAAACGAGGCGTGGCACCCAACCCTGCCCCTAAACCCAACCGTCATTGGGGATAAGCAAATACTAAATTGTACGAATGAGATTGTACGAATTCATACCAATTAACCAACAAAACAAAAAGTTACCAATTGTCGTGAGATTGTGTTGGGGTTTGTAGAAAATTTTTTATTAATTGTTTAATTCTATAAATATCTCTAAAAATAGTTCCTTCCAATTTCACATATATACTGTATTTTGTTTTATAAAAAGACAAATGGTCAGAATAACAAATGTTTTAATTATTTATGACTAAAAAATCCACCAAATGTTGCTTTGTTAATTCTTCTGAAGTTATAAAAATATATATCTAAATTAAATATACAGTAAACATGCCTGTAAAATAAAGAAAAAACTGTAAATGAAAAAAAAAAATTTTAAAATGTGACCAAATGGTATTGATTGCAGAATAAACCCGAATTATGTTTCAGACAAACGCATAACTCTGCATTGTAAATCCAGAGAAACTTAAATTTTCTCGGTTGTTCTATTCATTAGTTTGAGTTGAGTCACCTTTTATTTTGTATTTTTAATAAATTATTACATTTTGATAAAGTTTTATTAGTTTTTCTGTGCAATTTAGATTATTTTACCTTTTAATACTTCAACCTTACCCATGTATTTCATCATATTTCTTTGATAATGCATCATTCCTAACCCTTTTAGCAATTATATTATTTACTAATTGTTCTTATTAATTAGTTTACAATAACAAAACAATTTTTATGTATTCTCAGGTCAAATGTGCCCAGTACTGGCCCTGTCTGGACAGAGAGACTGAGATTTTTGATGATTTCGTGGTGAAAATTAAAACTGAGGAACACTGCCCTGATTATATCATTCGCCATCTGGTCCTGGCCAATGTAAGCATGTGATCCACTCATTGCTTTGTGCCTTTATTTGGACAATTTAATTATCTTGTGCATATGTGTGTCTCTACAGAAGCGAGAGAAGGCCTCAGAAAGAGAAATTACTCATATCCAGTTCATCAGCTGGCCGGATCACGGCGTCCCTACAGACCCTGGTCAGCTTCTGAAGCTCAGGAGAAGAGTCAACTCCTTCAAAAACTTTTTCAGTGGCCCTATCGTGGTCCACTGCAGGTACGGAAAGGGGACATATCATAAAAATCTGACTTTCTCAATGTTTAAGCATTGGGTCAGCGGTGCATCTACCAAGCAAGAAAATCGTTGGAAGGCCTTTCTCTGCAAGCATACTGAAAATGTTGATATCGTAACTACAGGAATACATATATTTTTTAAGGTCTTTTCACACTGAAATTCAAACTTTTTTAATGCATTTTTCTTGTATTCAAATCCAAAAAATTCATCATGCACACAAACCTTGCACACCAGTCTGATGCATATTAGTTAATTTGTTTTTATACTACTTTCTAATCTTTTTAGATAAAGGGCTTTGTCTTTGCTAGACCAAGTGGATTAGTTTCTTCAATGCCATTTTGGATTTTGACTTGTTTGACTTGGTTTTGCTTGCATGGCTGCCCTAAATTGTTAAAACATGTCTCAAAACACCTTTTCAGATGAGACAAAAAAAAAAAAAAAATCAAATCTGATTAAATTTTTTTATGATGGACAAATGTTTTGGGCGAAAGACGGTTGACACAATGTGAGGTTGAACTTACTTTTTTAAGTGCGAAATTACACAATTTCAGATTCAGTGCGCAATAACCTTAAATCTGCATGTTTCCACCAATTGTGCCACTGTTTCTGTTTACTCGCTTTAGCTTTTTTGTAGATTTACAAAGTCTGCTCTACAAAAGAAAAGTGTAATCCACTCGACTCTCCAACAAATACAAAATGTATTAACTAATCTTTCTGTTTATTTGAATTTATATTTATCTGCCTTTATACAGACCCAAATAATCCAATTGTATTGGAGCTATCCAACTAAAAACAATTATGTGTAACCAAGTCAATCGGAATAAAAGAATAAGGATCTGATTAATATTTAATTTGGATCATAAGAGGTAGTTTAAAACTTTTCAAATCTGATTGAGTGGATATGTATACACTTGCACTGTATTCCATTCAGACGGGTTGGTCCCTAGGCCCTAATATCTTCAAAGGGTTTACCTTCAATAGTGAATGCTTTGACGGGATTAGGGCATAGGGATGAGGTCTTCCCAAAAGAAAGCACTGTGCAACACCAAACAAATTCCCTGCGCAAAGAATCATGGGAGCCTGATGTACCCGTCAAAATCCTTAATTCAGCACAGCCCTTGGGCTCTTTGGTTTGCACCAAAGATAAAATGTTTAAACCCAAAATATATATATATTTTTTAATAATAATGTATCATTTTATTAGCATTGAAAAAGCTGCTGTTGGTCATCACAATAGTGTCTTCGCAGAAACATTATGGTAACACCTGAAATTTACAATAATATCCAGCTGTAGACCCGCAGACCCACACACAATTCAGCACATATGATCTAAGCAAACCATATATGGTTATGACGGATGTTAATGTTATTAACGTCTTCTCGAACATCGTCATTAATATATTTTTATATGTGTATTGTTAATAAATATTGTACACAATAAACAATAGTGTATACTATTTCACAAAAATGCCGATTGAGACGGACGACTGGGGAATGTTGTTTCCAATCGCCATTCAGTATAATAGACTGAACAGTTTTCTATCACTCATCATAGATGATCAGTCATTTTTTATCTGACAGAGTCAGTATAACAGATAATCATTTGCGGGCCTTGCTGAAACATTTTTTCAGAGATATATAAATGATCTCAATTGGACGGGTTTCATTTATGTAATGGATTCATTAAAATAAAGGAAATAATAGCAAGTTAATATGAATATGCTTTAATACATCTTTATATGTAATGCAAATCTTTTTACATGTATTAAATGTATAACACTACATTAATGTTTTACTCCAGCGATTGAATAGTATTCATTTGCTTAATTTTCTAATAACTTTATTGATGATTCCCACAACAAATAGTAATTTATAGTAAGTAATATATTGTTTTTAAACCATAAAGTACTGGTAATTTGTGGCATTTATAGTTGCAACAAATATAGTAATACAAACAAATTAACTGTTAATAATTAATTTTTTAAAAATTAAGTAAAAGTTTAGTAAAAGAAATAGTAGTTTATAACTATATTATTTTTAAATTATTAACTATAGTAATTCATTTTAATGTGACACATTATTGTTTCTTTTGTATATTTTACTGCAAAAGGATTTAAACTAAGTATGACAACATTAAGATCCTGAATTAGTTTATTACACTTAATCCTACAATTAGACGGTCCTTTATGTTTTCTGTGTGTATGTGGATATGTGAATAAAGTCAGAAGTGTTTAACCAATTATTTTTATTTACATAATTTGAGTTTCAAAACTGCACAAATATTAAAATGATTGTTACGATATAATAATGATATAATGACTGAAATGGGAAACCATAAACTGTTTAGTCTAATGAATGGCAATCATAGCACGGGTGGTCTCGATCACCATATTTGTGAAATTCAGTAGGAATAGTGTGTGCCTGAAATGTGTGTGGGTTTGCAGGTCTGCAGCTCGATAAATCTCGAAATTTATGTCCTGTAATATGACAAGACCATAGAGAGTACTATTCACATTTGGTAGCACAGAAAGTACTGTAACTGATGAGACTGAAATGTTGTTGTGTCCTCTATAGTGCTGGTGTTGGGCGTACAGGAACCTATATTGGCATTGATGCAATGATTGAGAGTCTGGAAGCAGAAAACAGAGTTGATATCTATGGATTTGTGGCAAAACTACGTCGCCAGCGTTGCCTCATGGTGCAAGTGGAGGTGAGTCTTCTGGGGAAAAGTATCATTTGGTTTTATTTCAAGTGATTTGTGATTGATAAGCAAAACATTTAGTCCGGTGCAGAAAATTTAATAAAAGTTTCATTTAAAAAGGCATAGTTTATTGTTTTTTTGTTGTTGTTGTTTTTATAACAATTTGAATACGTGTTAGTTTATTAATTATAATTAAATAATCATTTATTTAATTCTGAATGTTACCTGGTAATTGATGTATAGTCATTTAATATTTATAGTTAATATAATATTATAAAACATATATAAATAAAAAAATATGTACAATTTTGTCGTCTAGAATTTGCTTTGCTGTAGTTTAGAATATCCACTGAGAGAAATTGCTTAATCCCTTAAAGATAACTATAACTGCTCCAGTGCTGAGACCTGTACTAAAGCATTTCTATTAAATATTACTGCAATTTATATCAAATCTCATTTATGGACCAATAACATTTAAAAAACAACAATATAAAGATAAAGGTAAGTAAATCAGTCAAAATAATAATGACCATGTTTTCATTCACCATTATATATAGTAAGCTGTAAAACTTAGCATTACACTTAAATCTATTTGCTCTGGAGTAAATAACTGATGATGGTTACCAAATGTTGTTTTTAGATAAATTATATTTTACATTGAACCACTATAGAGACATCTATCAAACTCCTGAATAAATGTCCGTCAGATTAGTTCTGTATGCAAGCAATGAGATTTCGTAAGTGTGTTGCCTTGATTCAACATGTAATACTGTATTGATTGTGTCAGGCCCAGTACATACTGATCCACACGGCTCTAATAGAGCATAATCAGTTTGGAGAGACAGAGATCCCCCTGTCTGAGTTCCACTCAGTGCTCAACGCCATCAGAGAGAAACAAAACAATGAGAGCATAATCGAAATAGAGTTCCAGGTTTGTTCCGTTTTATTTTCTGGCTGATTGTGTGCTTTTGGCTGTTAATGCAGCTGGTCTTCTCTCTGTTTTGCTTTACAAAGAAATTGCCAAAATTTAAAAACTGGAGAACAATCAACACAGGAAGCAGTGAAGAAAACAAGGACAAAAACCGGGACTCCAAAGTCATCCCATGTGAGTTATCAACAGTGACTTACAGTATATTAATATACATATTCATTCATTCATTTTCTTTTCAGCTTAGTCCCTTTATTAATCAGGGGTCGCCACAGCGGAATGAACTGCCAACTTATCCAGCATGTGTTACCCAGCACTGGGAAACACCCAAACACATACATTACGGCCACTTTAGCTTACCCAATTCACCTGTACCACATGTCTTTGGACTTGTGGGGGAAACCGGAGCACCCGGAGGAAACCCACGCGAACATGGGGAGAACATGAACCATAGACCTTCTTATTGTGAGGCAAAAGTGCTACCCACTCGCCGCTGTCTCACCCTAATATACATACATAATTTCAAAAAATTCAAGGAGACCACTCAAAAACTCTCTTGATTTATGCTTTGTAGTTGTGTTTGTGTAAAGTATATTAACTTTTGTTATATTTATCTAAAATCCACTTTTCTGCAGGTTCACCAAGTTAAATTTAAGACTTTTTAAGACATTTTTAGATCATTATGAATGAAATTTTAGACTCATAAAGGGCTAAACGCTAAGGAATTTTTCAAATGGCCCAGATGGAAAAGATTTTTATTTGCCCGATCAAAAACAATTACATTTAATACATTAATATAATAATAATTTTAAATGTATATTTTTTTTATTTTTTTGCAAAATATTTTATATATTGTGTAAAAACAAGCAAGTTCTACTTGTATCCATGCACTTTTTTCCAACATAAACTTTCTTTAAAATAAAAAAAATGAATAAACAAATGTTTTAAAAGTTATAAAACTATAATAAAATAAATAAATGCACAACAATCTGTCCAGGTCAGTGTCCTCAGCAGTAAATACATTAAACAAATGTTACTGTAAGGAAAATAATGAAACCATTATGGTAAATAGAGTTAAAAATTTCCTTTTTTGAAAGTTTTATTTAGATGAATTGTTGCATGGGTGTTGGCCAGACTGGGTAGCAATACATGAACAAAGGAAAATTAATATCTGTTGTTAATACTAATAATAATTACCTTTATTGAATTAAAAAAAATTAACATTTTATTTAAAATCACACAGTATTAGTTCCAGTAAACCCAGAAAAAAACACTTTCAATTGGTTGTGAATTAGTATCAGATAATTATAATTTATTTTAATTTTTTTTTGCAGATGATTATAATCGAGTGCTGTTTCGGCTGGACATTGCGGGAAACCAGACCAGCGACCCTGAGGATGACACATATTCATCAGACGAAGAAGAAGAAGAATCTAATGAATACATCAATGCTTCATTCTTAGATGTACGACTTTTGATTTTCTAGAATTTAGTTTCAGTTGAATTTATCTATTTCAGGAGAAAATGTCTTTCATAATGTAAAATAATTAATAAATTACCCAAATGTTAACCCATACACACACCTTTTGATTTCCAACAGGGCTACTGGTGTCAAAAGAGTCTGATCGCAGCACAAGGGCCTTTACCAAACACAACAGCAGAGTTTCTGCTCATGCTGTACCAGCAGCAAACTAAAACAGTTGTTATGCTCACAGACTGTCAAGAGGACGGCAAGGTACAAACTCCCACAATACCAGAGAACAGATAAAAACAAATATTGCTAAAGTCAACAAATTTTACTAACAGATCACCAAATTATGCAACAAATATTCCTAAAGTCAACAGATTTTACTAATAGATCACCAAATAATGCAAGAAATATTGCTAAAGTCAACAGATTTTACTAATAGATCACCAAATAATGCAAGAAATATTGCTAAAGTCAACAGATTTTACTAATAGATCACCAAATAATGCAACAAATATAGCTAAAGTCAACAGATTTTACAAATAGATGACTAAATAATGCAACAAATATAGCTAAAGTCAACAGATTTTACAAATAGATAACCAAATAATGCATGAAATATTGCTAAAGTCAACAGATTTTACTACTAAATCACCAAATAATGCAACAAATATTGCTGAAGTCAACAGATTTTACTAATAGATGACCAAATAATGCATGAAATATTGCTGAAGTCAACAGATTTTACTACTAAATCACCAAATAATGCAACAAATATTGCTAAAGTCTACAGATTTTACATATAGATAACCAAATAATGCATGAAATATTGCTAAAGTCAACAGATTTTACTACTAAATCACCAAATAATGCAACAAATATTGCTGAAGTCAACAGATTTTACTAATAGATGACCAAATAATGCATGAAATATTGCTGAAGTCAACAGATTTTACTACTAAATCACCAAATAATGCAACAAATATTGCTAAAGCCAACAGATTTTACTAATAGATCACCAAATAATGCATAAATTATTGCTAAAGTCAACAGATTTTACTAATAGATCACCAAATAATGCCTAAATTATTGCTGAAGTCAACAGAGTTTACTAATAGATCACCAAATAATTCAACAAATTTAGCTAAAGTCAACAGATTTTGCTAATAGATCACCAAATAATGCAACAAATTTAGCTAAAGTCAACAGATTTTACTAATAGATCACCAAATAATGCAACAAATTTAGCTAAAGTCAACAGATTTTACTAATAGATGACCAAATAATGCAACAAATTTAGCTAAAGTCAACAGATTTTACAAATAGATGACCAAATAATGCAACAAATATAGCTAAAGTCAACAGATTTTACAAATAGATGACCAAATAATGCATGAAATATTGCTAAAGTCAACAGATTTTACTACTAAATCACCAAATAATGCAACAAATATTGCTGAAGTCAACAGATTTTACTAATAGATCACCAAATAATGCATAAATTATTGCTAAAGTCAACGGATTTTACTAATAGATCACCAAATAATGCCTAAATTATTGCTGAAGTCAACAGATTTTACTAATAGATCACCAAATAATTCAACAAATTTAGCTAAAGTCAACAGATTTTGCTAATAGATCACCAAATAATGCAACAAATTTAGCTAAAGTCAACAGATTGTACTAATAGATGACCAAATAATGCAACAAATTTAGCTAAAGTCAACAGATTTTACTAATAGATCACCAAATAATGCAACAAATTTAGCTAGTCAACAGATTTTACTAATAGATCACCAAATAATGCATGAAATATTGCTGAAGTCAACAGATTTTACTAATAGATCACCAAATAATGCAACAAATATTGCTAAAGTCAACAGATTTTACTAATAGATGACCAAATAATGCATGAAATATTGCTGATTTCAACAGAATTTACAAATAAATCACCAAATAATGCAAGAAATATTGCTAAAGTCAACAGATTTTACTAATAGATCACCAAATAATGCATGAAATATTGCTGAAGTCAACAGATTTTACTAATAGATGACAAAATAATGCAACAAATATAGCTAAAGTCAACAGATTTTACTAATAGATCACCAAATAATGCAAGAATTATTGCTAAAGTCAACAGATTTTACTAATAGATCACCAAATAATGCAACAAATATAGCTAAAGTCAACAGATTTTACTAATAGATCACCAAATAATGCAAGAAATATTGCTAAAGTCAACAGATTTTACTAATAGATGACCAAATAATGCAACAAATATAGCTAAAGTCAACAGATTTTACTAATAGATGACCAAATAATGCATGAAATATTGCTAAAGTCAACAGATTTTACTACTAAATCACCAAATAATGCAACAAATATTGCTAAAGTCAACAGATTTTACTAATAGATGACCAAATAATGCATGAAATATTGCTGAAGTCAACAGATTTTACTACTAAATGACCAAATAATGCAACAAATATTGCTAAAGTCTACAGATTTTACTAATAGATCACCAAATAATGCATAAATTATTGCTAAAGTCAACAGATTTTACTAATAGATCACCAAATAATGCATAAATTATTGCTAAAGTCAACAGATTTTACTAATAGATCACCAAATAATGCATAAATTATTGCTGAAGTCAACAGATTTTACTAATAGATCACCAAATAATGCAACAAATTTAGCTAAAGTCAACAGAATTTACAAATAAATCACAAAATAATGCAAGAAATATTGCTAAAGTCAACAGATTTTACTAATAGATCACCAAATAATGCATGAAATATTGCTAAAGTCAACAAATTTTACTAATAGATGACAAAATAATGCAACAAATATAGCTAAAGTCAACAGATTTTACTAATAGATGACCAAATAATGCATGAAATATTGCTGAAGTCAACAGATTTTACTACTAAATCACCAAATAATGCAACAAATATTGCTAAAGTCTACAGATTTTACATATATATTACCAAATAATGCAACAAATATTGCTAAAGCCAACAGATTTTACTAATAGATCACCAAATAATGCATAAATTATTGCTAAAGTCAACAGATTTTACTAATAGATCACCAAATAATGCCTAAATTATTGCTGAAGTCAACAGAGTTTACTAATAGATCACCAAATAATTCAACAAATTTAGCTAAAGTCAACAGATTTTGCTAATAGATCACCAAATAATGCAACAAATTTAGCTAAAGTCAACAGATTTTACTAATAGATCACCAAATAATGCAACAAATTTAGCTAAAGTCAACAGATTTTACTAATAGATGACCAAATAATGCAACAAATTTAGCTAAAGTCAACAGATTTTACAAATAGATGACCAAATAATGCAACAAATATAGCTAAAGTCAACAGATTTTACAAATAGATGACCAAATAATGCATGAAATATTGCTAAAGTCAACAGATTTTACTACTAAATCACCAAATAATGCAACAAATATTGCTGAAGTCAACAGATTTTACTAATAGATCACCAAATAATGCATAAATTATTGCTGAAGTCAACAGATTTTACTAATAAATCACCAAATAATGCAACAAATATTGCTAAAGTCTACAGATTTTACTAATATATTACCAAATAATGCAACAAATATTGCTAAAGTCAACAGATTTTACTTATAGATCACCAAATAATGCAACAAATATTGCTAAAGTCAACAGATTTTACTAATAGATCACCAAATAATGCCTAAATTATTGCTGAAGTCAACAGATTTTACTAATAGATCACCAAATAATGCAACAAGTATAGCTAAAGTCAACAGATTTTACTAATAGATCACCAAATAATGCATAAATTATTGCTGAAGTCAACAGATTTTGCTAATAAATCACCAAATAATGCAACAAATTTAGCTAAAGTCAACAGATTTTACTAATAGATGACCAAATAATGCAACAAATTTAGCTAAAGTCAACAGATTTTACTAATAGATGACCAAATAATGCATGAAATATTGTTGAAGTCAACAGATTTTACTACTAAATCACCAAATAATGCAACAAATTTAGCTAAAGTCAACAGATTTTACTACTAAATCACCAAATAATGCAACAAATATTGCTATAGTCAACAGATTTTACTAATAGATGACCAAATAATGCATGAAATATTGCTGAAGTCAACAGATTTTACTACTAAATGACCAAATAATGCAACAAATATTGCTAAAGTCTACAGATTTTACTAATAGATCACCAAATAATGCATAAATTATTGCTAAAGTCAACAGATTTTACTAATAGATCACCAAATAATGCATAAATTATTGCTAAAGTCAACAGATTTTACTAATAGATCACCAAATAATGCATAAATTATTGCTGAAGTCAACAGATTTTACTAATAGATCACCAAATAATGCAACAAATTTAGCTAAAGTCAACAGAATTTACAAATAAATCACAAAATAATGCAAGAAATATTGCTAAAGTCAACAGATTTTACTAATAGATCACCAAATAATGCATGAAATATTGCTAAAGTCAACAGATTTTACTAATAGATGACAAAATAATGCAACAAATATAGCTTAAGTCAACAGATTTTACTAATAGATGACCAAATAATGCATGAAATATTGCTGAAGTCAACAGATTTTACTACTAAATCACCAAATAATGCAACAAATATTGCTAAAGTCTACAGATTTTACATATATATTACCAAATAATGCAACAAATATTGCTAAAGCCAACAGATTTTACTAATAGATCACCAAATAATGCATAAATTATTGCTAAAGTCAACAGATTTTACTAATAGATCACCAAATAATGCCTAAATTATTGCTGAAGTCAACAGAGTTTACTAATAGATCACCAAATAATTCAACAAATTTAGCTAAAGTCAACAGATTTTGCTAATAGATCACCAAATAATGCAACAAATTTAGCTAAAGTCAACAGATTTTACTAATAGATGACCAAATAATGCAACAAATTTAGCTAAAGTCAACAGATTTTACAAATAGATGACCAAATAATGCAACAAATATAGCTAAAGTCAACAGATTTTACAAATAGATGACCAAATAATGCATGAAATATTGCTAAAGTCAACAGATTTTACTACTAAATCACCAAATAATGCAACAAATATTGCTGAAGTCAACAGATTTTACTAATAGATCACCAAATAATGCATAAATTATTGCTGAAGTCAACAGATTTTACTAATAAATCACCAAATAATGCAACAAATATTGCTAAAGTCTACAGATTTTACTAATATATTACCAAATAATGCAACAAATATTGCTAAAGTCAACAGATTTTACTAATAGATCACCAAATAATGCAACAAATATTGCTAAAGTCAACAGATTTTACTAATAGATCACCAAATAATGCCTAAATTATTGCTGAAGTCAACAGATTTTACTAATAGATCACCAAATAATGCAACAAGTATAGCTAAAGTCAACAGATTTTGCTAATAGATCACCAAATAATGCATAAATTATTGCTGAAGTCAACAGATTTTGCTAATAAATCACCAAATAATGCAACAAATTTAGCTAAAGTCAACAGATTTTACAAATAGATGACCAAATAATGCAACAAATATAGCTAAAGTCAACAGATTTTACTAATAGATGACCAAATAATGCAACAAATTTAGTTAAAGTCAACAGATTTTACTAATAGATGACCAAATAATGCAACAAATATAGCTAAAGTCAACAGATTTTACTAATAGATGACCAAATAATGCATGAAATATAGCTAAAGTCAACAGATTTTACTAATAAATCACCAAATAATGCAACAAATATTGCTAAAGTCAACATATTTTACTAATAGATGACCAAATAATGCATGACATATTGCTGAAGTCAACAGATTTTACTAATAGATGACCAAATAATGCAACAGATTTGGCTAAAATAAATAGATTTTACAATCATCAGATCTCTCTGTAAAAAAAAACATAATGATGTTTCTATCCTTCTAAAATCCTTCTAATTTTTTGGCTTAAGTGAAAATTGTCATGTTTAATTTTTTTCTCTCATAAAAATAGTGGGTTACTCACTAAATAAACATCAATGACAGTAAATGTTTTGAATTTCGACACTATTCATGTTTTTCTGTAGACATTTCTTAAAATTTGATTGATCAGACATACCAGTAAGAGTGACACATCTGTATTTTTTTAGGATTTGTGCAGTCAATATTGGGGAGATGAAAAGAAAGTGTTCGGAGATATGGAAATCGAGGTGAAAAAGACAGAAAGCTTCCCAACATATGTAAAACGTCATCTGGAAATACAGTCCACAAAGGTAAGTGGAATATCTGTCATGCTATTAACTGAAGACATATTTTCTTCCTTGAATTAAGTCATTAATGTGTCCAAAATCACACACTACTCATGTTGGTTCTGCATTTGAATTTGAATGTATTTGCCGACCTTTAAAAAGTATGTTCTAGTACGAATGTGAGTAGTATAAATTAAATGTAAACATACCACATTGACCATTTATTATTATCACCTCACCTACCTGCATTACCTACCTGTAAGTCATCCATGTACTTCTCACCTGTTTACCGAATACTATTAATTCAGACAAACTACTCAGCACACATATTGCTTTCACATACAAAATTAATGTAGAATATGTTATATAAGTATATCATTTTGGATGCCCTGATTAATTTGTTTTGAATGCTATAATAGAAGAATGAAATCTTGGAGTTGGACCAGTACCAGTTCCTGAAATGGAAAAGCAGTGAACTTCCAGAAAATGCTCAGGAGTTGATAGAGATGATAAAGAACATCAGAGAGAGCGGCAAATATGACAACAGCAAAAAAAACAGGAGCATCCCTATAGTAGTGCACTGCAGGTAAGGCCAATATCGGAGACTTATTTTTTCTGGATGGATCTATGGATAGATGTCTTTTTATATTTTCTTAAACTTTTTTTTCCAGCAATGGGTCTTCGCGTACTGGACTCTTCTGTGCTTTGTGGAATCTTATGGATTGCTCATTAACAGAAAAGTTGGTTGACGTCTTCCAAGTGGTTAAAAACTTGCGTAAGGAGAGACAGGGAATGGTGGAAACATTTGTAAGTTTTAATTATTTTTTGTAACCAGGATTTAATGAAATTTCTATTATTATATATCAAAAAATATTCATCAATAAGTGTTCATTCAAATGCTCATTGTAATTTTGTGGCTATCAGAGAAGTATTGTTTTTCTTGGGCCACTTTCACATTCACATTTAAATTATGCAAGGTTATTTTGTAATTTAGGCTAATATAGACAATTTCAATGAGGTGATGCAATTGGCCTATGAACATTTCCTGCTTGTTGTCAAACTATTTCATAACTATAGTAAGTATACAATTTAATAATAATTTAACGTTAAAACATCTATCGTAACATCATTTATCAATATGCAGACATTTTTGAAAATTCTGAAGCTATGGAAATTAAAAAAGTAAAACAGGAAATACGTTAGGACCATTGTTATTGTTAACATGCCTTAAATGATCTATAAAAGATTAAAATATAGAGGTATGAAGAAAATAAACAGAACAGATAAAATAAACCCTGACTACGTTCTTTCTATATATTTATAACACAAAATTAAGTGTCTTTTTAAAAGTAAAAGAAAAGTTAACAAACAGGGCCACAAATTAATGAAACCCTTGCTAAACCTTGTCAAAATGTTTCATAAAAGTGCTTTTAATATAGTTTTTGAAGTACCTCAGAGAAAAGTTAACAAACAGGGCCACAGACAAACCATATTTTAGCCTGAGCTAATTCAAACAGTTTTAGCTAGCATATGCTCAAAAATGCTACCCTGAACCGGTAAACGGTTAAAAAGAATTAACCATAGTTTGTAAATGTATATCCAACAAGTTCATAAACTATATTAAGTTGCACTTCTGAAGTTAAAATACTCTGAACTCACCACAGGAGCAGTATCAGTTCCTCTACACAGCTCTGGAGGGCGCCTTCCCGGTGCAAAATGGCACCATAAAGACACCGGCTGCAACCGACAGCGCAGAGATCATCAACGAAACACCTGTGCAGATCAACGAAACCACCGCGCTCCTCGCCGAGCCCGCCGCCGAGCCTGCCGCCGAGCCCGCCAACAGCACCCCTGCTCCCGAACTGAAGGAGACGGAAGACGGAAAAAACGCCACGGTGAGCAGTGAGCCAGAGGCCAAGGAGAACAGCAGTGCCGCGGCTTCACCAGCAGAGGGAGACGGAGAGAAAAACACACCGGAGGCCACAACCAACGGACCCGCCGCCACTGTTGAAGCTTAGCGATTTTTATTCAGCTACATTTCACTGATTTGACACCAAGTGTCTCTGGCAAAATTGTAAAAATTAATATTTCTTATATTTTTTTTATATTTTAGTTTTACAGTTCAGTTTTTGTCGTTTGACCGGCATTTTACTGATCCTTTTAAACTTTTTCTCTCAGGTTTAAATTTTTCTGTGTAATTATAATATTTGTGACGAATCTGTTTATATTGATTGTTTATTCACAAGTGTAAAGGTTTTGCTTTATGATCTGAGTTTATTAGGCTATCAAATTGCATTTGAATGTATTGTAAAATAGGACCTTACCATTTGTTTTGTTTTTAGTAAACTGTATCAAAGCACAATCTTGCGTCTAAATTATGTTGTATTAAAAGTTTGATGTGAATAAATATTGTTTTATGTTCATGAACAACAAAATTATGGCAAAGATGACTTGCACTACAGGGCTGTCATCAAACTATCTTTCGTTTTACTGTTTGTGTTTCTGAATCTCTCATATAGGCTATACCTATTTTCATTTTAAGCAGATGTAAGTTAACAAAAATAATAAAAGCTTGAACAATATGAGTGTTTATTGTTTTATTCACCAATAGAAAGACTCTTATTTGCAATGTTTTCTATTTTAAATGAGAAGAAATGTTATATCAGTACCCTAGGCAGCCTGGTGAAAGGGTTATTTTTTTCTCAAAAAGTGACAGTTTTGCAAGTATACGCCTCTATTTAATTATGAAATTTAAATACTGCATTTTAGTGACATAAGCACTATTCTAAAGTAGCTTGTCGGATGGTTATCAGAACCACACTTTTAACGATTTTAGACAAAAATCTATTTTAACATGTACGCTTTTGGTGCTTCACACCTTTTTATTGGTATTTTTTGTTTCAAGAATAAGGTCCAAAAATAAAAGTTACTTGTAAAATGTTTTCTCAAGTGACCCCCCCCCCCCCCCCCCACCACCACCACAAACACACACACAAACACACACAAACACACACACACACACACACACACACGCACACACACACACACACACGCACACACACACACACACACACGAAGGCCTAAACAAAATGCATGCCTATTTCACAGGTGAACATAAACACGAGCAGTGCCACTCGTGTATATATTCGGGTCAAGGTATTGCCTTATGGTTATTCTGACCTGTTTTTGTGCTCGTCAGGTGCATAACCTGACCTAGAAAACGCAAAACGTTTGAAACCAGCGCAACTGTGCCTTAAAACAAACCTTTGTAATGTAAAGGTGAACCACAAGATGGCGCCTGTCAACAAAAGAAGCACGTGCACGGACATTTCATTCATCTTCAAGCCTGCATTATTTTTTAAGTACGAATACAAATGTTAAATAAAAGCAACACCAGTCAGTGTGTCGCTGTGGAAATATGTAGGTCTGTAATATATGCTTTATTTCTAACTCGCTATGAATAAAGCAAATTATTTAATATGCCTATTTTTATAACCTTTAGGCCAAAATGTTACATTATGCAGTAGCAGAGGTATGTAAGGGTTTTATTTAATAGTCTCTTTGTTTGCTAAATATTTAAATATAATTGTGAACAAGCTCATTAATTAAACATATATTTTTAAGGATATTAAATTCGGGAGGAAACATGCTAGTTGTTTTATTGTTTGTTTACAAGTTAATGAATGTCTTAATTTTATTTTCCTTACTGAGAAATGGCGACACACTGGAACAGAGGAATGTTTTACTTATACATCAGTAGCTCTAAATCCAAAGTAAATTTTGGTCAATATAATTTCACTTGAATAACTGCATTAAATATATATATATATATATATATATATATATATATATATATATATATATATATATATATATATATATATATATATATATATATATATATATATATATATATATTTTTTTTTTTTTTTTATTATTATTATTTTTTTTTTTTGAAAAATGTATTGAATATTTTTCACTAACATAAAAATTCGTGGTACTAATTTTTTAATCATTATTATAAGTTATTTTGTTATATTAGCACCAGATTTGGCTTCATTACTTACAAACCTAATGCGCACTAATAAAATATTGTAAAGCATCTTATAGAAAATGTTATTTTAAATGAGAGATTTGTGGGGGATGTACTCATGTATGCTGAGCACTGAATGTATATATATATATATATATATATATATATATATATATATATATATATATATATATATATATATGAGGAATATTACATGTCCTAGTTTGTGTGTGTACTTTTTAATTTATTGTTGTGTATGAAGGATAGAAAATCCCTGAAAACAATAACTTTAAATTAAACCTAAAAACACCCCAAGCCATGTTTACATTTTAACCATAAGTATGTATGCATATTTAGGGGTTAAAGTGTTAAATAGGGCAACACGAGGTGAACGTGAACTGTGTTTTACTGTGAGCCACGTCTGAACGGGTCAAAGAGGGAAATTCCCTTTAAATAAATCATCAGTGAATCTGCGAGCTGCATTTGCATTCAGCTGTCAAGTGTAACTCCTCCCCGCCATGCGATTATCATACCATCTTTCATATGCAACATTTCAACTCACTGTAGTTTTTGTGTGTTCATGAAATGTATCAGAATCCTTCTTTCTCCTACTGTACGTTCAATAGGAGATTTAACTGAAACTGGCCTCATACACTCTGTAATTAGTGTGTTTTTCCTGTGACGGGTTTCGTCTCTAATTGAGCACTTCAAGCTTACTCTAAATATAGCAAATGAATGCAGAGATGCTCAAATGTTCTCTGCGGTGGCTCGTTATGCATGTTAACATGCTATTGGCCGTGCTGCATTTTTGCATCTGGCATGAAATATGGGCTGCAGGACTTTATATTTATATTTAATGTATTTTAAAGATGCTTTTATGCACAGACACTTACAAGATCTTTAGTATTTATGAGCAGTTTGAGGGGAAAAGGGGATTGTGCGGTATTATACAGTAAGGTAAATATTGTTTTGGCATAATAACTTCAAAATAGGTTTGTATGTTTCATTTTTATATTCCTTAGTAGTGTTAGTATGAAATTACAGCCAGAATGAAATCGAAATATGTATATAGTAATGCGCGTGTTCTAAACTATTTATTTGTGCACTTCATTATTTTGTACAAATTAATTTGTCTTCATAATCTGTTATCAAGTACCACAACCTTTCCTCCCCTTTCAAAATGGCTTTTCTTAATTTCTGGTCACATGGAATGTTTTTTGGGAGGGGTTCTCAGTGCATGTCTTGTTTCTGACCTACTTTTGTCTGTTCATCAATCTTCTTTCATTTTGTTACCTTTCATTATCTTCTAACAAACCAATCGGTTCCCTAATGTAGAAATTATGCACTGCCCTACATTTTTTATCTAATCTCGGAACTGTTTAATGTGAATGTAAATTGTGACAGAAGAAAAATTGGAAAATCTTAACTTTGGTTTCATGTTGACTTAAAAGGAACTACAATCAAAAAACAATGTCTATATTGGCTTAGAAACAGTATTAATGTCTCAGTGAAACATAAGATGTTGATTCTTTTGTTTCAGTATTTGGATGTACTTCAAGCTCAAACAGATTATTAAAAAGGGGCGGAGCTTTCTTTTTCCACATCATTCTATCGTAAGAGGGGCATGGTTAAGAATATTGGCTGAAGATGTCGAACTGATGTCAACAGAAAAGTACGGCCACAAATAACGCAGAAGCAAAGGGGGACAAGAGGAGGCCAAGCTGGAGCACTTACTCTGGTTCCCCTGGCTCTGTGAAGGTTGGGGAAATTCAAAATTGAACCAAACAAATGATTACAATTGGCTTAAAATTTGCAATGAAAATTCGAGAATTGCAACCAGCAGAACCTGGAAGTTTAAAAAAAAATGGAGATTCAAATGGTCAGACTTTGAAGATAACCAAAGCAAACTTTTAGAAAAAATATTTAAAGAATGACAACATGCTTTTGCAAAATTAACATTGAAAATTTAGATTTCATCAAAACAGATTACTTTTTTACAGCACGCGTGTCAGTAAATGAACTATCAAAAATGTTTGTTTTTGAACATATGATCCAATATTGCTATTGTTCAAAAATAACCCTGCCCCTAAAATCATATGCTATTGTCAACTACAATCAGATTTTGTTTTGTCTTTATTTTTGTTGTTTTACTGTTTGTTGCTGCTGTTCTTGTTATTGCCAAAATGTGTGTCACCAACAATATAAATTCAGAATTATTAGCCCCCCTTGTTTATTTTTTCCCCAATTTCTGTTTAATGGAGAGAAGATTTTTTTCAACACTTTTCTAAACATAATAGTTTTAATAACTCATTTCTAATAACTGATTTATTTTATCTTTGCCATGATGACAGTAAATAATATTTTACTAGATATTTCTCAAGACACTTCTATACAGCTTAAAATTACATTTAAAGGCTTAACTAGGTTAATCAGGTTAACTAAGCAGGTTAGGGTAATTAGGCAAGTCATTGTATAATGATGGTTTGTTCTGGAAACTATCGAAAAAAAAATTGCTTAAAATGGCTGACAATTTTGACCTTAAAATGGCTTTTTAAAAAAAATTAAAAACTCCTTTTATTCTAGCCAAAATAAAACAAATAAGACTTTCTTCAGAAGAAAAAATATTATCAGACATACTGTGAAAATTTCCTTGCTCTGTTAAACATAATTTGGAAAATATTTAAAAAAGGAAAAAAAAAATCAAAGGGGGGCTAATAATTCTGACTTCAACTGTATATAAAATGTTTAATTGAAAAACAAAAGATTTTCTTCTTTACAAACAACAAACAGAATTTCCAAAAGAAAAAAATTTGTAAAAAAAAAAGTTACGCCAACACTCCCCCATCTGAAATTGGTGGGAAAAAAACTAAGACACAAAAATAATTTCAAGCCACGCAGCCACACTCATGTTATTTGTAAAGAGATGCCCTCAAGTTTAATGACTGGCTTGATTGGATTTGTATTTTTATTAAATGTAGTTTTTATAACAATATAACTCAGGCACATGTTGTCCACAACCCACAAAATACTTTATTTAAAACTGCATTAATAATAAAGTTAACTAGGCTTAAATGAGCGATAGATAAATGGATAGATGGATGCTGTAAAAAAAGTGAACTGTTGGTACAAAAAAAAAGAAAAAAAAGTTATCCCCCATCTGCTATTTGGCAAAAAAAACAAGTGACAGGCCGGCACCCAATCGTATTTCAAAACATCTATCAGACATCAATCAAACATCAAACATTTTCTATATTAGTTATTACAAAAAAAAAAAAAAAAACAATAATTCAAACCAGCTCACAACACGCATTACACTCTTCAATCAAATCACTGATAGATCTATGACTATAAATGCCTTTCCACACATGAGGTGTCCTGTTTGAGTTTGGGCTGAGACAGATTGAGCATCCCAGGCCTCAGGTGAAGCTCTTCTCCGCAGCTGGAGACCCATAACACCAATAACAGCACCTGACTGTGCTCATGATGAGCAGGTTTGATGCTCTACACCTCATTTTTACATGGAAACAAAAGAAGCGACCTAAGAATACGCTGTAACTCCAATGCGTTTTCGAGGTTTGTGAGAGCGAGGTACACACGTGACCCTCCGAGATGGTATTCTAATGCAAACAAGCTCTCTCAGCGCACAAAGAGGCTACATATCTCATACAAAAGATGTGTTGAGGCCGGACACAACCCACACTGTGTTCAATGTCCTCGTACAGTCATGTTTTGTCTCTCCGGCTCGTTCTGTATGAGTACAGGCCTCCAACAATGATGAATTCACACACTTTAACACGCCGGGGAGTGTTTGCGTCTCCATAGGTCACGTCTGGTGTGATGTGTGAATCCAAAAGGACAATTTTAGGCCAATCCTACCAATTTTATGTGATTTTTAGATTGTGTCAGTTGTTTATGTATCTGTAGATGCGTTCAACAGTAGAAGTATTAAAAACAAAATTGTTTAGTTGTGAGATGTGTAAAAAAAAAGCAGTGGCAGTGAATTCAAATGTGAAAAAACTGTAAAAATACTACAGTTAAAAACTTGTAACCTAGTTAACAGTAAGTTTCCTTATTATATATGGTGAATGACTGCTGATACATATGTGGACTTTCCCAGAGTTCCCTGAATGATGCTTTTTTGTTGACACTACTATGGCTCTTTTATTTTTCTCATCAGTTATGTATATTACACATTTCATGTTACATCTAATGTTGATCAGTAATGATTATTGTGTTATCACGGTGTCATTTTTTTAAAGACTCTGAGCATCTTCTATATTTTAGTATTTCTCTGCTTGTGGGAAAAGGTGTTTGTGATGAACATTGGTTCATCATTTAACTTTATCATCCCCACATGCTTGTGGATGTGTTTTTGTCTATGTACCAAAGGTATGATGTGTATGTACTTCAAAACATGGTGTATAACACTGTAAATTGAAATAAGGTAATTGATATTTCTTTTATAGTTTCTACTGTCTTTTTAATGGTATAATTCTGATAACCACAGCTGCCAGGTTCCAGGAGTATTTTTTTAAAGTGTACTTTTTTTTGTGGGCATTTTAGACTGGAATTATTTATTTGACATGCTTGTTTTGTTTTGAAAATTCTAATTGCCATTCAAATTGTTCTTTAAAAATGGTTGTCTTGTTTTGTTTAGTTTTGGACATATTAGAATGTAAATACTATTAGGTGTCTGTTCATCTAAGCTTTTTTGACAGCGGAAAATGCTAGTGCTCTTTCAAAAATGCTCAGCAATAAGGACTTTTTAAACTGTTGAAGTTTTTAAAAAAATGCTGAGCACTGAGCACTTTGCATAAAACTGACACTAATTTGAAAAAAATATGGCACTTCCTTTGACCAAAACGTAAAAAATAAGCTTGGCTTGGGAAAAATATGCTTCAATATACATGCATCCTTATTAGTTGAACATGGCCCCAATGTACTGTAAATTTGGAATTTGGAATTGAAGCATTCAGATGAATGAAACCTTCCTAATTATAATACTTTTTGTATCGATTTAGGTGGTAAAAAAATTGGTGTCCAATTTGATGTTGTTTTATCAAGGTGCTGTTGAGATGCTTCGGTGAGCACGCACCCCTATTCCTTGAATATTTTGTTTAGTTCATTTTAGAATGTAAACACCATTATTCTTTGGACACAGTTTTGTCTTGTTTGGTTTTGTATTTGTGTTGTGTTGTGTTGTGTTGTGTTTTTCTTTTCTTTTTTCTTTTCTTTTTTTATACAGGCTTCTTAGGCCCCATTTACACTGCCAGTTAAATGTGACCCAATTCCAAATTTTTGCACATATGTGACACAGATCAGATCTGTTCTGACCGTGTAAACTTGAAAAAAAAAAACCCTGCATACATTCAAATATTTAAAGATCGGTTTCAGGCTTCCTTCATATAAACCAGATATAAATCGGATATGTGACAATGCGACTATCTAGTATGCCAGCCAGATTCATTGAGGCATTCGGTTTTGTACGTCATTAAACTTGTGACAATGTGGTATTTCTCCGTAGTTTAATGACATAGAAGGAAGCGCGTGTGTGGAGACGCCGATGTGGTAAACAACAACAACAGAGGAAACATGGAGGAGGAAAGTGGTCAGTGGTCGACGGCAGAAGTTAACTGTCTTCTTACCCTGTAGGGAGATGAGCCCTTTCTCTCCTCCTCCGCCTCAAAATCATTTTAAAGTTGGGCGAACTTCGCATAATTCGCAGAGCTAAATGCAAGTCCATTTCTTTCATCGTGGCAAGTGTGGTGCAGATGCTAGAACCTACCATTATGCATGCGAGACAGCGTAAATTGTATGGCAAGTGCATACACATGAATCGGAGATGGGTCACAATTAAAAGAACGTGTAAACGGACAGGAAAATAATATCATATATTCTTTAGGCAACAAATTGGAATTGGACATCAAGATCTGACAGCGTAAACTTGACCTCAGTCTGCATGAAATCAAAGTCTACTTGAAATCAAAATGTACAAAAATCTGTTTGTTTTGGTAATCTTTAATCAAAATTTAAGCATTTGCTTCCACTCTAAAATGTCAGTTTGACAGATTGGATGAAATATGCTTAGCCATGCCCCTCCTGTGAGTTAAAGATGAGAGAAAGAGCACAAAAATAAAACCCCACCCCCTACTTAATATTCCATTTCAGTTGGGAATACATACATCAAAATGAAATAAAAGTCTGGAGCAGCTTCAGGTACATGCAGACTTTAAAAACACTGGAGGATGTTGTAGTAGCAGTGATTGCTGTAGTAGTATAGTAGTAGTAGTAGACATTGTTGTAGTAGTATTAGTTGTAGCAGACACTGTAGTAGTATCAGTAGTAGTAGTCATTGTTGTAGTAGTATCAGTATTAGTAGACATTGTAGTAGTAGTAGTAGTAGTCATGTTTGTGGCTATAGTAGCAGCAGTAGTAGTTGTAATATTAATAACTTTCTGTAGTAGTAGTTGGTGTAGTACTTGTGATTTATTATTATTGTTGTTGTCAGTTATTATTACTGTTGTCCTTTCTTTCTTTTTACAGTCATTATTACTATCATACATTAGAAGCATTGTTGTTATTCCTCCTTACCACTGACTGCTTTCTTTCTATCTGTTTTATTTGTATCTTTGATACTTGCTTCATTCATTGACTGTTATTGTCCTTTATGTATGTACTCTGACCTGTCCACCAAGTTACCTTTACATGCACACACACACACGCACACACACACATACCTACCAGTACCTGACTACATTGTTGTTGTTGTTTTTTTTTTTTTCTTTGTATTTGTATGATCCTAATTTATGTATCATTTTGCATATTCTAATAAAAAAAAAAAAATAAATAAAAACACTGGAAAAGCATTTGCATCTGTACGGGTCATGTCAAGTGTGATGTATGCATTCAAGGGGACAATTTCAGGGCCATATTGCGAGGCATTTTAGACAGATTTTACATTATAACTGACATTTTTAAGACTTATTTTTGGTAGAAACTTAATAATGTCATGATAGATATATATACTGATCATGGTGTTTAGTTTCATGCTAATTTATTGCAGTTGTATAATTGTAAGGTTCATGAATATTAAAACATTAGGTATATACTGTAATTACAGTGTTGTATAGTACAACATACAATAGTACAATGATGTCTCTGGTAATTCCATGACACTTTAATCTATATTATAGTACTGAAATGTATGTATGGTAACTGCTATTTTTTATGGACATGTTTTATGGATTGCTGTGAAGTACTGAGGAGAACCGTCAACTATGTAAACTATGTAAACACATTTTAACATTTTTTTGTGGACATATGAAAAATGAATCATGTTTTCTATTGTGAACACAGTAGAAGGAAATAACATAATGCATGGACATGTTGTTATATATTTTTCTGTTTATGTTTTTAATTATTTATTTTGTGGACTGTGACCTTTTATATGATATTTTTATATTTTTTATTTACATTTACATTTATTTTTTTATTGTTTTGTCTTTTGTTTTCCCATTATATTTTAAAATATTTGTTTTTTAAAGTGTTTTTTATGTTTGTTTAATACTCTGGATACAGGAATAATTGCTATTTTCAACATATTTAGACATACAGCATGGCTATAATGTTTTCCTTTGTTTTTAGCATGGTAATACCATTATTATTGGGAATGTTTGTAAATCATTTTAGTGAAAATTAGAATTTATTTGCTTGTATTTTTAAGAGAAGCACTAACAAAACAATTTTTCATCTTATTATTATATTATTACTGAAAATACAACAACAACTACAACACTAATAATAATAATAACAATAATAATAATAATAATAATAATAATAATAATAATGTTGTTATTATTGTTATTGTTATTATTATTATTATTATTATTATTATTATTATTATTATTATTATTATTATTATTTATTATTATTATTATTATTATTATTATGTTGTTGTAAATATGCATTAATCCACAGTGAAAGTTTGTTTTTATTTATTTGTTTTGGCCTTCTGAATTAAGCGTTGCTCGGAGGACAGTGGCAGCGAACGATCCACGCATTGGACTAATTCACGATTGTATGTGTAGTGAATGGGTGTGCCTGGCAGGGCCACTGTCCCAAATAACTGTGACGCTCTATTGCATGGCTCATTGTTGATAACACAGCGGCGGGACGACAGACGCCCCCCGCCCCCTCCAAAACACCAATCAGATTCCTCGTCTCCGGCATATAATTCCCCATGTAGGGGCCATTTATGAGGCATTATGGGAGCACTTTAAAATCTCATTAGACGGGACAGCTGCACTTCGATACTGCATGCTGCTTTAGCCATTTCTATTATTGCTGCTGGGGATACAGCGCGACCCCCTCCGTTCGAGATGAGCCCCATTTCGGGAGCTTAAATGGAGCTAATTGTAAGCTAAGTCACAAAAACTGAATCGTGATAAACAGTAAAAACTGTAATGCTGTGGGCAGAAAACAAGGCAGTAAAATATGATTTATCTGAGGAAGTACAGGGATGGAAGAATAGGCTGTGTTAGTAAATTCGTCAGTTTCTTTTGGATAATTAGGACAAGTATTGAGAATCAGCCTCGGCTCGATTCACTTGTGGTTTTGTAATGTAATATTAACATGTTTGCTTAGGGCAGTCTAAAAATGAAGTTAATAGGGTAGGAAATATAATAAACACTTTGGTTGTAAAAATGGAAGATATAGAAAATTAATATTATTGTTATTCACAGCTTATTTAATCATTTTAATATCAAATTGATTTTAAATTGATATTTGATATTTTAATATAATTTTTATATACTAATAAACTATTATCACAAAGCACTAGTCATCATTAATAAAAACAAATAATAATAATAATAATAATAATAATAATAATAATAATAATAATAATTCTATTCTCCTTCGGCTTAGTTCCTTTATTCATCAGGGGTCGCCAGAGTGGAATGAACCGCCAACTTATCCAGCATTTTTTGTACACAGCGGATGCCCTTCCAGCTGCAATCCATCACTGGGAAACACCCTCATGTACCTGTACCGCATGTCTTTGGACTGTGGGGGAAACCAGATCACCCAGAGAAAACCCATGCAAACATGATGAGGACGTGCAAACTCCACACAGAAATGCCAACTGACCAAACCGGGACTTGAACCAGTGAATTTATTGCTGTGAGGCGATCGTGCTACCCACTGCGCCACCGTAACGCCAACATTTATCATAAAAACACATTTTAAAAGACAAAGTTTTTAGCAGAAATATATTTTTGCTGTGGTTACCAATGCACAACAGTGCTCTGTCTAAACCAGGTGTTATTTTGGTTCAATGTAGAACAACTCCAATATAACTTTAAACAAACACTTTAAACAAAAGCTGCGCACTGTCACTTTTAATCCAATCAGCAGAGACGAAAGTAACAACACGTGGGTGGGTCAAAAGTAACACAGAAATATTTGCAAGATTTTCTGGCTTAATTTTCTTTATTTTATATATATCTTGAGTATGACCTTGTTAATGTTCACTGCAAATATATTTTATCCTTTATTTTGGCAAAACGTTCCATCAAATGTTTCAAAAGCAATTCAACAATGCAACATGTTAAAATTTTCTACAATTTTTGAATTTTTATTCATTATTATTGGCAATATGCATTCATTTTTAAAAACATCTGAATCCAAACAGTCAAAACTCTAATATGGAACTGAAAAATGAGGTTTGTCTATCAGCAGTGGGACACAAACAACAGTGTTACTTTTGTCCTCATGCAGGAACTTTTGCCATTTAAACCTGATTTACTTTTAAAATGAAACACTTAAGGATGTGTTATTGCAATAACCTGTAGATTGATCATTAGTGCTACACATGAAAAGAGAAACACAACTTGTAATAAGGAAAAAAGAACCGCTTAAATAATTTACTTTTTGCACTTAAAAACTGAAATTGGGACCTAAGTTTAGCAGCTCCATCAGGGGTTGCATGCTGTATGTGATGTTATTATATTGAGTACATGCATTTTGACATGTTTGTTGAAACCCTTTCACAAAGTAAAACTGATAAATTACTGTATAGACTTTATTGGTAAATTTAAAAAAATGCAAAAGATTAATTTTAAATTTTATATTAACTTTTTATACCAAAAATTCCTGAAATTAATTTTCCAACGTTTATAAAAAGGGTCTGTTCACACATAATCTCTTTACAGCAATTTACCAGTAGTTTTTCAAAAACGTCTGCATGTGTTAAAGGAGCTATTGTCTCGCTATTTATCTCTAATAATTTATGTTCAGCCACATTAAACATATGCCAGAGTAATTGGTGGTTCGTTTTGCTGTGGCTCCCCTTAAAAATCATGAGCTAAGCCAAAGGATAGTGAATGAAACTGTAAGACTTCATGTTCAACCTCACACTGAGCATGTTTACATGGACAATATTAATCTGATTTTAAAATGATTAAGGCAATACTCTGATTAAGAGTCTACAATGTAAACAGTGATTTTTGATGACCTTAATTCGACTAAAGTCATAATGGAACTCAACAGAAATCGAATTAAGACATGTGGAGTATGCCTATTTTAGTCGCTTTATTGATGTGCAGAACAGACATATAAATCAAACTATTATCCTCATGTAGGATTTTCGCCGCATTTTGAGGCAGGATATTTCATACACACACAGCTGTTTGACAGTATTCTCTGCACCTACCAAGTCAGTGAAGAACCACAGAAACCTGCATCACAAAATGCAGAGTTTTATTTCCCATACAGCATGCGGGATCAAACTCCATTAAAACAAAACTCTTCCAGCAGTTCATACTTGCATCCAATATGTCAGTTTGTCATGGGGGGCATGCATGAAATGTTCCAGAATGAAAGTGAACGTGCCAAATTGCAGTTAAAGTCCAAAAATGTAAAATTAAACATCTGAAAGTACAGTACATGAAATTCTGGAGGAAATGTGGATAGCGTGGTGATGCAATGATGTTAATTATATTATGTGCTATAACATGTAAAACGGCATCATTAAAGGAACAGTCAAAAAGCAACTCATGTAAACACCTTAATCATATTATTGTCTTATTCAGATTAAGACAAATAATTCTATTACTGACATCTCTGTAAACGTAGTCACTGATTGCTTACCGCAAAATAATTGTGTGCTGTCACTTTAAATAATTATAGTACCTCATCAAGGAGCCATGTTTAAAACTAGATTTGATTAATGTTGTATATCAAAATTTGCCACATTAAAGATACTAAAAAGCATCAATGTTTTTGCTAATGCTAATATTAGTATTAATATTCACAAATTAGTATTAACATCAACATTATTAAAACAACTTTTTTTGTAATGACATTGATTGCAGTTTCAATGTCCATTTATACTCATACAGTAAGTTAATATTAAATTAAGCCTAATATAATAATAAATTGGGCGAAACAGGGGTGCAGTAGGTAGTGCTGTCGCCTCACAGCAAGAAGGTTGCTGGTTCGAGCCTCGGCTGGGTCAGTTGACGTTTCTGTGTGGAGTTTGCATGTTCTCCCTGTGTTCGCGTGGGTTTCCTCTGGGTGCTCCGGTTTCCCCCACAGTCCAAAGACATGTGGTACAGGTGGATTGGGTAGGCTAAATTGTCCGTAGTATATATGTGTGTATGTGAAAAAGTGTGTATGTGTTTCCCAGTGATGGGTTGAAACTGGAGGGGCATCCGCTGCATAAAACAAATACTGGATAAGTTGGTGGTTCATTCCGCTGTGGCGACCCCAGATTAATAAAGGGACTAAGCCAAAATGAATGAATGAATGAATGAATAATAATAAATTTAACATATTGAAACCCATGCTTTGGGTAACAGCATGTAAAACAACCATTTTCTTTTAAAACGGTTGATTTAAGATATAAAATTGAGAGGGGTCTGGATGCAGACCTGGTGCAGTGCAATCTAAGCTGCATCCAATGCTTTTTAATAGGCTCACCTAACCCCACCCCTAACCCTACCCCTCACAGTGACATCACTCGCTCTATTTGAGTGCATTGTGTCTGACATTGCACAGCTGAGTGATGCAATCTCAGCTTGCATCATAAAGGCTGCATCCAGATACTTTGATTTCATGCCGACTTTAACCATGATCTGGAGCAAAACAGCCATTTTCTTCTTAAATAGTAGATTGTCAGTGTTACTCTGTTTTTTCCACTATCTTAATGACTTAATGATATGCCTTAATTAGTCCTAGTGTGCTTGTCATAAAAATAAAGATGTTTGATGGATTCAAAAAAATAATAAGCATTCAAAACTATGAGTAGATTAGCATGCTAACAGCTATTTTTTTTCTCAGAGAGTGACTTTTAAATCTCTATATGTAGCATTGATGTAAAGCTTAAATGAAGCTATATTGCTTCCACATAGTTTTAAAGGATTATAGTCTGAGGTTTATAACCGATTCAATAGTTTTGCACAGAACAAATCCTCAGAGAGCGCTAGGAAAGACTTGCCCTGCAGACGGAGGTGAGCACACTGGTGTTCTCTGTTCACACCTGATATTTTTGGAGCTCTCTTGTTCCAAATCGTGAGGGAGGGGAAAAAAAAGATTGTCAATGTTTATGTGGAAAAGCTCAGTGCTCAGATTCGCCCGCCATCTGAAGCCAGTGAGAGAGAAGAATTTGGCGGAGAGTATTTTTAAACCCCAGAGAAACCTCAAAGGCTGTACTTAGAGGGGGTCAACCGAGGCAAGATGGAGGAGCGCCATATAAACCTCCCAGCCAGACAGGCCTTTTAGAGCAATGCTACTACTGAAGGGCCTACCTGTGAACCCACACTACAGTAGGCTTTTTAATGCATAATTTTTACCCACATATTTCCTCACTACTAATTATTCCATTGCCAACTATTTCATAAATATTTGCAAACGATATGGATTATCAGACATATTTACATGAGTGAACGCCTTCCCTGACCCCTTAGTACCAGTGAAAGGAAATCTTAAAGGAACTCTCCACCTTTTTATTGAAATATGCTAGTTTTACAAGTCACCTAGAGTTAAACAGTTGAGTTTTGCCACTTTTTAATCATTCAGCCGATCTTTGGGTTTGGCTGGAGCACTTTTAGCTTAGTTTAGATTAGCATAAATAATTGAATCAGATTAGACCATTAGCATCTAAAAAAAAGAGTTTAGATAATTTTCCAATTTATAATGTGACTACTCTGTAATTACATCATGTACAAAGACTGATGGAAAATGAAAAGTTGCTATTTTCTAGGTTGATATATAGGAACTATAATAATCCAGGAACCTGATAATAGTCCCCAGTAGGCATGGGCCAGTATAAGTTTCTGACTGAATAATAACCTTGGATAAACAGTATCACGATATTGTGATTATTGCTCTAAAATAACTTATTTTTAAATGTCTTAGTAAAAAACAACAACCTTTTCCCATTGAACACAATATATTTCATTTTAGGAAACTTTTTAGGAAAAATTTATAATAATTTGGGGCAGTAAACAGGTTAGATTAAATAATTAAAATAAATCATTGACTTCTGCTAACTTTAAAACACAGTTTTTGTTTCAAACACACAGATTTCTTTACAAAATAATAATAAAAAAATACAAATAAAAAAACCCTTTACATATACCTGTTTGATATAAATGTTTGCGGTTTTAAAACGAAACCAAAAATTTTCCAAACCGTGGTAAACCTTAAAACCGGTTATCGTCCCATGCCTAGTCTCCAGCTAGATAACGAAGTAACAGGGCTGCATAATATTTTAAACATTGTGGTGCAACCGGAAAGTTGCTTATTACTCCGTTAAGTAAAAGTTGATCATTACTCTGGAATGAGAGCATAGTTCCAAGACAGATCATCCTATAGAAAAATAGCAACATTAATTTCCTGGAGATCGAATGAATGTGTTCAAAAATGGTAAAACTCAACTGTTTATCATTTGGGGACTTATGAAAAGAGCTTATTATTATATATTTTTTTTAAAGTGGAGTGTTCTTTTAATGCTTCATCATACCAAGACATTGTATACAAATTCATGCTTGCAACATTGTCAATACTGTTTGGGGATAGGGATTCATGTTCCAACATGACTGTGCAGTGATTAACAAAGCAAGGCCCATAAATGCATGAATGAGTGAACTAGTTCTAGAGTGAACTAGAGTTTGGTGTGGAGGAAATGAACTGACCTGCCCAAAGTCCTGATCTTAACCTGATTGAACACCTTTAAGATCAAAGTGGAGACTGTGAACCAGGCCTTCTTGTCCAACATCAGTGCCTAACCTCACAAATGCAGAGAAGAATGGTCCTTCTAATGCTTGTGGAATGCCTTACCAGAAGAGTTGAAGCTGTTATAACTGCAAATGGTAGGTAACTCCAAATTAAACTGTATGCAATTAGATTGGGATGTCTTTAAAATTATTGTGCATGTAAAGGCAGATGCCACAAATGTTTTAGGCAATATAGTGTATGTTTAATAGCTGTACATAATTAATAGATTACATAATTTACATTAAATTAGATATTAAATAGAACTGTTTTAAAGTGCAAGGTTATTTTTTTTTTTACTTGCAAGTTATTTTTAGTTTATATTTTTTATATAATTTAGCCAGATAAAAAAATACAAGATGCGTAAACAGGCCTGTTTTGTAAAGATTGTGACTGTAGGGTCGGATCTGATTTGAAGTCAAAGGGTGACATGTATGTTATAAGGATTATGTGAGTGAGCAGATATTCTGTGATCGCTGCTGTGGTGTGAGAGATGTTTGATATATTGGAGCAGACGTTCTCATAACGTCACATCAGATCATTCCCTCACACGCTATAAGACATGAGGGAGAAAGGGAGAGAGGGAGAGAGAGAAAAAGGAAGGATTCCACTACCATTTGAGAGCAGCTAGAATGTTTCTATGGAATGCTTTCAGTCAAAATTAATGAAAACTGATCATATTTATTTATGATGATGATGATGATAAACATTCAGGTCCTGTTTCTACTTTACATATTTAGCAGTCCGATCACAAGTAGCCATTTTCCCTAATCTGAAAGTCAGTGTCTATGAATTACTGACCTTCTATCAAAAAGCTTGTTTTGTGTTCAGCAGAAACTCATGAAGGTTTGAACCAGATTGAATTAATGGTGAGTAAATATTTATTTTTGGGTGAACTATCTTTAAATCTGTCTTTAAAACATTTACAAACTTTTACTTTCTTTAAAACATCTACATAACTGGATATTAAGAAATGTACATCTTTATTACTTTATTGCAACAAAACTGAGAATGTTTTCATTAGCTGGGATGTGCAAAACCATAATGACCATATACAGTTGAGGTCAGAATTATTAGCCCCACTGAATTATTAGCCACCCTGTTTATTTTTTCCACAATTTCTGTTTAACGGAGAGCAGATTATACCAACACATTTCTAAACATAATAGTTTTTGTAACTCATTTCTAATAACAGCTTTATTTTATCTTTGTCATGATGACAGTAAATAATATTTGACTAGATATTTTTCAAGACACTTCTATACAGCTTAAAGTGACATTTAAAGGCTTAACTAGGTTAATTAGGTTAACTAGGCCATGTTGGGTAAGGGCTGATGGAGGCAATTTGGCCAGTACACAGAGTTACATCCCTATAATCTTTACAAGAAGTGCCATGGGATTTTTAATGACCACAGAGAGTCAGGACCTCGGTTTAACATCTGATCAGAAAGACGGTGCTTACTGACCATATAGTGTCCCCTTCATTATACTGCGGTATTAGGACTCAATAGATCGCAGGTTGAGCGCTCCTTGCTGGTCTCTCTAACACCACTTCTAACAGCAACCTAGTTTTCCCATGTGATCCTCCATTAAGGTACTAACCAGACTCAGCCCTGCTTAGCTTCAGTAAGTAACCGGTCTTGGGCTGCAGGGTGATATGGCACTTTAAAAGGCCAGATCACACTATCATTTACAATATTTTCTCAAAAGTTGGTCAACAATGCTGCCCAAAAAGAGAGCATCCATAACAACTGCTGTGCTGAATCGGTCACATGACTAAAACAGTAAAACACTGTATTTGAAAGCCTCAATTTTCACAGTCTACAAAATGACGCAAAAACTGTATTTTTGAGGTTCAAGATACATTTTTGTTGCCTACAAACAGTCACAGTGTGGACAGAAGGCCTAAACAGAGAGAAAATATGTTGTTAAAGGGGACCTTTTATGCAAAAATCACTTTTATAATGGGTTTAAACAAAGATGTGTGGCAAAAGTCTGTGAATATAACCAGCTTCTAATGCTAAAACTTCATTAATTCTATTTTTTATAATCACACTTCCTAAAACAGTCTGCAGAAACACTTTGACATTCTTCCTGACAAGTCTTGCTCATTAGTGACTATCTCTCTCTTATTAGCATATTAGATTAGTCTTTTTTGTGGATCTGCTACTATGCTGACACACAGGCATTTGTAGCTTCTCCCTCTTTTGAAAAGAGCCCAATCTCATTTGAATTTAGGGTGACGTTCACGAAAATGGCCCAATTAGGATCAAAGCCTAAGGGGCAGTTTCAAAGAGGTACAGAACATTGTTTGTGAGGTATTTTGAGCTGGAGACTTATTTTACATATTGTAAAAAAGGCCATAATACAGTGCATGTGGAAAGTATTCATCGTGCTACACTTTTTCCACATTTTTTAATGTTACAGCCTTATTCCAAAATGGATTAAATTCATTTATTTCCCCAAAATTCTACACACAATACCCCATACTGACAATGTAAAAAAGATTTTTTGAAATTGTTGCAAATTTATTCTACACAAAAAAAACTGAAAAATCACATGTACATAAGTATTCACAACCTTTGCGGTGAAACACTAAATTGAGCTCAGGTACATTCTGTTTCTACTGATCATTCTTGAGATGTTTCAGCAGCTTAATTGGAGTTCACCTGTGATAAATTCAGTTGATTGGACATGATTTGAAAAGACATACACCTGTCTATGTAAAGTCCCAGGGTTGACAGTGCAGGTCAAAGCACAAACCAAGCATGAAGACAAAGGAATTGTCTGTAGACCTCCGAGACAGGATTGTCTCGAGGCACAAGGCTGGCCAGGGTTACAGAAAAAGTTCTGCTGCTCTGAAAGTTCCAATGAGCACAGTGGCCTCTATCATCCGGAAGTGGAAGATGTTTGAAACCACCAGAACTCTTCCTAGAGCTGGCCGGCCATCTTCGCTGAGTGATCGGGGGAGAATGGCCTTTGTTAGGGAGGTGATCAATAACCCGATGGTCACTCTGTCTGCAGGGTTCTTCTGTGGAGAATGTGATATGGTAGAGTGGCCAGACGCAAACCACTCCCTGCCTGGAATTTGCCAAAAAAGCATCTGAAGGACTCTCAGATCATAAGAAACAAAATTGTCTGGTCGGATGAGACTAAAATTTAACTCTTTGGAGTGAATGCCAGGCGTTACGTTTGGAGAAAACCAGACACTGCTCATCACCAGGCTACTACCATACCATGGTGGTGGCAGCATCATGCTGTGGGGATGTTTTTCAGCAGCAGGAACTGGAGGACTAGTCAGGATAAAGGGAAAGATGAATGCAGCAATGTACAGAGACATCCTGAATGAAAACCTGCTTCAGAGCGCTCTTGACCTCAGACTGGGGCTGTCTTCCAGTAGGACAATGACCCAGAGCACACCTCCAAACTATCAATGGAGAGGCTTCACAACAACTCTGTGAATGTCCTTGTATGGCCCAGCCAGAGCCCAGACCTAAATCCTATTGAACACCTCTGGAGAGATCTGATAATGGCACAGTGGCTTCCCATCCAACCTGGTTTAGCTGAGCTACTAAATACAATCTTCAAAGACTACGTCGAATAGTTCGGACTGCTGAGCGAATCGCTGGTACAACCCTTCCTACTCCCCAAGAACTGTACTTATCCAGAGCGAGCAAAAGGGCTGCCAAAGTCACTCTGGACCCCTCACACCCAGCACACTGCCTCTTTGAACTTTTACCTTCTGGTTGACGCTGCAGAGTACTGCGCACCAGAACAGCCCGACACAGAAACAGTTTATTCCCTCAGGCAATCCATCTCATGAACACAAAGACAACATCACTACTTGCCATACACTTTTATACACATATATACTTATTTAACAACACACTTTACATGCCAATTTGCACAAAACAGCTGCACGTATTACGTTGTATATAGTAATTTAGCTGTACATACACTTGTCAATTTGTATATTTGCATTCACTACTTACTTCTATTTTTTAAAATATATTTATTATCTGTTTTTTGTCCTGTCTCTGTAATCCTGTTGCACTGTAGAAGCTCTGTCACGAAAACAAATTCCTCGTATGTGTGAACATACCTGGCTCTTTCTGATTCTGATTCTGATAGAGCTTGAGAGGTACTGCAACGAGGAATGGGCAAAAATTCCCAAAGACAGGTGTGCCAAGCTAGTGGCATCATGTTCAAAAAGACTTGAGGCTCTAATTGCTGCCAAAGCTGCATCAACAAAGTATTGAGCAAAGGTTGTGAATACTTCTGTACATGTGATTTTTCAGGTTTTTTATTTTTAATAAATTTGCAACAATTTCAAAAACTTTTTTCACATTGTCATTATGGGGTATTGTGTGTAGAATTTTAAGGAAATCAATTAATTTAATCCATTTTAGAATAAGGCAGTAACATAAAACATGTGGAAAAAGTGTAGCACTATGAATACTTTCCGGATGCACTGTAGGTTCCCTTTAAACTAAAATGTACAAGTATGGATATGGCATCAGAATGGTTTAATAAACTAGATCATGCTAAATGTTTTTAAGAAGCAATTCAATAGTTCACCAAATCAGTCTACACTTACTGAATTACTGAAAAGATCCTACTCATAGCAGTCGTTTGTTGGTAAATAAAGCTACACTAGTTGCATTCAAATGTTTTTGATCCACTAAGAGAATCAAGACGTTTGTTTGTGAACTACAGTAATCAAGCGATTTATTATTGCATGTAGCGCAAGCGGAAGCCTCAACAGTTTCTCACTTTATTTTACAGTCTCAATTTACAGCCAAATTCAGTTATAACTATAAACTCTGGATAATAATTGCATGTTAGATGGTGTGTAGTCTGAGAAACAGAGATTTTTCATAGGCTTTTTCTCAATCTAGTCTTGTAAACTGACAATATAACCCTTTTATCTGACTGGACATATTTAATTATATTCAGTGTATATGTTTTTCCATGCTTTAACTGCACTGAAAAGAATGGTGCATGGAATTTACTAATTTTTTTTATGGTAAGTGGATGCAAACAATTTATATGGGCTGAATCTAAACTAATTAAGTTAAACATTGCTCATTTAATTTATTTAAATTCAGCCCATATGAATTGTTTGCAATCACTTCCCTTAAAAAATATAGTGAATCCAATGTTTTTTTTTTCATTGTGGATATATTTTCAAACTAATCATAATATTTAGTTTGAAGTGGAACCTAAAAGAGGACAAAAACTGCACACATTTCAGTAGTTCATTACTATGTAGATCTAGAGGAAGTGACCTAGATTTCACACAAAAATGCCTCCATATGCTGCATGTACCTGCACATTTGAAATAACACGCTATCTACATACTCAGCGAGCAGTGACCTGTAACAAGAGCACATGAACTGGATCGTCCAGCTGACATTCTTCACCATATGTTTCTTTTAGACACGCTCCATGAATTTGTAGCTCACAATTCGTAACATCACATCATGAGGGACATTAAAATCCATTAACCTTCGCATCGACTCGCATATACCATGAGCAGATTAAATTTGGATTGTGTAAACATTGCATAAACATCTTCTCACAGAATATATACAGTGGAGAATGAATGAAAACACTAATGGTTGGATTTATGCTGCCCGCTGATGGCTCACAGTAAGAGTTTTGTTCCATTTACCTGCTTGCGTTGGAGTATTTTGAATAAAAAGCCAATAATGTGTGTGCTGGGAAGCATCCAAGAAATTACACGAAATGACTCTTGTGCTCAGCGGCTGCAATTCAACCAAATGAAGTACATTTTTAACATAATGAAAAAGCCTGTTGCATTAGAATGGTTTATAGACTGGGAAACCGATTTCCAAAAGCATGTTATGCAGATCAGCACACACGCGCTGATGTGATTGCTATCATAATTACCATCATTAATATTATTGCAATTCACAAATGAAACGGCATTCCCATTCATCAAAGTCGTGACCCTTCAACCGAACTGAAGATACAGCAACACCTTTTATAAACAGAAATAGGCCAGCAGATGTTTTCTTTTCCTAAATATGTGATTTTCAGGATTTCAAAGTGTTTTTAAACAAGCCCGAACAGCCCACAAATGTCCTGGAAGTATTTATCAATGAACATCTCTGCACATTCACTCAAATGGAGTCGTCTGGAAGTGGTTAGCATTGAGCACTTGAACACATTTGACGTTCAAAAATCAAATGAAGTACATCCTGAAGAGAAAGAGGTTTATGGATTGAGGTCATTCCACAAAATCTGTGCCTTTTTTGCCCCTAAGAAAAAAACATTCATACCAAATTGAACATTTTAAACATTTATAACAAATAAATGTGTGAATTTGTAATATTTTCAAAGATAAATTTAAAGTTTTACGAATGAAAACTTCTTTTAAATCATGTTGCAGAATAAATTCTCATCCCTGGCTCTCAGCAGCCGTAAGATGCAGGAGTGAAAGAGCTTGTAAGGTTGTGAAGTCTCTACTGTGCCATGCTGCAGCACTGAACTTGTTTTTATTACTAATAATGACAGAGTTAAAAATGTTGGCTATTAAGTCAGAAGAGGAAGTTTGGAGTTAGCAATTATATATATATATTAGCAAAATACAATTTCAACATAGTCTATTGAAGGGGATTGCTTTTGTTTGTTTTGTTTGTAGCAATATCTGGCAACTTTGCATTACTAGCCCTTGACAATAGTCTTGCACTTGAACTGAAATTTGTGAACTTAAAGATGTGATTGCTATCATAACTACTATCATTAATTCTATTGCAATTCACGAATGAAACGGGATGCCTATTTATTAAAGTGATGATGACCCTTCAAACAAACAGCAACAAGTTTGTAAACAGAAATATGCCAGCAGATGTTTTCTTTTCCTAAATATGTTATTTTCAGGACTTCTAAGTGTTTTTAAACAAGCCCGAACAGCTCACAAATGTCCTGGAAGTATTTATCAAAGAAAATGTGTGCATGTTCACTCAAATGGAGTCGTCCGGAAGTGGTTAACACTGAGCCCTTGAACACATTTAACTTTTAAAAATCAAATGAAGTACATCCTGAAGAAAAAGAGGTTCATGGATTGGGGTCATTCCACCAAATCTACGCCTTGTTTGCCCCTACACTCTCAGAAATAAAGGTATAAAATCTTTCACTGGGGTGGTACCTTTTCAAAAGGTACATTTTGTACTTTAAAGGTTAGTGCCTTTAGGGTACACTTTTGTATCTTTAAGATTCATTGTTGTTCCTGTAAGTTACTGTGAGGTACACATTTATCTTTTTAGGTATTGTTATGTACCTAAAAGTACCTGTTAGGAACAAAAATGTACCTTTTGAAAACGTTCAGTGTATTCTGGCTGTGTATTGACCTTATTCTTAAATGCAGAAGTGCGCTCGTTATTGCAATTGTTTTAGAACTTCCGATTCAGTCGCCCATGGGAGAAATGGCTCGGAATAATAAACCGCAGAAAAACGGTCAAACTACTTGCTCTACAAACAAATGTTTGCATGATTATACAGTCCAAGCAGAATTATATAATAAGAAAATTCAATTCAATATTCAATTCACCTTTATTTGTATAGCGCATTTACAATGTAGATTGTGTCAAAGCAGCTTTACGTAAAAGGTCATAGTAAATTGGAACAGTGTAGTTCAGTTTTTAGTGTTTAAGTTCAGTTCAGTTTAGCTCAGTTCAGTGTGGTTTAATAATCACTACTGAGAGTCCAAATATTGAAGAGAAAATCCAACAATGCGCAGCTCTACAGATCCCAAACCATGCAAGCCAGTGGCGACAGCGGAGAGGGAAAAAAACTTCACTAATAGGCGAAGTGAAGAAAAAAAACCTTGAGAGAAACCAGGCTCAGTTGGGTACGGCTATTTTAATTTCTCCGCTGGCCAAACGTCTTGTGCGGAGCTGCAGTCTCAGCGGCGGAGGCTGGACTCTGGCCTCAGCGAAGACTCGTCTGTCCCTGGAGCGTCACAAGAATCAGTCTCATGTTCTCCACTCCTCCATGACCACCACAGTAGCTGCTCAGGATACGGCCTGGTCCAGGATATGGAAACCTTGGGATCATCTCGTCGTTGGTTTTGGATCGAATCAGTGACTCTGCATAGTCTGAGGGCCTTGGGAAAAGTATCCCCAGGTGGAAATGGAGAATAAAGAAAATAATTAGCGTAGCTGATGTTCACAGTGTATATAAACAAGATGCAGAAACCTATGTGGAAACCCGCTAAGTGATGCACTGAGTGCTTTACTAAACAGATAAGTCTTTAATCTAGATTTGAATTGGGAGAGTGTGTCTGAGCCTCGGACGTTATCAGGAAGGCTATTCCAGAGTTTAGGAGCCATAAATGAGAAGGCTCGACCTCCTTTACCTGACTTTGCTATTCTAGGTACTACCAGAAGCCCTGAGTTTTGAGATCTTAAAGAGCGAGTTGGATTGTAGCGAGACAGAAGGTTGGTTAGATAAACAGGAGCTAGATTATTTAAAGCTTTATATGTAAGAAGCAATATTTTAAATTGAATACAAAACTTAACAGGCAGCCAGTGTAAGGAGGATAAAATTGGGGTGACTGAAGTACTAATTGAAGTTTGTAAATAGAGGATGCTGGGCAGCCAGCATGCAGAGCATTACAGTAGTCCAGCCTAGAAGTTATAAAAGCATGGATTAGCTTTTCTGCATCTGAGATGGATAGCATACTTCGTAACTTAGCGATATTTCTCAGATGAAAGAAAGCAGTTTTTGTGACATGGGATATATGATTTTCAAAAGTTAAGTTGCTGTCTAGTATGACACCCAGATCTTTTATAGTAGAGCTAATGCTAACTTTGTATCCCTCTAATTGTAGGTCGAGTTGTGAAATCTGCTGTGTACAGGATTTAGGCCCAATAAGTAATAATTCTGTTTTGTCTGAGTTTAAGAGAAGAAAAATCAGTTTGAAACATCAAGCAGCATAACAAACTGTTTTAACGTCTAAAAATGAATGAAAGTGAATGAGACTGGAAGTCTCGAGCTAAAAAGATTTAAATGACTTCTTTAAAACCATGTTGCAGAATAAATTCATGAGACCCTGGCTCTCAGCAGCCATCAGACGCAGGCTAAGTGAAAGAGCTTGTAAGATGCGGTGAAACCTCTGCTCCGCCATTTTGTGAGATCTACTCATTATAAGTGGTGCTTCGTTGACTTCTGTCGACGGATGGTTGTCATAACCACGCTTTTTGACTATTTTAGCCAAAATAGTATTCAAATAAATTTTAATACGCTTTTGCCGCTTCACACCTTTTTATTGGTCATTTATTGTTTCAAGAATAAGGTCCAGTATTTAAAATAAAAGTTACTTGTAAAATGTTTTCTCAACAGTACAGTAGTGAAAGATGACTTCTTTTATGCCAGATTGTATGTTTTCTTGCACAGCTGGATGTTATATTCAGGAAAAATATTTGTTAGCGTTGGCCAAAACTGATAAGCTGAAGTCACACAGAAGTGACAGCATTGTGCTTGGTCTTAAAGCCTTTTTCAATAGATTATTTTCACCATGATGGCATAGCAGTCAAAATAGGACAAATGAGCTTATGTATGGGACAAATTCTGGACCTTTGTCAGTGAGCGGTGGGTTTTCCGAACCACGCGAACCCCTCCTGTCTACAGGCCTGAATACTAATAACGACAGAGTTAAAAATGTAGACTAATTTTGGCATTAGGTCAGAAGAGGAATTTTGGAGCAAAATACAATTTGAATAACTTTTTTATTTGTTTTTCATTTTATTATTTTTTTAGGGGATTGCTGTTTGTTTTTGTAGAAATAAATGGCAACTTTGCATTTCCAGCGCTTAAACTGACAGCTTGCAATCAAGAAAGGAGATCTGATAGTTTACTGTTGAGGAGACCACTTTTGGTAGGACAATTACAATGATCACCATCTTATTATCTGTATGACACTCTGTCAAACACTATCAAAACAGTAGCTTGATAAGCCTTGTACAACAGGTATGTAAAACAACAGAAAATAAACAACTGGCCATGATGTAGGTTATATGCTATTTCATTAAAGGGATAGTTCCCCCAAAACAACAAATTCTGTCATCATTTACTCATCCTCAACAGCCATTGACTTTTTGTTCCCAAGATGGCTGCTTTTTTCCAACATTCTTGAGAATATCCTGTTTTGTGTTCAACAGAAGAAAAATCATTGAAAGTTTAGAACCACTTAAGTGTGAGTAAATGGTGAGGAAATTGTTAGGTGAAATATCTCTTTAAGTTCAGTAGTTAGCTAATCATTTGCAGTGATAGCCAGATAAAATGCATAAGCATCCATTAAACATTTATATAAATAATGCTGAGCATACATTGTCGTTCATATATACTTACTCTTACTTACTCCCAGGGCCATTTTATATAAAATTTTATATTTAGCCACACTAGTTTCGTAACATCTAATTTTTATGAGGTGGGTCCTGAACATACACTACTGCCAATTTATCTTACCCAATTTACCTATAGCACATGTCTTTGGAATTTGGGGGAAACTGGAGCACCCGGAGAAAACCCATGAGATCACAGGGAGAACATGCAGACTCCACACAGAAATGCCAACTGATCCAGCCGGGACTCGAACCACCTACCTTCTTGCTATGAGGAGACAGTGCTTCCCACTGCGCCACATTCATATTGCTGCACAAAATACTGAAACAAAACTTTAGGCCTGCGAAGCCATTAATAAAGCAGAATTGTTTTAATAACACCCACCTCACACAGCTACAGCCATGATTATAATTTTAACTGTATTGCATATGAGAACAGAGCCCTTCTTTTAAAAGGGTGCTCTTGTAAAAACCTGTATTATTCTTAACTGACATGTGATCCCCCTCCAAAATTAGGCTGTTATCTGTCATCCGAATGACAAGATTGTTTCAATATGTGCAAGGGTATGTAAAAAAATATTAAATATGCTACTTATAATCCAAACTATTAGCCTGTAAAACGCAGTTTTCATTCATAAATATATGTTAAACTTGTTTTATTCATTTATTTTTTAAAAAGGGACTAATTTCGCAGAATGACTCTTTGATTAATGGACTCAAGTGGCGCATAAAATCCCGGGTGCACATGATTAGCGACTGGTCAATAGATTTAGTGAGTCTCCGTCGTGCTACCCAATACTCCCAGCACTGGTTAAGGTAAACACAGCTGTTTAACACCCTCCGCGCGCGCGCACCCGTGATAAATCCCAGCTTTGTGTGAGGTCACAGGCTCGTTCACCTGAAAATACGTGGTTAAGTGCTATCTTTTTAAAAACGCGAAATTAGTGGTCCGGGGACAAATCGAGTGACAAGTAATCATAGCTATATTACAGTAAAACTAATTAGGCAATTATACGTGAATACAAACACGACGCCGTCGTTACACAGACAGTCAGATTAACGTCAAAGCCGCTGTCAGGCTTGTCAGAGCCTTCAGATCCGTTTTCCACATCTGGCAGTCAAAGTCACGTTTAAGTTCGTCTTTTGGACAAATAATTATTCACAGGCAAAGACGAATGCAAAGCAACGTTTGAACGAGTGTCTGTGGTGATGGCCGTGAAGTGCTTTCTCCTGGAGTGTATTAATGTGGACGAGATTCGAGTGGCTCTCAAAAACTTAACCAGCTATATCAGCTATTTCTGTGTTTAAATAGTTAATGGAGCTTCTGAAAGCAAAGAGCTGTGAGTTGACTTTAATATATTCTGGCTGCGCTTGAGCAGTGAATGAGAAAATGCCAAGCCAAAAGTGATGTCTTCTTCATATTAAGTGGGAAAATGCGCATTTTTTGTAGTCATATTCTTTTTTAAAGGCTTGAATAATCTCCCTCACTCTCGTGTTTTTCCAGACTTGTTTATATGTATTTTGCATGTTAAGCACAAAAAGGAGCTATTTTGCAGAATGTTCTCATTCTTCTTTTCAGTAATGAAAGAGAATGAGGACTTGAGCTGAGGTGTGTGATATTTATTGTCTACGATATCACAATTGTTGTTCCAATAATGTGCAAGTTGACAATAATGAGTATGTCACCCATTTTTTTCATAAAGAAACAAAACAAAAACAGAAAAAATAGACTCTGCACTGTAAAAAATGACAACAAAATTAAATTCTACAGTAAAAATCTGTAACCCAGTTACTAGTACGTTTCTTTAATATATGGTTAATAATCGTAAATTGACTTTCCCAGAATTTCCTGTATGACACTTTTTATTGACATTACTGTTGTCCCTTTCAGTTTTTATATCATCAGCTATGTATAATAAAGTTTTTAGTTACATCTAATGTTGATGTTTAGCCAGCAGCTAGCTCTCTGCAACTCTCAAGTGGTCGCTCACTGAAGCTAAGCCAGGGCTGTGCCCAGTCATTACCTGGATGGGAGACCACAAGTGAAAGCTAGGTTGCTGCCAGAAGTGGTGTTAATGAGACCAGCAGGGGGTGCTTAACCTGCGAAATGCGTGGGTAGTAATGCCCCAGTATATTGATAAGGATTCTATAGTGCTCAGTGAGCACCATTGTTTGGATGAGATGTTTAACCAAGTTCCTGACTCTCTGTGGTTGTTGAAAGTCCCAGTGTGTCGAAAAAGAGTAGGGGTTTAATCCTGGCAAACTTTGCCCACTGGCCTCTGTCCATCATGAACCCTGATCACCCCATATCATAATTCTATGTCTCTTCTCCATCAATCATCTCGTGTGTGGTGTGGATGAGGAGACTCCCCCCAAAAAAATATGCAAAGCGCTTTGAGTGCCCAGAAAAGGGGGGGTTTATGCACCATATTTCACAGGCTGCGATCGGGCATTACACCAATGTCGGCGATCCCGGGGTGTTATAGACTGTACCAAAAAGCTGAGGGATGGGGGGGTTAAATTCCGGGAGTTTTCCAGGAGACAAAACAGGAGATGGGTCTGAAATACGGGAGACTCCCGGGAAATACAGTGTTGGCAAGTATGCCAAGGTTGAACCGTCGACCTTCTGGCTGTGAGGCAACTGCACTACCTACTGTGCCACACCGTTGCCTGTGTGTTACTAAGATAATATTTAGTTGTTTGAATGATATTGAGCGTCTTCTATATATTTAAAGTTGTTTGTGATGAACTTTGATTCAACATATGACCTCTCATCCACACATGCTTATGGTTGTGCTTTTGTCTGTCTAGCAAAGGTTTTATAGTGTTAGTACTTCAAAACAAACACTGGTACAATAAATTACCAAAATATATACGGTAGTTTACTGTAAAATTTATAAAAAATGTTATGTTTTTCACTGTATTTTTAACAGTACATGTTTGGAAACGCTCTGGTTACTAAAGTAACCCTCGTTCCCCGGGGGTTCGCCTGCGATGAGAGGTTAGCCAGGCAAGCGTGAACACACCTGCATCATAGAGAGGCGTGGTCTTCCAGCGTGTTCCCTGGCCCTTACTTATCCCACTTCAATAGAAGATTTACAGATTTAGATATATTTTTTTTGGGGAGCCGCAAGCGTCTAGATAATTTCTAGGAATTTAATACAACAGTACGTTGGGAAAGCGTGCAGTCCTGATAGAGAGGACGCTGCGGAGGCCACCTGCTACCCAAGTGGGGAGATATGATGGCAAAATATATGGACTAGCCCTGAGAAGGGGGAGTACGCATATAATAAGATGGTTAGCGCAGAGGGAAGACACGGGTCCGCCTGTGAGGGGGGACTGCACTGTGGCTAAATAAGCATATGGGATCACCTAGTGGGGATCACGCATAGCAGGCACCTATACCCAAAACGTGGGCTGGCCAGAGGGCAGACCTACAACGTAATGGGACAGCGAGTGACTCCTCCGCGGAGTCAGTGCTGGGGGCCTCGGAGGAATCTCTGCAGGGCTCACCTAAGCAGGGAACTTTACTGACAGAGTGAATAAGCGCACGTATCTCTGTGTTAGGGCGAATGGCGCGGCAAGCGTGTTTCACCTTAACCGAGTTGTTTCCTCAATCACCAGGGGTTATTTAATACCCTTGAGGAAACCGGCTCCACTCGCAGATTGTAAAACCTTGCAAATGTATTAGGTGTCACCCAGCCTGCAGCTCTACAGATGTCTGTTAGAGAGGCTCCATGTGCACGCGCCCAAGAGGATGCAATGCTCCGAGTGGAGTGCGCAAGCACTCCTGGGGGACACGGTGTGCCCTGGCTCTGGTAAGCAAGAGAGATGGCATTCACTATCCAGTGGGCCAACCTCTGTTTCGATATGGCACTTCCCTGCTGCCGACCACCATAACAGACGAACAGCTGCTCAGAGGACTAAAGCTCTGAGTGCAATCCAGTTAAACTCCAGTTAAAGTATTTAAAGGGCTGGGTCTGCCTCCTCCGGGGGCAGCGCTTGCAGGCTCACTACCTGGTCTTTAAACGGTGTGGTAGGAACCTTGGGAACATATCTCGGGCCGGGTCTCAGGACAACGTGAGAGTAAGCCGGCCCGAATTCCAAGTATGAGTCACTGACCGAAAATGCCTCCAGGTCCCCAACCCTCGCGACTAGCAGAGCTGTCTTCAGGGACAGAAATCTTAAAGATACTGAGTCAAGTGGTTTGAAGGGATCTGTACGCAGGCTCGTGGGAACCAGGGCGAGATCTCAAGAGGGCATGAGAGGGGCGGGGTGTATTAATTCGCTTAGCGCCTCTGAGGAACCAGATGATGAGGTTATGCCTTCCAACGGTGCTGGCAGTCACCGAGTCATGATATGCAGAGATGGTAGCCACGTAAACCTTGAGTGTGGAGGGCGACAGCCTGCTCTCCAGCTTCTCTGGGAGGAAATAAAGCACAAAACTGATCTGGCAATTTCAGGGGTCTTCAGCGGTTCAAAACGCGCAGATCTAGAATTGGCCATGACCCACCGCTCTTTTTTGGCACGATGAAGTATGGGCTGTAAAACCCGCTTTCCATCTCGGCTGGAGGGATCGGCTCGATTGCATCCTTTGCCAGGAGGACAGCAATCTCCTCTCGCAAGATGGGGGTGGACAGGGGACTGACCCTGGTGAAATACCCGTGAATTGCGTAGCCGAGTCTGATTTTGCATACGAGCCACTGTGAAGGGCTGGCCTGCGCTAACCAAGCAGGCAGAGCTCTCGCTAATGGACTCATCGCTACAATCGCTGACGTACCAGCAGTGGGGCAGTGCGGAGTGGGTGTGCTGATTCGGGAAGCGCTGGGGTCCCACGGAAGAGCTGAAGGCGAGAGATTCACTGTCACCTCGCACCCAAGCTCTGGAGGGGGGGGGGCTCGAGGAGTGGGAGAAAGGAGACCATCCTCCCAGTGCCTGTGAGCCACTGGCAAAATGCACGGAACCTGCGAGCTGGAAGGCATAGCGTCCCAGACTGGCAGAGTTCGGGCTGTCACATCCGGGGAAGTGGAAAAAGTGCTCTCTCTGAGGAGCCCAGCCCCCCAACTGGGAGAGAGCAAGTTCGTCTTCTCCAGATGAAGAAGCCTGAGGGCAGCAGATTTTCTCCCACTGTAAGCCTCAGTTCTGCCCGAGTGCCCAGCCGCGGAGCGGGAGACAACTGGGGTGGGTGGCTCTTTTGCAAGAGCGACCCGCGATCTTAAATGTTTAACAGACATGCCGCCGCAGTGACAGCATGCACAGCCCACGAGCACCGCATTAACATGCTGGACACCAGACATGCAACGCAGTGCTCATGCCCAACATCCGGGGATAGGAAACCACCGCATCCAGAAACGCACGGTCAGGGCAACATCCTGAATAGGACGCGCTGCACGACTGTGTTGCTCTTTTAGGTTAAAGTACAATATACAAACCACTCTGGAGGACCAGACTCTAAGAATGCCCGGGAGACCGCTCTCGTTCACCCGAAACCGCTGTAGATTAGCAGGAGGAACCCTCATTGACTCGCTCAGAAGGCTGTGAAGTCTCTGAAGCGAAAAAAAATGCCTCACCTTGCTCTCGCTGTGCTTATATTTGTTTAATTGATTACAACAAGTATCAGCTGCACAAGCTGACGCTGCCAACACATTGGCATTTCATTGGCCCGTTTACATACTCTTTCAGACAATTGGCTTTCTAAACGAAATCCCCATAAGTGGATTAAATCCGCTATAGCATTGAAGTTCCCCATTCGAAGGGGAACCACAGCTACCGTTCTTTTATTCTTATATGTTTTTATGCATTATGTATTTTAAGTAAATTTTTCCCTGTATAGGTTTTTTTTTTTTTTTTTTAGAAAATATGATAGTTAAGTACTGTAATATCACACAAAACAAGAGTCCTGTTTTCCTAGGTATCAATATGTGAGCACAATTGAAAATGTAAATTCAACAGTTAAACAAATATGGTAATAAAATGTATACATTTTATTATGTAATTAAAGACCTATCTGTTTAGTAAAGCATACACTCAGTGCACCACTTAGCGGGTTTCCACACAGGTTCTGCATCTTGTTTATATACACTATGAACAGCAGCTACGCTAATTATTTTCTTTATTCTCCATTTCCACCTGGGGATACTCTTCCCGAGGTCCTCAGACTATGCAGAGTCACTGATTCGATCCAAGATCAACGACGAGATGATCCCAAGGTTTCCATATCCTGGACCAGGCCGTATTCTGAGCAGCTACTGTGGTGGTCATGGAAGAGTGGAGAACATGAGACTGATTCCTGTGACGCTCCAGAGACAGACGAGTCTTCGCTGAGGCCAGCTTCCAGCCTCCGCCACTGAGACTGCAGCTCTGCACAAAACGTTTGGCCAGCGGAGAAATTAAAATAGTCGTGCCCAACTGAGCCTGGTTTCTCTCAAGGTTTTTTTTCTTCACTTTCACCATTTAGTGAAGTTTTTTTCCCTCTCCGCTGTCGCCACTAGCTTGCATGGTTCGGGATCTGTAGAGCTGCGCATTGTTGGATTTGCTCTTCAGTGTTTGGACGCTCAGTAGTGATTATTAAACCACACTGAACTGAGCTAAACTGAACTGAACTTAAACACTACAAACTGAACTACACTGTTCCTATTTACTATGACCCCTTATGTGAAGCTGCTTTGACACAATCTACATTGTATAAGCGCTATACAAATAAAGGTGAATTTAATTGAATTAAATTGAATTTTAGACAGTTTCGTCTTTTTTTTCACCAATAAAATTAGTTTTGTTTCGCCAATAAAAATAATGCCAAACAGAGCTAAATCCAAACACTGAACTACTGAACTGAATTCATTTTTTTAACAGGTCGGAGCAGGTGGTTGAATCACCTAATCATTTTTTAGACTTGACAATTTCAGTTTTAGTTTCTGTTTGCTTTCAATATGTATTGGCAAAGGGGTAAATATTTGCATTGTTTTTTTTGTTGTTGTTTTTTTTATGTTGTTGCTGATTTTTGCTTGCGTGTTTACTAGAAAAAGTAAATAACAAGGATCTGTGACACCAGGAGGGTGAGCAACAGCAGATTTATTTATTTTATTATATTTTACTCTCCCTTTAAGACTCATTCATAATTCTGCTGGGATAAGTATTAGCAAGTTTACACTCGTTTAAAAAGAGAAGTTTATTTCAAGCCATCTCTCAGGAGTAAACACAAGACGCAGCAGGCCCTGATGCAAAAAGCGAATTTCAAACTTGTTCAAACAAACAGCATGTCGTCCAGCAGAGGTCAAGCAGGTTTAGGTCAACTCTGATGCATCGTGTGTGTCTGAGACTCTGTAATTGAATTCATGTGTTCTGATGTGTACATACTTGCATTTCTAATCAGATTTAGTGGAAATTATGCCCAGATATGGCAGCCAAAAGAAAACCGCTTATATTATTGCAGTATCACAGCAGGAAGACAAATATTTTTTATTTTAGTTGGTTGTTTTTAAGGGTATTTGCAATGTTGATTTACTGGATATTAGTGTTATGTTCTGATTCTGTGTCCAAAGGTTGGTGGAATTTTAGAAATTGTTTGAAACTGTGATATATATATATATATATATATATATATATATATATATATATATATATATATATATATATATATATATATATATATATGTATATATATATATATATATATATATATATATATGTATATATATATATGTATATATATATATATATATATATATATGTATATATATATATATATATATGTATATATATATATATATGTATATATATATATATATATATGTATATATATATATATATGTATATATATGTATATATATATATATATATATATATATGTATATATATATATATATATATATGTATATATATATATATGTATATATATATATATGTATATATATATACATATATATATATATATATATATGTATATATATGTATATATATACATATATATATATATATATATATATATATATATATATATATGTATATATATATATATATATATATATATGTATATATATATATATATATATATATATATATATGTATATATATATATATATATATGTATATGTATATATATATATATATATATATATATATATATATATATATATATATATATATATATATATATGTATATATGTATATATATATATATATATATATATATATATATATATATATATATATATATATATATATATATATAGATATGTATGTATATATATATATATATATATATATGTATATATATATATATATATATATATATATATATATATATATATATATATATATATATATATATATATATATATATATATCTCCTGTCATTCATTTTCCTTCGGCTTAGTCACTTTATTAATCTGGGGTTGCCACGGCAGAATGAACTGCCAACTTATCCAGCATATGTTTTGAGCAGCGGATGTCTTTCCAGCTGCAACCCATCACTGGGAAACATCCATACACACTCATTCACACACATCCACTATGGACAGTTTAGCTTACCCAATTCACCTGTACCACATGTCTTTGGACTACGGGTGAAATCAGAACACCCGGAGGAAACCCACGTGAACACGTGTAGTATATATATAACTCGATCATATATATACGATCAGTATATATATATATATATATATAAACTGATCGTTTACACTGATCGATAGTGTATGTAATTCTTTTGCATTTTGGCTTACTTTTTATTGTTATTATATCAGAACCTGCTGAAGTGCTGTGTGAGTCCACAGAAAATTTCCCCTTAAGGGACAATAAAGTATACAAACAAACAACCAAACATTTACATTAATAATGTTTTAACATAATTTCATAATTTTTTTTTAATTTCATAAATTTTAAAATGTTTTAGTATTGTCCTGGGACAAAAATGGGTATTGTTGAATAGTTTTAGAGCAACTTTAATTGTTGACTACTGTAATTATGTGCTATTTTATTCAGTATTACAGTAATATAGACTTGTCTATATATATATATATATATATATATATATATATATATATATATAAATATCTAGAATTTTGTAATTCTACGACTGGTGAAGTTCTAGCAAAATTACTGGAGCTTGCAGTTTTTGCAATTGCTGCAGATTTCCTGCAGACTTTGTTTTATATTAAATAACATTAAATTGTAATTTGTTGTCATAGATAAAGCATGCTTTTGCTTAGATTTGTGACCTGCTTTAGATGCATCATGAGACATTGTCACAATGTACATTCAGCCACAGCAAAACAACACAAGAAATGCTGCAAATTTTAAGAAAATGCACCACAAAATCAGTACAATTATCAATAATAATAATCAGTAATCAGTAAAATTAGTAATAATTAGAATGTTCCCTGCAAAATCCAGTAGGAACTGCTTGAGTACACACAAAACAACCAAACACAGTATTTTAAAAGGTATGATTGCTGTTTGACAAGCGGTAAAAAATAAAATGCCAGTGAAAAAAAAAATAGGCGAAACATGAAACAATGTAATAAAATAAAAAAACATGGTACAGAATTTTTTTTGATAAATGGAAAGTACAATTTAAAACAACAAGAATCCTTGATATTCCATGACTTTTACAAAACTTTATCAAATTCATTGACTTTCAATATCTGAAATAGACCTTTAAAAATGCCACAATATTGAAGAAATTCCATAACCGTGTACTGTTGCGTATTGTTGTATAAATGTTGTATTACTTATATTTTTTGGTTTTGTAACCATTTAAAAAAAAACATTTTCATGTATTTCTACTTTTTATCATCAAGTAATCATCAACATAACAAAGAATTGAAATATAAAATGAATTTCAAATAGCCCAGTGACTGAATTTGTCCATTTTTTCAAGCTTTAATGCTAAATTCTTCAAGTAGGCCTAATGCTTTCTGGAAGCTATGCTACATTTCTTAACAATTGCACTGTTCCCTCACCTCTAACATCTAACAGCAATGTTTATTTCTCTTTCTTTCTTTCTTTTTTTAACTTTTTTCAGGAGAAGAACCTTCAACCCCTCGACAACTGCATAATTTGGATTGTGCCTTGTCAGGAACGGACACAGTGGCTTATGAGGTGATGAGATTATTATTATTATTATTTTTTTTTTTGACAGGCAGTTTGATTTGAAATATGCATTTTAAGGAGGCACAACTGGGAAAATCACAGTTTTTCTTTATGTAGCTGTCTAATATTTGGGATTTTAGGCTTTTAAAAGTGTTTTTTATTCAGTCTAATGTGATGAAAACATCTAAAATATGTTGTGTTTTAAGTTTTTTGTTGCACTTTTTCAGTGTTTGAAGATTTTAACTAAAATATAGGCAATTTTCTAAAATAAAAATGTTATAAATCTACTTTTCAACATCACGTACACCAAAATTCAGTTTTATCCATTCAGTATATATTCTGAAGGATTTTACTGAGGGATTTGTTCATACATAATCTTCCTGATTATACATTTACATTTTATCCTACAAAGAAAAATGTTTTTTATATTTTTTATTTACATTTTTTTTCTGTCTGTTCGCATATTTTCTGAATTATACATTGATAAAATAAAATTCCTGAAGATCCCCACAGTAAAAAATATTGTCAAAACAAATGAACTGACCTGACTTCATTCAGTGTTCAGATTTCTGCGCTAAAACTGTATGCAAATTAGTGCCTATTGCATAAACAATACCTCATTTGCATATTCAAACAAGCCATTAAAGAAACCATGTTTGCAAAAAACTTTTTATTACCCTTGTCACCTTCACTGTCCAAATAAGTTTATCCATCCATCCGAGTTCGACCGACCATAATCATCACTCATATTTCAATAACACCAAGCGCTTTCCACTCGATTAAAACAAAGAAAGCGTTACAAATTGACACCCGATATAAAACTACATGACCCCTGTGTTTCAGCATTGGTGTCTGTGATGTGCCGTCGCTTCAGGGCTCTCCGGAGACTCGTTCACAGTTATTTATGATTCAGGAATTAATCTCACTTAGCGAAAGCTCCCGAAAAAAGCGATCGTCTTGGAAAAAAAAAGCACAGAGGGGGAGGGTTGAGGCTCAAACGCGATTCAAGACTTATTTAAATCCCCCTCGTAGATTAGAAACCAGTTTGACAACCCTTTCACCACTTGTGATATCTGAGGAGGTTTTTTTATGCCAAGGCAAAAAAGGAGGTAATCCATTCTGAATTTACAAATGATTTGAAGCAGAGCTGGAGACAAACTGCGCCGGCTGTTTCCGTAGAAATATTTCCATATTAGCGATAATTTGTCAACAGAAATGCAAATAAGGGCTGCATTGGAGCCATTGTACAACTGAATGCCATATTTTGCCCATTGTTGGGGCTGAATCGCCTCAAGGCTTTTCTTCCTCGGGGCTCATCAACATTTCAAAATATGGATTATTATTATTTATGGCTGGGGATATATATATATCATTGGCATATGGTGGAAGTAAATAAAGAAATATGGTGTTGTTGGGAAATAATATGGAGCAATGGATGGCTCGGCTAAATGAGCTGTAAGGATTTTATTCTACACAGGCTCAGCTGGGCAAGATTTTAACATTTATTTATTTATTTTTGGTTAAAATGATATCTGCACAGACCTTATGTATTTTATTTGAAAAAAAACAAAAACAAAACAAAACATGCCCTCTAGTTATTAGACTAATTTTTAAAGTTTTAAAGTTAAAGTTATGAGTTATAATTTCTGAAAATTAATTTATAAAGTGTAGTATACATTTTTAATAAGCTGGAATTGTTGTATTTCTACACTGTAAAACCCAAAAAGTTAAGGTAACTCAAACCATTTAAGTTCAAAAAACAAATCCTATGAAGAGACCTCAAATGAAGAGAACTCAAATCAACTGAGTGCTGTAAAACCCAATAAATCAAGGCAACTCAAACCATTTGAGGAAACCGATTGCAACAATCCATTTAAGTTCAAAAACAAATCCCAATGAGTACTGTAAACTTTATTCATTTGAGTAAACGAAGCAATTTGAGTACTGTAAAACCCAATAAATGAAGAGAACTCAAACTAACTGAGTACTGTAAAACCCAATAAATGAAGAGAACTCAAACTAACTGAGTACTGTAAAACCCAATAAATGAAGAGAACTCAAACTAACGGAGTACTGTAAAACCCAATAAATGAAGAGAACTCAAACTAACGGAGTACTGTAAAACCCAATAAATTGAGGCAACTTAAACCATTTGAAGAAGCCGATTGCGGCAAACAATTTAAGTTAAAAAACTAATCTATGAGTACTGTGAACTTACTCCATTTATGTTGAAGTAATGATGTATTTAATTAGCTTATTACCTTTAATACTGAGTTCAAAACTCTTTTCAAATGAGTAGAATTATTCATTCATTCATTTTCTTTTCGGGTTAGTCCCTTTATTAATCCGAGGTCACCACAGCGGAATGAACCGCCAACTTATTCAGCACATGTTTTACGCAGTGGATGCCCTTCCAGCCACAACCCATCACTGGGAAACACCCATACACTCTCATTCACACACATACACAACAGACAATTTAGCCCACCCAATTCACCTATACCATATGTCTTTGGTCTTGTGGGGGAAACTGGAGCAGCCGGAGGAAACTTACGTGAACACGAGGAGAACATGCAAGCTCCACACAGAAACACCAACTGACCCAGCCGAGGCTCGAACCAGCGACCATCTTGCTGTGAGGTGAAAGTGCTACCCACTGCACCACCGCGTCGCCTGAGAAGAATTAACTTTCAGTCAATTTTGAGTTAACTACACTCATTTCTATTGATAAAGTTGACTGTTGAGTTTTACAGTGTACTAGTGAAGGCTTTGTCTGACTTTAAATAATATATATAGTATAAATATATATAAAAAATATAACATAAAACATTGTAAAACTTTTATGCAGCAAATACAATTACAGTTATTGCATAAAATTATGTGCCCACACTCCTTTTTTAAAAGAAACCAACATATATTTATTTTATTTTATACAATAGGGCTGTTGAATACTTGATTCTGATTGGTTGCTGAACATTAGAAGGTGTGCAATTATTTTCATATAAACATATTACAGTTCCATATCAATACCCCAAATGATTTTAGTTATTCCTTCGTTCATTTACTTTTTGGCTTAGTCTCTGATTTATCAAAGGTCACCACAGCGGAATGAACCACCAACTCATCCAGCACATGTTTTACGCAGAAGATGCCCTTCCAGCCCCAACTCAGTACTGGGAAACATCCATACAATCATACACTACAGCCAATTACCTTATTCAATTCGCCTATACCACATGTCTTTGGACTGTGGGGGAAACCCATACGAAACCCAGGGAGAACAAACATGCAAACTCTACACAGAAATGCCAGCTGGCCCAGCCGGGGCTCAAACCAGTGACCTTCTTGCTGTGAGGCGATCGTGCTACCCATTGCGCCACCATGACACTTGATATTAGTCAATAATAATTTAATGTCATTAATTATTCCTTACCTTAGCATAAATAAACAGTGGGTATGGAAAATATTCAGATCCCCTTACATTTTTCACTCTTTGTTATTTTGCAGCCATTTGCTAAAATCCTTTAAGTTACTTTTTTTTTTTACTTAAGATCATGTGTTATTTGAGTTTTTCTTTTTAAATAAATCAGCAAAAGTGACAACAATTCTGTGTTTTTCTCTCAATATGTGGTGTTGTGTGTACATTAATAAAGACAAATAATTAACTTAATTTTAATTTGAATTTTGATTTTAGCAAGTGGCTGCAATATAGCAAAGAGTAAAACATTTTGAAGGGGGTCTGAATACAGTCAGTAGCCACTGTATATATTAATATGGACATGGAATTAAGACTTCACAATGGCTCCAGTAAACAAAAACCTATAAAACCTACCAAACCCTCGTTAATTTCACCCTTTTTGACCATGACCCAATTTTACATCTTTGTTTGCTCATTATGAACATACATCTTATTAATTACATCATCCTCATCAATGTTGTTACGGTACACTGGAGTCATAAGCACAATGTAATTAGATCATACAGCATGTTTGCTGGTTGGTTGGTTGGTTGATTGTCCACTGCAGTACGGCTAATGCAAAGGTTGCGCAAATACATGACATTTGTGTCTATTTTAATGCTTCGTGTAGCTTTGAGCTTTAGAATGAATGATTTTTGATGTCTAACGAGAATCTGCTGTCAGTTCAATGCAAGCAACTGAAAGGGGAGGAAGGATGATTTAAGTAACTCTGAATGTGGCATGGATGTTGGTGCCACAAGGGCTGGTCTGAGTGTTTCAGAAACTTAAGATCTACTGATATTTTCACACGATAAGTTCTATGGTTTACCTAAAATGGTCTGAAGATGAAATTATGAGCAGGATTTCTGTGAGTGACAAGGACCTGTTGATGCCAGAGATAAGAGTAAAATGACTAAAAACCAGAAAACCAGAGTGGTTCAGCTGAAAGAGCGACAGCAATAACACAAATAATAACTTAATGTCAAACCTTGAAGCAGATAAGCTACAGCAGCAGAAGACACAGCTGTGACACTCCTGTCAGCTGACTGAAGCTAAAATTTACATGAGCTTGAGTCAGAATTTGGCGTAAACTTTGTAAATGCATGTATCCACCCTGCCTTGTGTCAATGGATCAGGCTACTGGTTGTGTAATGGTGTGAGAGAGATTTTCTTGGCACAGCCATTAATACCAACTGAACATAAAGGTCACAGCCCATCTGAGTATTGTTATTGACCCTCTCCATCCCTCTAAGGGGTCATGAACCCCCTTCAGTTCGATTCTACTTCAGAATTATGTTTAAAATTCAAATTAAATGGGCATATATAGCTACAAGCAGAAGGTATTGAAGTGGGCAGGGCAAAGAAGGAGAGAAAGAGGGCATCGAGGAACTGTCATCTTTCAGTAGGACATACCGATACAAGGACTGAAAATCAGAGGTAAAACTTGAGAAAATGCAAGATGTTATATTTAAAGTCTGTCTGAATGAAAAATTTACATTGTTTATTTTGCTAGCTCACATTGTTACTCTTAAGGTGAATAATTAATATGTGCAAGTGAGTCCACTGAAAATAATGCGCTTGTGTCTGTAATTTTTTAAACAATGTCTGACCATCTGAATTCTATAGCAATATTCTTAACCACATCCTTCTTACTGTTAGTTTGCTATTAGGAAATGATGCGCAAAAGAAAGACCCCCCCCCCCCCCACTACTTAATATTCAATTTTAGTTAAATGTGCATCAATACACTGAAATAAAAGTCTCAGCATCTTCTGGTTCATGCAGACTTTAGAGAATGCTTATTTTTAAAACACGTACCTACTTTGAAGAAACAGAAAAGACATCAGGAAGTGTGTGGAAGCTGTATCTGTCAACTTTTTAAAACTGTCAGATGATCCATATGAGCACATATCTAAGCAGTCCATTAACTGATCAGCTGATAAATGCTGCTTTCAAATGCTCCAGTGTAACATTATCAGTGTGAGTGAATGATGATGAAGAGGTAATCGTTGAAGCCAATCACAGTCATATACTGTATATTGGGGCCGTCAACACAATGATCAATCAGTGGTGTTCAGGAATCCACTCAACATCGCTTAAACAGCAAACAGGAAATGTTGCTATCATCAGGTTTTTTAAAACGTCAATGTCGATTGGACTTTTGACAACTACCCATGATTCATCAAGAATGAAGAAGTCTCTTCGACTCGAAAGATAAAACTAGAAGAAAAAAAGCTCACAATTAGACTTTTTACTCTTCAATTAAAGCTAAAATATGCAAATGATAACATTAGCTTTGTTTCCATTCACCTATTTTCAATTATTTAGCAAAAAAAACATGATACATTTTGAAAATGCATGAGTAGGGAGTAGGTTAAATGTTTTGTCTAATAAGAAAAAATGTGCAGTTACGTGATTTTGTTTCACAGACCATGTGATAACAAAAATGGGCGCAGTGAGATGGACAAACCAGCAAACCGACCACATTGTAAAACCACATTTGGTCATTCTGAAATTCCTTATCCAAAATCCATCATCAAAATTGTTGGTGACACTTTATTTTGATGGTCCGTTTGTTGAATTTAAGTTACATTGCATCTACATGCCAACTAATTCTCATTAGATTATAAGTAGACTGTTAGGTTAGGGTTAGTGTAAGTTGACATGTACTTGCAAAATTTCTTATAGTCAGTAAATATCTGTTGAAGGAGCAGTATCAATAGCTATTAAGCAGACAGTCTACTAATACTCAAATGGACCATCAAAATAAAGTGTTAGCAAATTGTTCAGTATTGTTCCCTATTACTGTCATGAGCGGTTGTCTCACATCTCTTAAAACCAATATATGTTCATTGAGTTTCATCTTCATATTCTGAGCTGCAAATAATCATGTAAGAAAAGAGGGCCACAGTAGTTTTCTCTAATTCGGCAAATTCCTTTTATTCATATTTAGCGTCAGTTTATCAGGAAGTGACAATTCTTTCTATTCTTTTTTGACGTTTTGATTCTTTTTGATGGGAACCTTGCTTTATTAGCAAATGTTTTATGTGATGTTCCAGTAATGTGCATTAGTCTATTTCACATATATGGATTGAACCATAGCTATTGCCTTAATTGATGTTCACCACAAACAAATCTGAAGATCTCAGAAAATTTAGTTGAGAGTTTCATGATCTTTTAAGAACACAGCAAACCCATCTTGTAAAGTTCACCTCCAGCAGGATAACATACCATGTCACCAAGCTCAAATCATTTCATAATGATTTCTTAAACATTACAGTGAGTTCACAAAAATGAAATGGCCTAGGCAGTCGTCAGATCTCACCCCAATAGAGAATCTTTGAGATGAAATGAGAGATTGACATCATAAATGAACATTCGACAAATCTACAGCAACTGTGTGATGCTATATCATATTAAAATGGACCAAAATCTCCTTGCTAAATCAATACCACCGAAAATTAAGGCTATTCTGAAGGCAAACAGGGTCTAATTCAGCACTATCTCAGTGTAAAATAGGTTTAAAAGCGTTAGCTATTTGGAGCATAAACACACCATGTTCATTTGCGTATCTGTGTGTGTGCGTTTCACTCCGACTGAGCAAATGTGCTCTTCACAATCCTCCATCGGTCGTCCTCATCAGCTTGTCTATCACTCTTTTCTTCCTTTCTCCCCCCGCCCCCGGGGTGTATGTTGTCGTTCTTATGTTGGTTCGAGGCCAGCTTTCCTCAAACACACATTACATGCCAGCGAGCTTCAGGGACGGCTGTGCCACGCCACAGTGGCCTTAAAAGTGTGCCTTACGTAATTGCCAACTGTCTCGAATCATTAGGGGCAGCCTTTAAAAAATACATGCTTCTGCCGACAGCTGCGTACTCTCGACTTTGCCTGCCTTTCAGATCCGATTTGCTTTAGAGGTTCCACTCGGTTATATTTAACCCAGGGCACAATGAGAGCTCTGGCGGCAAAGACCTTCGCTCCTTTCTCTTTCATAAAACAAAGGAATTGTGGGTATTAGGGTAATTCATTATTGTTCCCTGAATTTGATCAGGCGTATGGTGGCGCACTGGTTTGGGGTCAGTTTTACTTTATAAAAGTGTACAAAACTAGCATTAGCATTATTCCGAGCTGTTTGAGCAAAATTAAAGTGATTTCAATACTATATAGCTCTCTTGTTTTTTAGTTATTGCCCTTTTACTTCTTTTTATAGGGTATTTGTTGTTTTATGTAATAATTAAAGCAGGTTTATGTGCGTGTGAGCATCTTAAGATGTAATTTGTAATTATTCTCTGAATTTGATTAGGTGTACGCTGGTACACTGCTTTGGGGTCAGTTTTTGGCTTTACAAAAAATGTAGCTGGCAAAATTAGCGTAAATCTGAAGTGATTTAAAAGCCATTCAGTTTTATTTAATTTTTTAAAGTCCACATGTTTTTATGCAGCTTTTTGTATAACGTTAAAGCCGACGAAAGGAAGTAATTATACTTATATAATTATATTATAATTATAATTATTCACTGAATTTGATCAGCTGTATATTCATAGATGCTTGCAAAATTAACATTAGCACTAGCATTACTCCCAGTTGTTTACACTTAAGTAAACAGAAAACAATTTCAAAGCCATGCAGTCGTGTTTTAGGTATTTATTGTTTTATGTAAATTTTATGTCAGTTTTTATCTAGTAATTTATTCTCTGAGTTTTGGTTTGGTGTCAATTTTTGTTGATCTTGGTGTTAACATTAGCATTACTATAGAGCCAGATCAGTTTAAAAATAATAGATTTACAAAATATAATTCATACAAATATATAAATACAATTTGTGAATTCAAAACATGATTTAAAAATCCACAAATGCAGTTCGTAACTTCAAAACATGATCCAAAAACACACAAATCCAATTTGTATATTCAAAACATGATTCATAAATCCACAAATCCAATTCGTAAATTTAAAAATCAATTCATAAATACACAAATCCAATTCATAAACTCAAAACACGGTTCGGAAATACTCAAATCCAATTCGTAAATTCAAAACACGATTCAAAAATCCACAAATCCAATTTGTAGATTAAAACGATGCAAAAACACACAAATGCAACATATAAATTCAAAACATGATTCGTAAACACTCAAATCCAATTCGTAAATTCAAAACATGATTCAAAAATAGACAAATCCAATTTGTAAATTTAGAACATGATTCATAAATACACAAATCCAATTCATTAATTTAAAACACGATTCATAAATACTCAAATTCAAGAGTTCCCACTTAGATATGCTTGGCGTATAAAGCTGGTTTGGCATGCTGTCCCGGGAGAGAACCCTGAGCTCGGAGATCTTTGAGCCCAGGGCTCCCGCCCGGTCGATAAGCATATCAGGGGATCCGAGATCAGGTAGGTCTCGAGAGCTCCCCCTTTTTGAAAAGGGAGGAAAGGAGGAGAGAAGGGGTGGAAGGGGGGATTCTTCCAAACGAAGATAAAACATTAGGGAGAAAATGATCCATTTATAGTAAACTAGGATCGCTCTGATTGGATTGTTACTGATTACAGATGAGTGGCCAGACGTGCTCAATCATATCACGTGCTCCTCTCGAAATTTGGTTTATGAAACTTCACTTCAATTCAGAAATTCAAAACACGATTTAAAAATACACAAATCCATTTTGTAAATTCAAAACATGATTTGTAAATACACAAATCCCTTTCGTAAATTTAAAACATGATTCAAAAATACAAAAAAAAAAAACAATTCGGAAATTTAAAACACGATTCGTACTGTAAATACACAAATTCAGTTCGTACATTCAAAACCCAATACAAAAATATGCAATTCATGAATTCAAAACAAGAATCGTAAATACAAAAATCCAATCTGTAAATTCAAAACACAATTTATAAACACCCAAATCCAATGTATAATTCAAAACACAATTCGTAAATACACAAATCCAATTCGTAAATTCAAATCATGATCCAATAATTCACAAATCCTATTTGTAGATTCAAAACACAATTCAAAAATCTACAAATCCAATTTGTAAATTTAAAACACGATTCATGAACACACAAATTCAGTTCATGAATTCAAAACTCGATTCATAAACACTCAAATCCAATTCAAAAATTCAAAACATGATTAAAAAATACACAAATGCAATTCAAAAATTCAAAACACGATTCGTAAATACACAAATCCAATTCGTAAATTCAAAACACAATTCAAAAATACACAAATCCAATTCATAATTTGAAAATATGATTCATAAATAGACAAATCCAATTCATAATTTGAAAATATGATTCATAAATAGACAAATCCAATTCATAAATTCAAAACACAATTCAAAAATATAGAAAAAAAACTATTCTGAAATTTAAAACACGATTCGTACTGTAAATACACAAATTCAGTTCGTAAATTTAAAACTCAATTCAAAAACACACAAATCCAATTTGTGAATTCAAAACAAGATACATAAATGCACAAATCCAATTTATAAATTCAAAACACGATTCGTACATACACAAATCCAACATATAAATTCAAAACACAATTTCAATTCAGTTGGTGAAAATCGTGTGTTGCATTTATGAATTGTATTTTGAATTCACAGATTGGATTTTGTAAATGTGAATTGGGCTGTGCATGTATAAATTTTATTTTATAAATGTATTATTTTTGAGACCGATCTGGTTCCATAATTACTCCCAGTACTCTAATGCAAATCTGAAACAATTTCAAATACATTTTAATCATCGTTCTCATATTTACATTATGGTATTCATAGTTTTATGAAATAATTAAAGCTGTCTGTGTGTGTGTGCGTGTGTGTGTGTGTGTGTGTGTGTGTGTGTGTGTGTGTGTGTGTGTGTGTGTGTGTGTAATAAATTCTCAGAATTTGTTCTGGAGTAGAGGCACACTAGTTTGGGGTCATGAAATTAGTGTTAGCATTAGCATAACACTAGCATAGCATTATCGCAGTTGTTTACGCAACTCTTAAGTGATTTCAAAGCCATTCAGCTGTCATGTTTTATTTATTGTCCCCAGGCTTTATTACATTGGAGGTATGTGTTGTTTTATGTAATAATTAAAGCCGGCTGTGTGTTTTAGGGTGTAATTCATAATCATTCTCTGAATTTAATCAGGCATATACTGTTATGTGCTGGTTTAGGTCAGTTCTTGTGGATGCTGGCAAAATTAGCAGTAGCATTAGCATTATCTCAGGTGTTTACGTAAATCTAAAGTGATGTGTTTTGTTCTCGTGCCTTTTACATAAGGGTATTTGTTGTTTTATGTGTTAATTAAAGCTGGTTGTGTGTACACGTGTGTGTGTGCCTGCATTTTAGTATGCAATTCATAATAATTTAATTAGGCAAAAACAGTAGTGCGCTGTTTTGGGGTCCGTTTTTGGCAAAATTAGCATTAGCATTATTCTCAGTAGGTCTTTACTCTTATGCGAATCTGTGGATATTTTAAAGCCACTTTTAATTTTTGTTCTCATTCTCTTTTCATATAGAGAGGCATTTAGGATTTTATGTAATCATTAAAGCCGTGGTTGTGCATGTGTGTGTTTGCGTGTGTGTTTTAGCATGTTGTGTGTATAGAACATGAGTGATGAACACACTCTCCGACAGCCATGTCACATCCTGTAAGAATGGGGGCAGTTCAGACGCAGCTGCCCTGCAGACACACACACGCACAAGCACACACACACACTGCACACATCTGTGAGCCAAGCTGCAGCTCTAAAATATCTCTTCTTCTCCAGTCCCTGTTGCATTTTGATAAAATAATTTGATCAATGTTTGCGAGCTTTCGTTAATATTTATCAGTTATGTGGTTTTGTGATGCAAATATTTGTTAATTGGATTATTGTAATTATATGAAGCGGTGAAACATTTCATGAGTTTATGATGCATAAATAATGTGTGTATAATTTTGTGTATAATGTGTGTTATAATTGTGAATAATATAGTCAATTTTTTGTTTTAAAGTCATTTAAAATTTCATCTATAGCCTAGACTTCCTAGATTTTTTCATGTGCTATTATCTCAAAACTGTTTCATACATGTATTTTAATTTATTTAAAATAAAAAGTAAATATGTAAACTAAATACATTTTTATAAAACTTTGCATATTAGAATGTAGCTCAATGTGTTACTAAAATATACATCTGTTATATCAAGAATCATATAAAGTAAATGTAATTAGTAATTGTTTATTTTGTGGCACACACATTTATAAAATTTATGTTAATATATGTTAATGTACGTTAATATGTATTTTTAATACATTCATTTAAGTTATTAGAAATGATAGAGCATATTACATACTGGATGTTGCATTGCACATACACATACATACACACACACATACACACACATGGATCTACATTATATACATTCATTCATTTTCTTTTCGGCTTAGTCCCTTTATCAATCAGGGGTCGCCACAGCTGAATGAACCGCCAACCTATCCAGCACATATTTACCCAGCGGATGCCCTTCCAGCCGCAACCCAACACTGGGAAACACCCATACACTCTTGCATTCACAGACATACACTATGGCCAAATCAGCTTATTCAGTACACCTATACTGCATGTCTTTGGACTGTGGGGAATATATTATATTTACTACTACTAATAGATCTACTATATATACAGTAACATTGAATTTTAAAAAATATTTTGCCAATTACTTTGGGTTATACACATTATATACTTTATAATTAAATATTATAGTTTGCAGGTGGTTCATTCCACTTTGGCAACCCCTGATAAATAAGGGAATAATTCAAAACACAATTCGTAAATGGACAAATCCAAATCTAAAATTCAAAACATGATCTTTAAATACAAAAATTCAATTCAAAAATTCAAAACACAATTCAAAAATACACAAATCAAATTCATAAAATCAAAATACAATTCCAAAAATACACAAATCTAATTCATAAATTCAAAACAAAATTCAAAAATACACAAATCTGATTCATAAAATCAAAACACAATTAAAAAATACACAAATCTAATTTATAAAATCAAAATACAATTCAAAAATACACAAATCTAATTCATAAATTCAAAACAAAATTCAAAAATACACAAATCTAATTCATAAATTCAAAACAAAATTCAAAAATACACAAATCTAATTCATAAATTCAAAACATAATTCAAAAATACTCAAATCTGATTCATAAAATCAAAACAAAATTCAAAAATACACAAATCTAATTCATAAATTCAAAACAAAATTCAAAAATACACAAATCTAATTCATAAATTCAAAACATAATTCAAAAATACTCAAATCTGATTCATAAAATCAAAACACAATTCAAAAATACACAAATCTAATTCATAAATTCAAAACACAATTCAAAAATACACAAATCTAATTCATAAAATCAAAACAAAATTCAAAAATACACAAATCTAATTCATAAAATCAAAACAAAATTCAAAAATACACAAATCTAATTCATAAATTCAAAACACAATTCAAAAATACACAAATCTAATTCATAAATTCAAAACACAATTCAAAAATACACAAATCTAATTCATAAATTCAAAACACAATTCAAAAATATACAAATTTAGGCCATGGTGCTCCACCGGAAAAATGTGGCTTGCCATCTTCAGGTTGGAGGTCAGTCTTTACCCCAGGTGGAGGAGTTTAAGTATCTCGAGGGTTTGTTCACGAGTGAGGGAAGTATAGAACGTGAGATTGACAGGCGGATTGGTGCAGCGGTAATGTGGTTGATGTACCGGTCCGTTGTGGTGAAGAAGGAGCTGAGCCGAAAGGCAAAGCTCTCGATTTACCGGTCAATCTACGTTCCTACTCTCACCTATAGTCATGAACTTTGGGTCATGACCGAAAGGACAAGATCTCGGATACAAGTGGCCGAAATGAGTTTCCTTCGAATGGTGGCAGGGCGCACTCTTATGGATAGGGTGAGGAGCTTTGACACCCGGGAGGAGCTCGGAGTAGAGCCGCTGCTCCTCCACATCGAGAGAAGTCAGTTGAGGTGGCTCGGGCATCTGTTTCAGATGCCTCCTGGAGGTGTTGCAGGCATAAATACACAAATCCAATTCAAAAATTCAAAACATGATTCAAAAATACACAAATCCAAATCGTAAATTTAAAACAAACTTCACAAAGACTTTACATATTTCCTAAATTTCTTTTCTATTCCGTGACCTTTACATGTGTCTTAGTGTACTAGTTTGAAGGCCACGGGTCCTCCGATGCACATTTTGCTATGTTATTGTCGCTCTCGGGCCCCGACCACAGGAAGAGGAGCTCAGTCAATAGCAGAGGTCATACAAAAGGGGCCCCACAGTTCCCAGGGCCAGAAGACATGAGCCGCTCAGACAAAGGGAGGTGTTGGGCAGGTGGAGGCCCTCATTCACCACAGGGGCCAGAGCTGGTTCAATACTGCTCAAGCCAAGGGGCCGCACTCTTCAGACCCCCAAACATGATCTAACGCAGAGAAACAGCTCAGTGTCTCACAGCTTTCTGATTTCCACTTTCCTTAATTATACACAACTGGTAAGCTTTTTTGGCCAATAGTTGTACCATATTTAAATATGGTTTAGGATTTTGTTTACAGTGCATTTATTTATTGTTTAATTATTTTTAATAACAACAAGACTATGAACTGATGAAGTGTGTGTGTGTGTGTGTGTGTGTGTGTGTGTGTGTGCGTGCGTGCGTGCGTGCGTGCGTGCGTGCGTGCATGTGTGTGTGTGTGTGTGTGTGTGAGGAGTGTGAAAAATATCTGAAAAATTACTTCCTTTTTTCAGCTCAATGTCTCACACTTTTTTATTTTAAGAATTGTATTTTTCTCTCAAACATCTGCAGCAATAATTGTGTATCATTTATGACTTTCTCCATTTAATTTATTTGTTGCTTTTATTATACAGTTGAAGTCAGAATTATCAGCCCCTCTTTGAATTTGTTTTTTTTTTTTGGAATATTTCCCAAATTATGTTTACCAGAGCAAGGGAATTTTCACAGTATGTCTGATAATATTTTTTCTTCTAGGGAAAGTCTTATTTGTTTTATTTCGACTAGAATAAAAGCAGTTTAAAAAAAAAAAAAACACATTTTAAGGTCAAAATTATTAGCCCCTTTAAGCTATTTATTCTTCCAATGGTCTACAGAACAAACCATCGTTATACAATAACATCGTTGTACAAGCTGTATAGTAATATCTAGTCAAATATTATTTACTGTCATCATGGCAAAGATATAATAAATCAGTTATTAGAGATGAATTATAAAAACTATTATGATTAGAAATGTGTTGAATAAAACCTTCTCTCCGTTAAACAGAAATTGGGGAAAATACACAGGGGGGCTATATATATATTAGATTTTTTCTAGCTAAAAATGAGAATGAAAACCTTCTTTAATTTACAGATTGATGTCTTTTAACTGAAAGCAGCTGGTAAGTTATTTAAAAAAACATTTTGTACAGTAACTTGCTATGATAATGTTTCTGATTTTGTTTCCACTGCATTAATTAACATTAACGTACACTTTTTTTTTTTGTGAAAAAACATCTGAAACAACATCTCAGTGTCTCACACCGCTTTGACTTCAAAGAATTTTGCTTTACATTCTTTACTGAGATCAATTTGTTAGCTCAATTTATTATTAGCATTATTTTGTTAAACATCTATGCTAATCTACAATTATATATATATAATGTATGACGTATTTTTCATTGTGTTTATTCATTGTAAATTCATCTTTTTCATTCTAAGTTCATCATTTTCATTGCTGCTTGTTTACTGAAGAATGCTTTTTCTCCTTTGCAGGTGAGATGAAAAAGTGAGGAGCGGAAATAATGTTTTGCACCACCTACACACACACTGAGATGTGCATAAGATTACAAACTCACTTAGATGTTATAAATAAAATAATCATTTTTAAAAATCCACCATATTCCTTCACCCTCTATTAGAATCTATAATTTCTCCACGAATTCTATTATAAATACATAAAATATAGAAATATGAGATGTCTCATTTTGGTGTCATCTCAAAACCTGATAATTTTATTTTCTGTACAAGAATAAAGTGAAGATATACAAGTGATCCTCTTAAAATTATTGATACACAACTTTTTACAAAATGTCAATAAATTCCCCCCTCCCTCACAGAATATATAACATGTTCTCACATATTTATAGTTCACACGACAACAGAAATAAAGAACCAAAATTAACCATCAATCTATTCGCGATTCATCTTTCTAACCCCATGATAGCCTAGCGATTGTCATGCTAAAGAGCTGTCCGTATATGAAAATAGCATCTAATTATGGGTGAGGGGCCTCGAGGCTTTATAATGACAGAACAGCTCGCTGTAGCAAAGGCCTTGTTGCGCTAGAGTTTTTTAGCAAGCCGGCCGTAGTGCTATTAGCCCTTGTGCGCAACAATGAAGCCGCTAACAATAGCCGGTCCATTATTGTACTTGTATGTTTGAGTTGGCTGTCGAAGCCTCTCTGTCTAAGTAAAGGGAGGCGAGACGTGCTGCTCACAAAGGCACAGGGCCTGGTGGGAATAAGGGGGTTTGGCTGGTTAATCACTGGCCTTAAACTACAGGAAGTCGTCTATTCAAAGAGCCCCTCGGGCAGCAGCGCAAACCTTTAATCAATGCTGGGATGAGCCCAGCCTGGGACAGGAAGTTGGCGTGGTGCTCTGTTACTCACGGAAAGAGAAACTGAAACCCCCTTTTTAGAGATCTATATTTGCATGATGTGAAGTATTAGCGATTTAACATGTCAAGTATGGGCAGTAGGGTTAAAGGCTGGGACAAACCATAGGCGTTAGGGCTGTGACTGGTGTCCGTTTGTGCTGTAGATGTGAGTGACTGGTCAAATTATGTGAGTTGTTGAGGGGGTGTTGGGTTTTATTTGATAATTTATTCTGCTAGATGATTAATTTGTGCAAAAATAGTGACAACGATCTTATTTTGAGTCTGTTTGTAATCGTCTGCATTCTGTTGATTTGTTTGAAAGCACTTTGGCCAACTATCATTGTAAAAGTGTGCTATATAAATAAAAGTGTCATTGTGAAAAACTTGAAAGAACTTCAAATTAATGATGTATTCGTATTGGGAGGAATCCTACAAAATGGTTGACAACAAAATGTTCACTTCTGTGCCAAAGGCAGTGATGGGAAGCTGGTCTGGTGCTCAATTACTCACAGAAAGAAAAACTGGACCCCCCTTTTAGAGATCTATATTATATGTGTCAATTTGTACTGTAGATGTGAGTGATTGGTCAAATTATGTGAGTTGTTGAGGGAAAATGGGCTGTTGGGTTTTTATTTATTTTATTTATCTTGCTGGATGATTAATTCGGGAAAAAATTGTATAAATAATTTGAATTTAGCAAAGGAATCTGACAGAATATGAGATTTGAAGTCTGAATTTAAGGTGTTGTCATGTCAGTAATTTTTTGCATATAAAAAGTTGAATTTGAATTAAACTTAAAGATTAAAGTCACTTTTAAATCAAAACATTGTCTGTTGTTTACTGCAAATTGAACGTAGATAAAAATTAAATGGGGAACTTTTAAGTGAAACTCATGGTTGATCCGTGTTAAGGTGAAACTTGCAAATAGATTTTGTTAAAAAAAAAATACAAAAATTGTGCAGAATGTTGAAAATAGTTTTGCCAGTAGTCAAAAGATATAATTAAGTCACTTTTAAATCAAGAAATCGTTGGGTTAGCGAAACATAAATTCAATCTAAACCGGCAACTTTTTTCAAAAATCATAATTAATGATGTATTTGGATGAATCCAATGACTGGATGAATCCTACAAAATTTATAATGGCCACAACATTTTCACTTTTGTGCCAAAGGCAGTGACGGGAAGCTGTTGTGGTGCTCAATTACTCACAGAAAAAACAATTGAAACCCTCTTTTAGAGATATATACTGTATTTGTATGGGATAAATTATTAGCACTCAAGGATTGCTCGTAGGGTTAGATGTTGGGACAAACCATAGGCTTTAGGGGTGTGAGTGGTGTCAGTTTGTGCTGTAGATGTGAGTGATTGGTCAAATTATGGGAGTTGTTGAGGAAAAATGGGGTGTTGGGTTTTATTGTTTTTTTTTTATTTACCTTGCTGGATGATTAATTTGGGCAAAAATAGGGTGAAGAGTTTGAATCTGACAGAATATTGTTGAGATTTGAGGTCTGGGTTTAAGGTGTTTTCAGGTTAGTGAATTTTTGCATATAAAAAGTTGTTTTTGTATTAAACTTAAAGATTAAAGTCACTTAAATCAAATATAAATGAAAATGAAATGGGAAACTTTTAAGTGAAATTCATGGTTGATTTGTGTTAACTTGCGAAGTGAAGTTTCATAAACTAATTTCGACAGGAGCACGTGATATGATTGAGCACGTCTGGCCGCTCATCTGTAATCAGCAATAATCCAATCAGAGTGATCCTTGTCTACTATAAATGGATCATTTTCTTCCTACTACTCTATCTTCGTTTGGAAGAATCCCTTCTTCCACCCCATCTCCTCCTTTTCTAAAGGGGGAGCTCTCGAGACCTACCTGATCTTGGATCTCCTGATATGATTATTGAAGCTCAGGGTTCTCTCCCAGCATGCCAAACCTGCTTTAAACGTCAAGCATAGCTAAGTGGTAACTCTTGAAATGGATTTTGCTAACAAAATTCAAACTTTTGGGTGGAATGTTGAAAATTGTTTTGTCCGTAGTTTAAAGAAGTATGCAAGTCACTTTTGAATCAAGAAATGTGTGGGTTGGCGAAACATAAATTCAATCTAAACGGGGAACTTTTTTTCAAAAAACAAATCCATTGATTTATTTGTATTGGGAGGAATCCAACAAAATGGATATTGACAACAAAATTTTCACTTTCGTGCTAAAGGCAGGCTTGTGTGGTGCTCAATTACTTACAGAAAGAAAACTGAAACCCCCTTTTAGAGATTTATATTTGTATGGGATGAAGTACTAGCAATTAAGTATAGCTCATAGGGTTAGATGTTGGGACAAATCATAGGCATTTGGTGTGTAATTCCCTGTTAGTTTGTGCTGTAGATGATTAATTGATCAAATTATGAAAGTTATTGAGGAAAGACAGTGTGTTGGGTTTTTAAACACATTATTATCTAACCTGCCGGATGATTAATTTAGCCAAAATATAGTGTAAATCATTTGAATTTAGGATTTAAAGGAATATGACAGAATATTGTTTGATGTTTGGTCATGTTAGTGAATGTTTTTGGAAACAAAAAAGATATATTTTTATAGATTAAAGTCCCTTTTAAATTAAGAAGATTTTGTATTGGTTAGAGCAAATGAAGTATTAGTGTCACGATCACCAGCGATCTAACCACCAGAGATCGCTGGAACATTCACACTCACATGAACTACAATTCTACCACATAATGGACTACAAAACCCAGTCATGCACCACACCGGTTCCAAATCCTGACTGATTACACTCTCAGAGCTGATGCTGCTCAATGACTGATTGCACACACATATATTCGGCTCACTTTGAGACACTCCTTGCTGAGTCTTGTCTATTGTTTTAGTGACACTACAACATGTTTTCCTTTGTCTTGTTTTTCCGTGTTTTGGATCCTCGCCTTGTTTATTTGTTTAATCCTGTTTGCTGCCTGCCTTGTGACCATCTGCCTGTTATTTTGACTACGACTCTGGATTGCCCTTATACATCTGTTTGCCCCTGTATTGACCACTGCTTGCCTGACCATTCTAATAAACCTGCATTTGGATTTGGATCCTCACCCCCCAAAAAATTAAGTAAAAAAAAATTCAACAGGACTTATTTGTCTCCTAATGTTGGTCTTTTTTTTCCAATTCGAATTTGATGTCTTTGAAAATTTGCATAAGTGTGAACTTTTTTTAAAATTTGTAATATCAGCCAAATGAATAGCATCAGCTTTTAGTTCATTGCACACTTAGTTTGACATTTTCATCTTTACTAAAATTAAAACAATCTAATATTTTGTCAATCGTGTTTAAAATTATGCATTTATAGCAAGTAATTTGAGAGGTGTTGTGAAAGCCAAAATCTAGAATACCGTCTCACAAGCACTTTATGACAAACAAAGTGAGAAATACAAAGATACGGAATATAATGACAGATTATGGCAGATTTTACAATTTGGCTTCACATCCTGAAATAAAATTTTAATCTCTCTGGATAATCCTGCAGCTCTTTCATAAGGAGGTGGAACTCTCCTTCAAATCTAATAAGATTCGGATGGACTCAATATTTCCTCAAGACTCAAGAAGAGAAATGGCAACAAAATGATCATCACTGCTTGAAGACTACACTTTGTACTGTATTTTTATTTAGTGACTATTTGTATAACCCCAATCAGAAAAAGCTTGGACAGTATGGAAAATTCAAATATTTATTTATTCATTTTATTTTAATAAACACGTATTACAATTTTGGTTCTAGCAACACATTTCAACAATAGTTGGAACAGTAAAGCATTTACCACTTTGTAATGTTGCCATTCCTTTTCACAACACTTAAAAGGTGTTTAGGGACTGAAGACACCAAGTGATAAAGTGTTTCAGGTGTAATTTTGTCCCATTCTTACTGCAAACAAGTCTTAAGGTGGGCAACAGTACGGGGTCTTCGTTGTCGCATTTTGCTCTTCAAAATGCACCACACATTCTCTATTGGAGACAGGTCAGGACTGCAGACAGGCCAGTCAAGTACTTGTATCCTCTTCCTCCACAGACAGAATGTGGTTTTGTCTTGTTGAAATATGCATGGGGGTCCCTGGAAAAGAAGGCAGCATATTGTGCTCCAAAATCTCTGTTTTCAGCATTAATGGTGTCATTACAGAAGTGCAAGTTACCTTTGCCAAGGGTACTGACACAACCCCATACCATGACAGACCCTGGCCTTTGGACTTGTTGTTGGTAACAGTCTGGATGATACTTTTCTTATTTGGTCCAGAGCACACAGCGTCCATTTCTCCCAAAAACATACCTAAAATACTAATTCATCTGACCACAATACAAGTTTCCACTAGGGCTGTGTGATTAATCAAAATTGTAATCGCGATTTGAATTGTTGCGATTAGCTAATTGCATGAGTCTACAATATGAAATATATTTGTTTTATTTAATTTCCCCTGCCCAGAGCAAATGCGCGACTGCCGTCTGTGTTTGATAGTCCTTCTAGCCAATTGTATGAGCACAATTGAGTGATGAGGGTTTTGCTAAAAATTCAACTGGAAGTATTGCCAGTGACACTCAATCTAGTAGCAAGCAACAACAAAGTACAATTTCAGAGTTGTTTCAGCCATGTTAGTTTGCTAAATGTTCAGTATTTTTATAATAATTTTTTGTTTGTTTTTATAGTAAGCTAAACTATCTCTCTAATTTGAGTTCAACTTGTTTACAGAAAGGTAAGGTCATTTTTATTTGTTCAGTGTTTGCTCTAGAGAAAAATGATGGTTTCATTTCTGAATATTTAAAAATAAATTTGAATAACTGTTTAAGTAAGGTAATATCTTGTCAATTTCTTTTTTTTAACCAACACTCACTGCATTTTACCAGTAAGAAGCTATGATACAGATTATTGAGCTGAAGCTCGTCTACAAAATCAAATCACACATCAAATCGAAATCACAATGTCTAACAAAAACAAATGCAATTAGATATTAGATATTTTCCCCAAATTCAGCTTAGGCTTGCACCCTTGTCCTTTATGCACTGAAATTCCTAAAGATTTTTACAGGCAATTTTTTTTTATTCAATGTTCATTTTTAACGTGACTGTACATTTAATGTGAGAGTGAATATTTTCTTGTCAGTGTTTACAGTGTGTCATGTTGGTAACATGAATTTGTCATGAACTTTGCACTTTTACTTTTACCAACGACCTTCAATTTCTTTTTATTTTGATGGAATTCAGCCCAGTATGTGATTGGGATGTAGGATGTAGACTGTCACAAGGGAGACGCTGACAAAGGAGTTGCAGATCTAAACGCAGGGTTTATTAACAAGAATGGGGAGGCAAGCAACGGTCACAAAATTAGGAGCAAACAGATGTATGTAGGCAAATCCACAGTCATAGTCGAATACACAGGTAGATGGTCAAAAGGCAGGCAACTTGAACTAACAAATGAGGCTAGGGTCAAAAACACGGCAGGGCAAGACAAGGCAAGGCAAAACAAGGAAAACACATCATAATATTAACTAGACAGATAAACAAGACTCAGCAAATATGTGTGTGCATATATTTAAAGTCCATATAATCAGTTCGTAAAGATCCTCTGGCTGTGTGTGGGCTCATCATTGGAACTTGAAACAGGTGTGTGTGAGTGCATGTATGGAGTTGTAGTCCATAATGTGGCGGATTTGTAGTTCTGCAGCTGCTAGATCGCTGGTGATCATAACATGGACTTTCTCATCAAAGATTTTGTAATGGTGGCCACATGGATTTGTAGCAGCATCAATGTTTTTAATATTTGTAGCTGTAAAATTCCGTTATTTAATTGTTTTTAACACCTTCAATGCTGTTGCACATTTAAAATCAAATTTTACTTGCCTTTATGTAACTCCACACTGACCTTCTTCTGTGGAACACAAATATAATATATATTGAAGAACGTTTATGAAATGAAAGTAGTGGCATCCGGTGCGGTTTTGGACCCCATTGAATTTAGCTGTATGGACAAACAACATAAGGGTAAATGAGTAAATGATGACAGAAGAAGTATCCCTTTAAGTCTGCGCACAGCTCTTTGTCAAATGTTTTTCCTTATTATGACCGTCTGTGACCATCTCTTCAGACCACATGAAGAAACCAAAGAAGTCTTAAAAGCAAAACAACAAACTGAAACAGACTCTGCCGCTCTTGTGAGAAAAGATGTTTCTGACGTTTCTGTTCCACCAAACACCCATTTGGAGACCCTTTTAGTGTCGGCAAAGATCATTTGAGCAAGCATTTTTTTTTCTAGTCCTGCTGGGTGAAACGGTTTTATTCTCGCATTAAAAAATTACGAGCATGTGGGGGAACTGGGCTCCAATCCAAAAGCTTTTCCATAAAGGCTATAAATACATTCCATACATTTTCTGTGGTAAACATGTAAAATGCATATGTGTGATTTGACTTGGTATACATAGAAAACCATACAGCGCATGAGACAGGAAGACCACCTACTGAAGTCTTATAGAAGACTCTTGTGTACTGCATTCACAGCCCAGGAGTATGTTTAATAATAAATATAAATATAGTACATTGATTTACTGTGGATTATATATTCAGCCTATTGAAATGAAATAAAACAACTGGACCATTGGATAGTGACTTGGAAAGAGCAAGGAATCTGTGAGGTTATTTGATATTATTATTTAAATTTAAAAGTAAGCAAATTATGGCAACTTAGTAATGTTTAAAAAACATTAGAGGAACATTAGATCAACTAAAACATTCATTAATTCATATTATTTTCGGCTTGTTTTCCAGTTCTGGGTTACGGCTGGAAGGGTATCTGCTGCGTAAAATATATACCGGAATAGTTGTCGGTTTATTCCGCTGTGGTGACCCCTGATTAATAAGAGACTAAACCAACGGAAAATTAATGAACTAATACATTTTCAAAGACCAGATCATTTTGAATGAACATACCATTGCTGTTAATATATTTGACATTCCCATTATGGTTATTAACATTAATGTATTTAATTAATTAAATTTTATTTTACTGTTATATAATTTTTTATATTAAGTCAAATTCTTTAAAAGTTTTTTTTTTTTTTTTGTTCAGATGTAACACTTGAATGTTCTCTAAATGTTAATAGCTAGTCATTTTAACGAACATTTAAAACATTCAGAAAAGGAACATCCCATGACCAATAAAAGACATGTTTTTAATCATCACATAATGCTGAAAATTTTCGTTTTCAACCATTGATGGAGAAAAAAGGTTTCCAAATGAAACATTGAAACATTTGAACCAGTTGCTTCACAAAATGATTCACTGAAGCATTCGAAACGCCACAAGCTAGGACAAAACTGCTATTTAAAACTGTGTAAATGGAACAAAAACTCTGAGAATGCTATAAAACAGGCTCTTTTTTTTTTAAACCCACCGCAAACATTAAATTTAACATTAAATGAGTTGCATTTAGCTTGTCATTTAATAGATAATAGCTAGCAGTTGCCTCCTCTAATTGAATTACTGAATGCCTCCTCCATTGTAGGTCACTTTGGACAAAAGCTTTTGTTAAATGACTGAATGTAAATGTAATATCGTTAAATTTTATGTGTCTGCATAAAAAGCTAATTATTATACATTTTCAAGGCTTATATAATTAGTTTCATTTGTTCCACTAATATTATTTTCACATGGAATCCTTTTCACAAATGTCTCATTAAAACATCCACAAACTTACAAAATGATCTGAGATCAGGGAAAAACAACACAGTCTCATGGCAATTCATAATCTTTTGATTTAGGTGCTAATTCATATGAATTTGTACGATCGCATTCATACAATTTAGTGCGATTTGCTCATACCCCAATGGGTTGGGTGCCACACTTCCTTTTTAAACACTGAACTTGTATGAATTATCCACTAAACTGACGAAATGTAAAATAGTTATGTTTCCTTGTGACTATAAAAACTGTTAAGTAATTCTCCACTAGGGGGCAATCTGCGTCAACCCGCACAATTCGTATGGATTTATTGTATTACTCAGACTGCTCCAATAGAGAACCCTACATTTTTGAAACATTTTAAAACATTAATGATAAAACTAAGTTCCATTAACTGAAACCACATGTCTATTTCATACACACTCCAATTCACTGATACAATACTAACGATTCGTAAAGGTTTTGAAGCTTCACGAAGCGGTGCTATCTTTAACAGTTTTGCTCGAACATTGACCAATTTTGCCATATTGCTAGTCAGTTAAAAAAATATATACAGTACATAGCCCATATGTCTCATTCTGTTCCACTTGTTAAAATGTTCTAGTCTTAATTTCTTGATTTCTTCATTTGTTCAGTTCACGGCTGGAGTGAGACAGGACGTCCAGAGGCCCGAGGGCCACAGATCAGAAAGTGTCTTTCAGGACGAGTGCTTCTGTGGGCCCTGGAGCCTCTGAGCAGAGCGTGAAAACAGACGCAGTGACCCTGAGAGAGACCTGTGCTGAGCATCTGAGCGTTTCCGCTTTCAGAATACACCATAGAAAGGACAGAAAAGCCGCCATTTCAAGGGCTTTACTTGGGTTATTTTTACAGTCTTTATTATTATTATTTGTATTTCATGTTTCAATTTTGATATTTATTACTGTATAGATGTCAATGCATTATTAATACATAATGCATTTAAGTTAATTGGAGTTTTTAAAATTGGTTTATTTTTAGAAAGTATTCCAATAAAGGACATATATATATATCCATTTTTAGTGAAAATAGACCAATTTGCAAACATTCATTCATTCATTTTGCTTCAGCTTAGTACAGTATTTATTAGGGGTTGCCACAGTGGAATGAACCGCCAACTATTCCGACATATGCAATTGCCTTTTCACACTATCAGCGACTTTGTAGCTGCCTGTTGCTCTGAGTGGCGACCTGCTGCAAACGCAGGTCTGTGTAGGTCTACAGCACGGAAAACAACGGGTCTCTGAGCGAGCTGAGAGAGGATCACGTGAGTTCTACTAGTGCTCCCTTTGGTTGTCGCTCAGAAAAGTTGCTTGTCATTTGGATAAAGTTAAAAGATTCTCAACTTTTTCGCGTCACTTGACACGGCCATCTGGTTGTCAATAGTTGCTGTTGTTTTCCTAAACGAAGATCCCCGGAAGTCATTCGCTCCCCATTGAAATGAACAGTCGCTTGTCAATTTGCTTCTGCGAGTCGCTCGTAGTGTGAATGAGGATTTTATGCAGCAGATGCCCTTCCAGCCGCAACCCAGTACTGGGAAACACCCATACACTCTTTCACACACACACACACACACACACACACACACACACACACACACACACACACACGCACACACACACACACACACACACACACACACACACGCTCTTACACTACCAATTTAGTTAATCCATTTCACCTACAGCGCATGTCTTTGGACTGTAGGAAAAACCAGAGCACCCAGAGGAACCCCTCGCCAACCCGAGGAGAACATGCAAATTCGGCACATTGCCCCGGCCCCAATTGCAAACTGTTTATTTAAGAAAAGGGTTAAAAAGATAAAGAAATTATCACATAAGTGGCTTTCTATGTTAAATATGTTAAATCTATACTTCATTTCACTTTTTTATTATTACTATTGTTTTTTGTATAGTTTTTGATATTCATGTTGGTTCTGTTAAATTAAATGAAATTTAGAAATTGTAACGAGGAGGCTGAAGCTTTGTTAGAATCCATGTGCAGAAGTTTATTAAAGGGATTAGACAAAGACATCAACGAGTAAACAGGCAATTAGTCAGCAAAGGGAAAGCAGTCCAAACCAATCGATATACACAGGGGCAAATCCAGAAGATGTAATAAATGTGCAGGCAGAAGTTCAGGATCACAACAATCAGTCCAAAACAGATGAAGAGGGCAAAGACAGAGAACGTACGTGATCAAGGCAGGCAGGGTCATATACAGGATAGCAGTTATGAAAGTCACTTGGAACAACGCTTCGTAAGGCAGGTAAACTGGCAATACTTCGCAAAGAAGCATGGCCTGAGCTCTCGCTGAAATACAACACAAACAGTGGTCGGGCGAGGGTTCCTTCTGCTGGCATGGTGTTACAGAAATACTTTCTTTGCCTTCTTGGTAAGTTTATGTTTTCTACTGTATATGTTTTAATTTAGTTAATTTAAGATTTATTTTTTGTTCATCTTAGGTTTATTTTTTTACTTGTACAATGTTTTAAAAATGTTTTTCTAATTATTTGTTTCATTTCAGTTTTTTTATGCAAATATTGCTTGTTTTATTTTTATTGTAGCACTTTATATTTTTGTAGTTCGGTGCGTGTGTGTGAGGGTGTTATATAAATGTTTTATTTTTCCTGCAGTTTTGTAGACTTGTCAAAAACCGGCATTTATAAAGATTGTATGTTAACATGAAAAAGCATGATGTTAGTATGTTTCTAACTCTAATTGTCATGTGCTAATTTACATGCTTCGACCATAAATCTGCATGCTTACCAATAATTAACATATAAACACCATTATGTTAAAATTATTATGTTAACACATTTATTAACACAAAATAGCATGATATTAGTATGTTTCTACAATTAATTAGCATGTTAGCATGTTTCTAACTCAAATGTTAGCTACAACAAATCGGCATGTTTACCAGAAGTTAGCTTGTTAAAATATTAGTATGTTAACATGCAATAGCACAATATTAGTATGTTTCTAACACAAATTAACATGCTGTTAGCATTTTTCTAAGACAAATTATGTTGCTAGCATGTTTCTATAAATATGCATGTTTATCAGTTAGAAATGTTAACATTTGAAAAAGCATGAAGTTAATGTTTCTTAAATAAATTAGCATGTTGTTAGCATGTTTTTAACCCAAACAGTCATGTTTTTAGCACAAATTTACAACTTGCTAGCATGTTTCGACCATAAATCTACATGTTTCCCAGTAATTAGCATAGTAATTTAGTATGTTAAATTTTGCAAGTTAACATATTTATCAACATAAAATAGCATGATATTTGAGTTTCTAAAATGAAATAGCATGTTGTTAGCATGTTTCCAACTCAAATTGTCATGTTACTTGCATGAATTTACATGTTGCTAGCATGAATCAGCTAGGAATTAGCATGTTAAAATATTAGTATGTTAAGATGTTTGTAAACATAAAATAGCACAGTATTTGTATGTTTCCAACATGAATTAATATGTTGTTAGCATTTTTCTAACACACATTATCTTGCTAGCACGTTTCTACCATAAATATGCATGTTTACCAGTTAGCATGTTAACATATTAATATGTAGTATGTATACATAAAAAGCATGAAGTTAATATCTTTCTAAATTGAATTAGCATGTTGTTGGCATGTTTCTAACTCAAATTGTTATCTTACTAGCATACATGTACATGTTAATCGCATGTTTCGACCATAAATCTGCATGTTTATTAGGAATTTACAATAATACTTCGCAAAGAAGCATGGCCTGAGCTCTCGCTGAAATACAACACAAACAGTGGTCGGGCGAGGGTTCCTTCTGCTGGCATGGTGTTACAGAAATACTTTCTTTGCCTTCTTGGTAAGTTTATGTTTTCTACTGTATATGTTTTAATTTAGTTAATTTAAGATTTATTTTTTGTTCATCTTAGGTTTATTTTTTTACTTGTACAATGTTTTAAAAATGTTTTTCTAATTATTTGTTTCATTTCAGTTTTTTTATGCAAATATTGCTTGTTTTATTTTTATTGTAGCACTTTATATTTTTGTAGTTCGGTGCGTGTGTGTGAGGGTGTTATATAAATGTTTTATTTTTCCTGCAGTTTTGTAGACTTGTCAAAAACCGGCATTTATAAAGATGTGCAATGTACACTGGCACATTTAGCAAATCCTCAACACACTCAGTTCTGTCTCGGGGCAACAATGTGCTTCGCTGGTGAAGCCAAATATTGAGCTTGAGCACAGAGAGATTTCTGTTCCTGTTCTGGCAGCTGGCAGAATATAACCATAGCTGGATCATCACATCGCCCCATTATAAGTCTGCCATTGACTGTCTATAGGCCCTTGTACACTGTTGCCTAAACAGTTGGAGGAAAGTGGGAGATGGTACTGAAGTTTCCTTCTCACACTCAAAAAATGACATTTGTTGTTTGTTTAAAATACTGATTTAAAATGAAACAACACAGGCTAGCACAGTGGCTCAGTGGTCAGCACTGTCCCCTCATAGCAAGAAGGTCGCCGGTTCGAGTCTCGGCTGGGCCTGTTGGCATTTCTGTGTGGAGTTTGCATGTTCTCTTCATGTCTGTGTGGGTTTCCTCCAGGTTCTGCGGTTTCCGCCACAATCCAAATACATGCGCTATAAGTGAATTGGGTAAGGAAAACTGGCCATAGTGTACGAGTACTGGGTTGCGGCATGTTCCGCTTTGTAAAACATATGCTGGAATATTTGGACTAAGCCAAAGGAAATTGAATAAATAAATAAACAAAGCAACACAATTCTTGATTTTTGTGGGAAAACTTAATTGTTTTATGTTCAATCTACTTAAATTTGTAAAAATTAAAATGTCAACTTGATCCTTTCATGTTGTCCCAACACAAATTGATTATGTGAAACCCAACATTTTTTACAGTGCAGATACTTGACAGAGACTCTACTGAGAATATTCTGCTGGCTGATGGTTTTGTTGTTGTTTTACATTGGATTTTTTTTGCTTTGTTTTCATAATTGTTTTGGGTTTTTCTTTTTTCTTTTTACTTAAGTATCTATTTACTATTTATTTATATATTAATATTAACAATATTATATAAATATTACTATTATTTTGTCACATGCTTTACACAAAAAATGAGAAATGTTGCGTTGGAAACCAGATTAAATATATATATATATATATATAAATACATAATGCATGCATATAAATACATAATTTTTTAAATATTATTTCAATTTAAGTAATTATTAAATAAATCTAATTTCAAAACATCTTTTTTATTTAATGTTTGTAAATGAATGAAATGATGGCGTCTGATGCACTATCATTAATAATGTTTTTAATAAGTGATCTACTCTGGCTCAGGCATGAATTCACTACAATTCACTCCTCTACAATTGTGTCTAATTTAAATTAAAATGAAGAAATAAAACAGCATTTGTAAACCATTAGTAATTTGGATTCATAAACCATTAGTAAGCTGAAATAATGTCTAAATACCATTAAAGCGCATACTTGACCTGATTTAATGAGCCCTTCTTGTTATTGCAGAAATGTCTCATGGTGCTGTTTATTTTGTGGTGTAGACTTTCAGTTTTAGTAAGCATATGTTTTTTTCCACTAAAGGATTCAAAGAAAACATGAGTAGAATGTGGTATACATACATACGACTTTACATACCCAGTTTGGCACACTCATATTAATATGAACATTAAAAATATGTGTCTGTGGCAGCAAATATATCACATTACTTCTTGCATTTTCACGCCAGTTTTAAAGTGACAAATGTCTATAGATTAGCGCTGAAATGCTTGTTAAGTTGTGAGGAAGTCTTCTGTTATGAATAATCTACAGAGGCATGTTAACAACAAGGTTAAAAATAAAATTGTTGACACATTTTGATGTTGCCTTGACAAGGTCACATAAATTAGCAAGATGCTAGCATTAACATAACATTGAAAGCATTAACTTTAGCAATAGCATGAAGTTAGTATGTTTTTAAAATGAATTAGCGTGTTTTTAACTCAAATTGTCATATTGCTAGCATAAAGTTATATGTTGCTAGCTTGTTTCTACCATACATTAGCATGTTTACCATAAATAAGCATGTAAAAATATTATGTTAAAATTTGTTAATATGAAATAGCATGATATTAGCATGTTTCTAACATGAATGAACATGTTACTAGCATTTTACTAACACAAACTATCTTGCTAGCATGCATAAATATTAGCATGTTAACATATTAATATGTAGTATGTTAACAAGAAAAAGAATGAAGTTAATGTTTATAAAATGAATATGTTGTTAGCATGTTTCTAACTCAAATTGTCATATTGCTAGCATACATTTACATGTTTTGATCATAAATCGACATGTTTTCCAAGAATAAGCATTAGTATGTTAACTTAGTATGTTAGCATATTTCTTAACATAAAATAGTATGATATTAGTATGTTTCTAAAATAAATTAGCATGTTGTCAGAATGTTTCTAACTTGACTTATCATATTGTTAACATGAATTTAAATGTTGCTAGCTTGTTTCTATTGTAAAACAGCAGGAATTACCATGTTAAAATATTAGTATGTTAACATGAAATAGCATGGTATTAGTATGTTTCTAACATGACTTAACATGTTGTTAACATTTTTTCTAACACAATTTTTTTTGCTAGCACATTTGTACCAAAAATATGTTTATTAGCATGTTAACATATTAGTATGTAGTATGTTAACATGAAAAAGCATGATGTTAGTATGTTTCTAACTCTAATTGTCATGTGCTAATTTACATGCTTCGACCATAAATCTGCATGCTTACCAATAATTAACATATAAACACCATTATGTTAAAATTATTATGTTAACACATTTATTAACACAAAATAGCATGATATTAGTATGTTTCTACAATTAATTAGCATGTTAGCATGTTTCTAACTCAAATGTTAGCTACAACAAATCGGCATGTTTACCAGAAGTTAGCTTGTTAAAATATTAGTATGTTAACATGCAATAGCACAATATTAGTATGTTTCTAACACAAATTAACATGCTGTTAGCATTTTTCTAAGACAAATTATGTTGCTAGCATGTTTCTATAAATATGCATGTTTATCAGTTAGAAATGTTAACATTTGAAAAAGCATGAAGTTAATGTTTCTTAAATAAATTAGCATGTTGTTAGCATGTTTTTAACCCAAACAGTCATGTTTTTAGCACAAATTTACAACTTGCTAGCATGTTTCGACCATAAATCTACATGTTTCCCAGTAATTAGCATAGTAATTTAGTATGTTAAATTTTGCAAGTTAACATATTTATCAACATAAAATAGCATGATATTTGAGTTTCTAAAATGAAATAGCATGTTGTTAGCATGTTTCCAACTCAAATTGTCATGTTACTTGCATGAATTTACATGTTGCTAGCATGAATCAGCTAGGAATTAGCATGTTAAAATATTAGTATGTTAAGATGTTTGTAAACATAAAATAGCACAGTATTTGTATGTTTCCAACATGAATTAATATGTTGTTAGCATTTTTCTAACACACATTATCTTGCTAGCACGTTTCTACCATAAATATGCATGTTTACCAGTTAGCATGTTAACATATTAATATGTAGTATGTATACATAAAAAGCATGAAGTTAATATCTTTCTAAATTGAATTAGCATGTTGTTGGCATGTTTCTAACTCAAATTGTTATCTTACTAGCATACATGTACATGTTAATCGCATGTTTCAACCATAAATCTGCATGTTTATTAGGAATTTACATGTTAACATATGTATATTAACAAGAAAAAGCAGGAATTTAGTATGTGTCAAACAAATTATATTATTGCTAGCATGAACTTTATGATCCTTCATTATTAGCATGTTCCCTGAATGATTCTTTACCATGAATTACCATGTTAAGATTAGTATGAATAGATTTTTTTATCGTGTGGATTTGTGCATTTCTATCACCTTGGTAAAGCAAACTCTTTTTTTTCTGTCCGTTTTATGAAAACTGTAATTATGACCTATTAGAAAAGATAAAGTATGAAACTATACGGTCCTGTGACTAAAGCTGGTTGTTTTCCAGTGTTCATGAGTCAGGTAGAAATGAAGCTTTGCCACAGGCTGAGCTGTCACTCATCCTGAGGTTAAAATAGAGCGATCTCGTACCCAAGGCAAGGACAATGGCGGGAGGATTCAGTTTTTGTCATGCCTCCCAGATGCAGAATTACACCAGTCTTATCAAAGGAGCAAATATGATTCATTCTGAGAGATTCAACCATTGTTATGCATACTGTACACGAGTCTATGCTGATGCCAACAAGTACTGCGTCTTAAAATTATTTACAATAGTAACTAAATTTATTGTACCATTAATATTTGCAACAATACTATCTATCTATCTATCTATCTATCTATCTATCTATCTATCTATCTATCTATCTATCTATCTATCTATCTATCTATCTATCTATCTATCTATCTATCTATCTATCTATCTATCTATCTATCTATCCATCCATCCATCCATCCATCCATCCATCCATCCATCCATTTATCCATCCATCCATCCATCCATCCATCCATCCATCCATCCATTTATCCATCCATCCATCCATCCATCCATCCATCCATCCATCCATCCATCCAATAACACAAATTATGTTGCTTCCTAGCATATTTCTACCATAAATATCCATACCAGTTAGCATGTTAACATAGTACTGTATGTAGGATGTTAACAAGAAAATGCATAAAGTTAAAATTTTTCTCAGTGGCTTTGGTGCATTTCTAACAATACTATTTACCTTTGCACAACAGTTAATGCATTGCTTAAAACAATTAGTACAAACTGCAAAACCTAGTTGATAACCTGCAAAAGTATGTCACTTGCTCAAAGTGGATAGCTCATTCCTTAGAAGTATTCATGTCAATGAAAGTGTCAGTGTCATCAAGATGAAAAGTCCTGACACCATGGTTTATGAACAAGATAGTCAAATGGCTTTGTCATGTTTTCATTATGACTCCAATGCAAAAAAAGTCAGATTTTAGTGACACTTCCTGAAAATGCTCAAGACAGCACTTTATACTATTTGCACAGCCATTTGGAAACTACAGTAAAGTTAGATATCACTGCATGTAGTGAGGTATCTGAGTACAAGACACTGAATATGTATGTTTCACATTTTTTACTGCATATGATCTTTACAATTCTAATTTATTCACAGCATTGTGCAAAAGAATAAACACACCCTTACTTACAACAAACATAAACTTCCTTTGGATAGAGCTGTGCACAACTGTAAACAATATTGCAGTACATATTGGAACTGAACCTACAACATACTGTAGGTCTGTAAATCATTCATGAAATTGTTCAACTTAGAAGAATTTTTGACAGATTTTGACAACTAGTTCAACATTTTCGTATGTAATGACTCAAGTAATAACATGAGGACTATTAGTTTTCTATGGAATGACTATTCAGCATTCACAAGTTTAGTTAATTTTGACTGACATGACATAAGCAAGTGATAATGTTATAAAACAGCAGAGAGTTGTATGAAAGCAATCGATGCATGTCCAAAAGCATTTGCAATTTTTTGGAAGGAATGAGAAACTGCTACTATGATGTGCACAAATGACTAACTGTTTTGAGAAGTGCATGAATTGCTGTGCAAATATAAATAGCGTTGTGAGAAATGCACCAAAGTGAATGAGAAAAACTGTCATGTACCCTTTATATTTTATTGCATGCATTTTTAAACATGGCTTAATTGTTTAATAATTATATTAATACATATATTATTATTATTATTATTATTATTATTATTAGTAGTAGTAGTAGTAGTAGTAGTAGTAGTAGTAGAAGTAGTAGTAGTATTATTATAAAGCCTATTTGTTTTTATTTGATTGCATTTATTACATTTAATTTTCCCTAATTGTTTAATACTACTACTACTACTACTACTAATAATAATAATAATAATAATAATTTCATTAATTTCAAGAAAAAAAATTATTAAAAATGACCACAATTGAATTACCATAACAATACCATCCATTTTAAAAACAGTTCTTGATAGCCAAAAGCATTAATAGCAAAAAATAACAAATAAAACGACCACTGACTAAACCAAAAGTGTGACTACTTCATTAACACCCATTTCGTCTCCGAACACTAATACTTCAAAACTGTGTGAAACTGTTCAAAGCGTGTCGCTACAGAAAAGGCAATAAATCCGTAGGTTTTGCACAAAGCAAGAGAAACGCGTACACAAGAGGACAGTTGCAGAGAGGCAAGGTTGCAGTGTGCTTGAGTGAGCATGTAGGCCACTGATGCCCCGCTGTACACACGAGTCAAACAAACCTCCTGCATTCATGTGACATCCTCTGCCCCAGAGAAAATAATGCTGCTTCCACTGTAAATAAAGGCAGATTCAAGAAGACAGCTTCGGTTTTGTTGCATTAATGCTTCATTATTTCCCAAATCATTTTCAGCCTGCCTCATTTTGTCGTGCGTGAAATGGAACGAGTTATATAAGGTGGTGATTTGTGTATTTTTGACTGATTGCCAGTGGATCTTAAGGTAACCTGTTTTTTTAGAATGTTAACTGTTATAGAATTACAGTACTAGTACTAATAAAATGCTTGATTCTGATTGGCTGATGAGCATTCTAATGTGTGCGATTATTTTCAGATAACCACACAGCTAAAGTAGTTCCAGGTAGGTTTTAACTGCATTACAGCTCCATATCATTCATTCTTCGACTTAGTCTCTTTTTCAGACATCGCCACAGTGGAATAAACCTCCAACTATTCTGGCATATGTTTTACACAGCGGATGCCCTTCCAGCTGCAACTCAGTGCTGGGAAACTCCAATAGACTCTCACATTAATACACACACTTATACACTACACACCAATTTAGTTTAATCAATTCACCTATACTGCATGTCTTTGGACTGAGGGGAAACCGGAGCACCCGAAAGAAACCCACGCGAACACGGGGAGAACATGCTAACTGGCGCAGCTGGGAGTCGAACCAATGACCTTCTTGCTGTGAGGCGACAGTGCTAACCACTGAGCCACCATGCCACCACAAGTTCCATGTCACTATGCCAAATAATTTAACTTATTTCACTGCCATAACAGTAAAAAAAAATAATTAAAACAAAACAATAGACAAAATGTATAAGAAATTAGTCAACCCAGGCTCATTCTGATTACGTACCCCTATATACATTTCTGGAGAGCGGCAAATACGTTCCAGGAGATACTTTTTTTGCAGTTCTGTTTTTTGCGAATCCACCTGAGGCCGCTTTGTATGGTTTTTGTTATCTCAAATTTCTGTTGTGAATGCCATTCACACCTTTTGTTCTTGCGTAAATCCACCAGAGGCCACAGCTGACTGACTGACTGACTAACCGACCGACCGACCGTTCCCCCCACCCACCGCCTTCCCTAAACCCAAACCAGTGTTTTGAAAAGCAATCCAGAAAAGCCTTCACCGGATTTTTACCACATTTTCAGATTTTAGCACATTCTCATCCTGTTATTTACTTTTTCGTTTTATTTTTTTGGCTTTTGTTTTTGTTTTACTTGGTTTCTGGAACTCGAACCCTCATCGTCAACTTCGCTTTGCGTGTCAAGTCCGCCAACATACGTGGCGAGCTAACTGGACAAACTGGTAACAATAGAAAAGCTGTCCACACGGAGGTGTGGCTACATAATTCGCGATTCTCAAAAATGTGTATAGGCCTAAATAGCTTGAAATACAACATCTGAACAGTGTCCATAGGTGTTGATGCTTGATTAGGACTTCTCCTTTGTACTCGTTGATGTTTGGAGTACCTCTCTGGGTCATTTTACAATGCACAAGGGCATCCATTGCTTTAAATAAGAAATCTTTGGCATGAATATGATAACGCAAAAGAAACTGGCAATTTTATCATTATGATTATATTACATATTAGGTAATATTTGTGCTGATATTGGAGGTCTGAGTTTTTCCAAAATAAACAGTCAAAACAATATTACAGTATAAACACATAAACTGTGTTAGTAGGCCAGATCCTATAATTTGTCAATAAAAAACACAGGTGATACAACTAAAGCTGTAGTTTATTTAAAAGATATGAATATGAAGTCTTATGAAGCAAAACAAGTTATTTTTTGAAGGAATTGTCACAATCTTCATTCGCAGTACAGCTCAGAAGTTATCTTGTACCTGCGCTATTGTTGTGTAAATATTTTTTTCAGATTATTTTTCTTGTTGTTTTATTGCTCTTGTTTTATTGTACGGTGTCCTATTATTATTATTATTATTATTATTATTATTATTATTCTTATTATTGTTATTATTCACAAATTCAATTATTGCATCAGGGGAAAAAAAGAGTCTTATAAATCAGCTTTGATCGCCAAATGCTATTGGCTCCTTTTGTGTCTTGTGACAGATCACGTCAAATGCTATTGGCTCCCTCTGTCTCATGACTAAAAGCGTGAAACGCTATTGGCTCCCTCTCTGTCTTGTGACTGAAAGCATCAAATGCTACCTGTTTATCGCAAAATGACACTTTGACCAAGTGTCAATACGTGATGAGTTGGGAATGACAATGTGTTGGTATAATTGACTCAGCTCTGGTGAATTATTAGAAAGTAATGAACACTCATGGGGTAATATAATGCATCACCATCTCAGGTGTAAAATATTTTCTAATAATTCAATTCGCCTGTCATTACTTATTCCTTACCATTAGTACTATGAGGATTCTGTTTATTCCTTAATAGTCATTGGTTGATAAATGTTTTAAGGTATGCGATCCACTTGTTCAGTTGACATCGTGGGCCACAATTTTTGGGTCAACAAATGATACTAATATATGAGTACAGTGTGCTGTAATACTATTGAAAAACATTATAATAATGCATATATCCAATCTTGATCTCACATGGTCAGACAGTGATTCATCTTTTATAAATCATTAAGCATTTGTGTCTATGATGTAACAGGTTTTCAGCAAGAGATTTGCTTTAATGTGTGATATGACTAAGGCCCAATTCCAATTCTACCCCTTAGCTCTTCCCCTTACCCCTACCCCTCGTTTTGCGCATTCACGACAAGGGATAGGGGTGTCCCAATTCTCGTAGGCGTAAGGGCTAAGAGGAAGAGGTAAATACAGCTTCGAATGAAGATTTTTCAGGACCACACTCGAAACCAAAGGGGTAAGAAAATTTTCCAGAATACACCAACAGTATTATTATTATAATAACGGCAGAATGACTGCACCAGCAAGTAAGGAGATCCACAAATTAGTATTTTTTGTCATTATTACGAATTTTTACAACAAACAAGCACGTTTTAATATATTTATAACCGCGTTCATGTTTTACAGTCATGCTTAAAAAAAAAAACGTTAAATAAAAACTGCAATATTTTGCGATCTATAATCCATACTAATAACTCCTGTATAGCAGTCCCACAACATTCTGACACTCGATGACACTGGAATACCCTGTCAGAAAAGTCTAGTGGCTGTCAATGGGCTTTTTACAGTGTCTGCTATAATGTTAATGTTGTTTTTGGTGTGTTTACATTGATGAATATGGCCACTGTGTAGATGCACACTACAGTTACGATCTTATTGCCACATTAAATCGTTATGATAACTTAGTATATGCCTTCAGTGATTTCCTGAAGATAAATACCAAAAAATAGCACAACTGGAATAACTACAGAGGTCGCGACCGTCTGATCTCATATGAAGCAAGAGATCGCGATTACGTATGATGACATGTGCAGGTGCTGTAGTGCTGTCCCAATTCTTAGGGGTAAATTTTGAAGCCCTTCTCCTTTACCCTCGGTTGTAAGGGCCAAGGGGAAGAGGTAGGGGTACAAAAATAGAATTGGGATTGGGCCTAATTGGTGCTTAGAAATGACTGTTGAGATTAATGTCTATAAGCTTGGACCTGGATCTATTTTGACATGTGATATTTTTGTCCCATTGGACAAGGATTATTTATAGTCTAAAAAGTTCACTCCCTTTACAATTACTAAGGGTGTGTTCACATCTGTAATGGTTCTTGTGGTCTGGAGCAAAAAAGAAAAAGATTTTTGATTCTGATTTGCTTAGCATTCACACTGTCATGTTTACATCTGAGCCTACAGTTAAAAAAAAAACTACACAAAAAAAAAACAAATGTTTTGCAATTGCAATTACCATCCATCCAAAAATATTCTGTGTGCTGACTGTTGTATGCATATATTATGTATTAGGTGTTTAAGCTAATACATCCTGAAGCACTAATAAAGCATTTATTATTGTTTATTTACCATTATTATTTATGTGTTTTATTATTATTAACGTGTCGCATAGTTTACATGGCTACATTTACTATATTTATTGTGTTTATCATTTCACTGACCAACACTGGACAGGATGTACATAAATAAGTATGGGATAACCAACGACTTGCTGTAAGTTATTTGTTGTAAGCTACTAATGTTCTTGCATCACAATACTTGACTGAATGTTCATCAGTTACTTCATCACTATCGTTGAATAAGTCATAAAGATCACATATGGTTGAAGTCAGAATTATTAGGCCCCCTTTGAATTTTTTTTCTTCTTTTTTTAATATTTCCTAAATGATGTTTAACAGAGCAAGGAAATTTTCACAGAATGTCTGATAATAATTTTTTTCTGCTGGAGAAAGTGTTATTTGTTTTATTTTGGCTAGAATATAAGCAGTTTTAAATTTTTTAAAAGCCATTTTAAAGTCAAAATTATTAGCCCCATTTTTTTCGATAGTCTACAGAACAAACCATCCTTATACAATAACTTGCCTAAATACCCTAACCTGCCTAGTTAACCTAATTAACCTAGTTAAGCCTTTAAATGCCACTTTAAGCTGTATAGAAGTGTCTTGAAAAATATCTAGTCAAATATTATTTACTGTCATCATGGCAAAGATAAAATAAATCAGTTATTAAAACTATTATGTTTAGAAATGTGTTGAAAAAATATTCTCTACATTAAACAGAAATTGGGCAAAAAAATAAACAGGGGGCTAATAATTCAAGGGGGCTAATAATTCTGACTTCACCTGTATGTGCATAGGCATGGGCCGTTATAAGATTCTGACGGTATAATAACCTTAGATAAAATGTCAGGGCTTGACGGTATTGTGATTACTGCTCTAAAATATATTCTTTTTCAATATCTGGGTAAAAAACAAAAACTTTTCCCCATTTGAACTTAACATATTTTATTTTGAGAAACATTTAATATATTTTGGAGCTGTAAACATGTCAGGCTAAATAATTCAAATGAGTCATTGACTTCTGCTGTCTTCATTTATTTAAAAACCACAGATTTCTTTACAATTTAAAACACCATCATAGGATATCATTTTTGCTGCATATACTGATGTCCTAAAAAACAAAACAAAAAAAAAAATTAAATTAAAATTCTTACATGTATCGTAGGAATAGTATAGCAGAAAATTTTGACGGTTTTAAAACCTTGATTTTTCCAAACCACAATATACTTTGAAAACGGTTATGGTTCCATGCCTACGTATATGTGCATGTAAATGACATGGGCATATCTAATAGCTCATAGTAACTTGTGTTAGCTACCTACAACTATTTTGAGCTTATTTTTAATATATTCGGCTCCCTGGTGAAGCACACATCCTTATTCTCAAGATCACACAATTGAACAAAGGCTCTGGCAACTGTCGCTAAGTTACAATGGTAACTAGTAATATTTGAGAGTAGTAAATTTATTTCGAATCGCAATCAAAACAGACTAGAAATCAATCATTCATTCATTTTCCTTTGGCTTAGTGCCTTATTTATCAGTGGTGGCCTCAGCAGAATGAACCATTGATTCTGGCATATGCTTTAAGCAGCGGATGCCCTTCTAGCCGTACTGGGAAACACCCATTCATTCACATTCACACACATGCAGAAACTATGAGCAATTTAGTCTATTCAATTCACCTATAACTTATGTCTTTGGACTGTGGGGGAAACTGGAGCACCCAGAGGACACCCATGCAAACATGCAAACTCCACACAAAAGTGCCAACTAGCCCAGCTGGGACTCGAACCAGCAATTGTCATGATCACCAGCGATCTGTGCAGTATTGCATAAAACTACAAATCCGCCATTAAATGGACTACAAGATCTAGTCATGCACCACTCACACTACTGGTCTAGATCCCAATGACTGCAGACAAACACAGCTGAAGCTACTCATGAACTGATTATTAGGACTATTATACAACACACACACACACTTCAGTGCTGAGTCTTGTTATACTGTTTGTGAACATTATGAAGCGTTTTCGTTGCCTTGCCCTTCCGTGTCAGACCTTTGCTTTGTTGTTTTGTTGGTTTATGTTGCCTGCTGCCTGCCTGCACTGAGTATTTGCGTGTTTTGACTGTGTCTCTGGATTCCCTGTATAAATCTGTTTGCCCCTGTGTTGACCATTGCTTGCCTGACCATCCTGCTTATCCTGCGTTTGGATCCGCACTTCCTTTTTCAGCGTCCACTTCACGTTACAGCAATCTTCTTGCTGTGAGGCGACAGTGCTAACCACTGAGCCATCGTCCCACCCCAGACTAGAACTACCTGTGCATTAAACAATTTTATGCCACACCTTACAGCCAATCAGAATCCAGAATTTCACCAAACAATGTAATAATGATCTACTGTAACTGCCAAAAAATATAGAGATCTGATTTTTGACCCCTCCATACTTTGCAGTCAGTTTTCATTCATTTTCCTTTCACTGGTTAAACTGTACTCACATCTTTGTTCCTCTTTATAGAATGACAATTTAGAAATGTGTATAAAATTAGACTTAAATGCAGAATTTTTAGCACGAAAAACAAATAACAATAAACGTTTGAATTATGTATTGAAGTGTGGTGACTGTAGTTAAGGCATAAAAATACCCAGAGTGTGCATTCTTTTCTAATAACTCAACAGCATGTCATCAGTTATTTCCTGCATTACATATTTGGCCTTTAAAATCCGGAGGTCACACTACAACACAAACAAAACCGCATGTGTGAGGCAGATTCTTATCCATCAATCATACGTCACAACGTTACAGACTGTTTCATCAATGCTGGATTAACATACATCAGAAAGGCCAATTACCCTCAATATCTTAAGCTTAAGAAGAGAGGCCTGAGGTGGGCTTGATAATTATACAGTATGATCCCTCTTTTTCCTGCAAAATCAAAACCTGTGAGGGAGTCGTGGATCAATCCGAGCTTTGGATTAAGAGTTTTCTGATAGCCTCCTGTCGAGATCGAGGTTTAGAGAAGTAGGCTCTTACGCTTCTGGTTTTAATCGTCTCCTTTACGCACTCATCCTGCTTTTATTCGTCAGCCCGTGATGGTCTTCAAATGAGCTTATCCAACGCCTCAGACAAGCGAGCACCTTCCCTTCTTCCTTCATGTGACTTACCCTGAGGCAACAGTGGAGGTGTGAAATTATCTTTAAATAAAAGTGCAAGAGCTTGCGCCCACTGTACTTTTACTTGATGCTAATCTTTGGTGTGATTTAGGGATCAGGTCATTGTTAGTGTGATTCATTCATCCTTTTCAGCTCGTTACATAAATATTGGTGACTGAAGTCTGAATATCAAAGAGAAAAGACACCATGTTTTTTGCTTTGAAGCAGATATATGAAAAGGAAAAACATGTATACTGTACATACTGGATACATACTATATATACACTCACTGGCCACTTTATTAGGTACACTTGTCCAACTGCTCATTAACGCAAATTTATAATCAGCCTGTCACATGACATTTAGGCATGTAGACATGGTCAAGATGATCTGCTTCAGTTCAAACTGAGCATCACAGAATGGGGGGAAAAGGTGGTTTAAATAACTTTGAATGTGGCATGGTTGTTGGTGCCAGATAGGCTGGTCTAAGTATTTTAGAAACTGCTGATCTACTTGGAAAAACATTGCGTGGTCAGGTAAGTCTCGATTTGTGCTGCAACATTCGGATGGTAGGGTCAGATGTTGACGTCAACAACATGAAAGCATGGATCCATCCTGCCTTGTATCAACGGTTCAGGCTGGTGGTGGTGGTGTAATGGTGTGGGGGATATTTTCTTGGGACACTTTGGGCAGATTAGCACCAATAGAGCATCGTGTCAACAGTATTGTTGCTGACCATGTCCATCCCTTTATGACCACAGTGTACCCATCTTCTGATGGCTACTTCCAGAAGGATAACGCCTCATGTCATAAAGTGTGAATCATCTCAGACTGGTTTCTTGAACATGACAATGAGTTCACTGTACTCAAATGGCCTCTACAGTCACCAGACATTAATCCAATAGAGCACCTTTGGGATGTGGTAGAACGGGAGATTCCAGCCTGATCTCACGAGAAAAGATAAGTATTTTACGTTTTGACGAATTCGTACGAGTTTAGTCGTACGAAATTGTATGTTTTTAAAAAGGAGGCGTGGCACCTAACCCCACCCCTAAACCCAACCATCATTGGCGGATAAGCAAATCGTACTAAATTGTACGAATTAGATTGTACGAATTCGTATGAATTAGCCACTAAATCAAAAAGTTACGAATTGCCGTGAGATTGTGTTGGAGATTCGCATCATGGATGTGTAGCCGACAAATCTGTAATTAAGTGCTTAGGGAAGTTTAACATGTCAACTGTCATTCTTAATGTCATTCTAAACCATCTCAACATTATTTAGTAATTAAACATCATACATTTGATTATTTTAAACCAATTTATTTCACAGACAGTAATTTGAGATGCCTGTTCTTTGACATTTTGAACCCTGTGTGTAGAAATTGTCACCTTGGAGAATCAAGAACGCATGTGTCATTGTAAGTGTGATGCGTCATTGCAGCCAGTAAACTATATAGCAAACATGCACACCTTTCAGAACCGAACTTCCCTTCATTCTCACCACCTGCTGTCAAAAAACTAGCCTGCTCTTCTCTGTTTCATCTCTGTTTTGTTATGAACGAACTACTGACTTTTACACCCAGTTAACGTCTGTTTCCCAGCAGTGGCCGCATGACACTACCTTCTCAACCACGGCCTCAACGGTTTTAACCACTTCCACATCCTCTCTCTGCATGCAATAAACCCCCAGCCTTCGTCTTCTGGATGGCGCCTTCTAGCACAGTGCAGCTGCCAGCACAGATAGCATCGTGCTGGGTTAAAAGTTGCTGCTAGCATTTATGCTAGGTGAGCTTACGCTTCACATGCTGGAACGTGTTTGGCTGCTCGCCGAGTTTAGATAATAATAGCCTGGCGGCAAAAAAAGTGGAAGTAGAGTAGCCTACTAGCAAAAATGGCTAACAACATCAATGTTTTTATCTGAAATGAGCTAGCAAATAAACACTAGCAAACCATGATGAAGATTAGAAAAGCAGAGCAAGTTAGTGCTGATGTTAAAGATATTTGTGCACATTTAGTAGCTTTTGTTTACAAAATGAAGAAGACCTCACAGAAATGGCTAACAACATCTAAACAATGTTTTTTAAAATCTGAAATCAACTAGCAAATCAACACCATGATGAAGATTTGAAAGAGGAAGTTAGCGCTAATGTTAAAGATATTTGTGTGCATTTCAAAGTTCATGTGAACAAAATATAAAAGAAGCTAAGAAGTCCTTACAGAAATGGCCAATAACATCTAAACAATGTTTTTATATGTAATGAGATAGAAAACATTGAGTACTTATTTCATGATCATATTTGTATACATTTCATGGGTTATGTTTGGAGGAAGAATGGCTAAAGAAGCCCAGAATGGCTAACAATATCTAAACAATGCTTTTATCTAAAATAAGTTAGCAAATCAATAGTAGCAAACCATGATGATGGTTTGAAAACCAGAAAATGTAGCACTTATGTTAAAGATATTTGTCTACATTTCATAGTTATGTTTACAAAATGAAAAAGAAGTCCTCACAGAAATGGCTAACAACATTTAAACAATGTTTTATCTGTAATGAGCTAGAAAACAACAGCATTGAGAGTACCTAAAATTAGCCTATTTGTGTACAGTACATTGCATATATTATGCTTATAGCATTAAAAAAAAGAAGCCCGGAGGTTGTTACAGAAATTGCTAACACATCTAATCAATGTTTTTTTCATCAGAAATGAGCTAGAAAATCAACATTAGTAAACCAAGATGACAAATAGAAAACCAGTGGAAATTAATGCTAATGTTAAAGATATTTGTGTGCATTTCATCGTTTCTCTCCTGAAAAAAAAAAAAAACAGTTTAAATCAGCCTAAATTGGTTGGCTGGTTTTAACTGGTCGACCACGACCAGCCTGCTTTTAGATGGGTTTTTGGCCATTTCCAGGCTGGTTTCAGACATTTTCAGCCTGATGGTCAAGCTGGAAAATGACCAGTTAACACCATCTAAAACCAGCTTTACCAGCCTGGTTTAAGGTGGACATAGCTGGTTTTGGCTGATCAAGCTGGTTTTAGCTGGTCATCTTTCAGCCTCACCAGCTGAAACCCTCTAAACCAGGCTGTTGACCAGCTGAAACCAGCTAACCAGCTGGTTTAAGCTGTTTTTTTTTCAGCAGTGTTATGTTTACAGAATGAAAAAGAAGTCTGGAAGTACTAGCAAAAGTGCTAACAACAAAATTCTAAATAATGTTTTCATTTTAATATGAGCTAGCAAATCAGGAGCAAACCATGATAAGATTTGAAAACCAATGAAAGTGCTAATATTAAAGATATTTGTAGTTTACATTTTAAGTTAAAAAGAAGCTCCGGAGTCCTGTCAGCTATGCCTAACAACAAAATCTAAACAATGCTTTTATCTGAAATAAGCTAGCAAAACAACAGCTAACCCTTATGGCGACTGGAAAACCGGTAGAAGTTAGCACCAATGTTAAAGTCAGTGTCAACTGGAAGTTGCTGAGACTTTTAGTTTATTCTATTGATATACTTGCAACTGGCTGCACGGTGGCGCAGTGGGTAGCACGGTCACCTCACAGCAAGAAGGTTGCTGGTTTGTGTGGCGTTTCTTTGTGGAGTTTGCATGTTCTCCCCGTGTTGGTGTGCGTTTCCTCTGGGTGCTCAGATTTTCCCCCACAAGTCCAAAAACATGTAGTATATAGGAATTGGGTAGGCTGATTGTCCGTAGTGTATGTGTGTGATAGAGTGTGTATGGATGTTTCCCTGTGATGTATTGCAGCTGGAAGGGCATCCGCTGGCTAAAACATATGCTGGATAAGTTGGCGGTTCATTCCGCTGTAGCGACCCCAGATTATTAAAGGGACTAAGCCGAAAAAAAAAACGAATGAATGATATACTTGCAACTAAAACAGAATATTGAGTAGGGGGCAGGGCTTTCTTTTATGCATCATGCAGTTATTATGCAGTTGCTATCATGTTGACAAATGATCAGAATTTCATTAAAGATTAGCAAAACAGTGCATTAACTTGCACAGATTAATCATTTACCTAAAGAATAGCAACGTGAGCCAGCAAAATAAACATTGTACATTTTGATTTCACACGACTTCAAAGATATCTGTGTACATTTTGCAGCTTATATTTACAGAGTGAAAAAGAAGTCCTTGCTGAAATGGCTAACTTTTATTTTCATGTGAACAGAGCAAGCAAATCTGTTATCTCAGTGATTTATGGATGCAAACCAATACTTTCGTTGTCATGCAAAGTGCATTTCTTCGTCATGCCTTTCTGAGTGAGCATGTTTTGCAAAGATGACTAAGATCCACTTCACTGAAATGAGTTATTCACCATGTTGTTTTGGTCTGAGGGTGTTTGCAAAACGAAACTGATATTTTTTTTCTGGATTACTTCTGAATTTAGTGTAAGCTTTAAATGGATTAACTCAGTCAGTTGTTTATGGAAAAAACATGCACCTAACAATTTTGGTATTTTTGATTTAATTATTTTTTGTCAGTCTAATGTGAAAAAGAGATACACTTAAGTATTTCTTATGTCGCATTTTATCAATTTGAGTCTAGATTTTTAAGGCCATTATTTTTTGAGTTGTTTTCTTTTTCCTATATTGAATCATAAATTTCCACTTCAGCATCACTTACAAACACCAGACTACAAAGTTTGATTCATATCTGTAATCTGAAGAGTTTTACTGAGAGATTTGTTCATGCATATTATGTCTGTTTACGTACATAATTTTATTCTGCAAAAAAGAAATCTCAAATATGGAGTCTGAAATCTGAAATAACCTGTGTCAAAACATACTCTAGTTTCAAAAAGAAGGAAAGAAGATTTTTGTGCTAGAAATTCATGTGAATGTTGGTGCCAATAGCCTAGTGGTTAGTGCTTCGACAAATAGCACCCTGGTGCTTGTGGTGACCTGAGTTCGATTCTTGGCATCGGGTCCTTTGCCGATCCTTCCCCTCTGTTCCCCACACTTTCCTGTCAGTAAATCTCCACTGTCCTATTAATAAATAGATGAAAACCCCTGAAGCATAGTTATTATGTATGTATGTAAATTAGCATATATTTAATTAAATAATGTCTAGTTTGAATAATAAAACATAACATTTTATACAGTTGTATTATCAAACGCCATGCAACATGTCACATCATATAAATGGTATTTATATAGTGCTTTAATAGTGCTTTAACTATTAAAGATAATCCATAATTTGTAGACTCTTGATTACATTAAAAATAATAAATAATCAGCCAATACTGAAATGGCACCGGATAATGGATATCATGACTTATAGGTGCCAATTGGACAACACCAATTTCAACTAAATGGAAAGCAAATGTGTTTTGCCTATTCATTTACACCGCATTAGTTGGCCTGTAAATGCAAACAATTAAAAATGAGTTTGAAAGTTACGTTTTTGAAAATTAAACCATTATTGTCTCCATCTAAATTACACAAATGTAAAGGAGTAGTTACATGTTCAGTCTATAAGTGTGAATGCAGTGTTGGGCAAGCTATTTAAAAATGTAGTGAGCTAAGCTACTTGCTACTCTACTTAAAATGTAACTTAACTACACCAAAAGCTACCCCCTAGGAAATGTAGCAAGCTAAGCTTAAAGCTAATTAGCAAAAGTAGCTTAGCTACATCTAAGCTATTTTTGTAATTTTCACGTTTAAATCAAAGCAACTTAAAACCAAGTCACTCATACTTTAGTGACCAATAAAACTGTCATTGAAGCATGAGGCACAATTGTTCAGTTCAATTGTTCGATTTGTATGCTGTACCAAACACAAACAAATTATATAACAAAAAATCCGATAAAACCAAGTGTTACACATTTAAAATACTATAGTAATTTATAGTAAATAGAAATATTTAGGAATAAACTTTGTATTGTATAAATATATTTACAACTCTTCATTAATGAAAGACACTAGATAATGTACGTTAGTATCTTTAGTAACTATTGGAAACTAATAGTAATTACCATAGTATATTTCAGCCGTTACTACAGTATACTATATACTTCTCGAGGTATGGTCACGAGGAATCCTGCTTCAGAAATAACTCTTCTCCCACAGTCATCTATCCATCAAGCAAGTTTCTCATGTTAGCCTAATTGTTTGGCGATGTCACCAACCGGAGCAAAAGGTGGCAGTAACGCACCAAAAAGTTTGTTGTCGACCACCGTAAAACAGGAAAAAGAAGAAATCATCATTCTTGCCATCATATTGATTTACTTTAATCGGCTAGACATCGGCCTCACAGCTCAATGAGTCTGCGATCCGTAAATGTAGCTTGTGTGGACACTGCTGCGCTACTTGACTATAAAAACAGTACATGAAAAGCAGGGCATGAATAGCTTTTCACTACTGAAAAGCTATTTGATTTAGAAAGTAGCGACGCTACCGACACGCTACTGAGAAATGTAGTTAAACTAGTAGCGTTACTACTTATAGCGACCCTGCTGCCCAACACTGTGTGAATGACAACCAAAACAACAATAACAGACTGTATGTGTGCAAGTAACATCACTACCTACTGGCCTGGCATTCAGAATACCGAGATATAGCCAACATTGACACCGTTTACATGGACATCAGTAATCTAATTATTTGCCTTAATCTGAATAAGACAATAAAATGATTAAGATGTTTACATGATTTCCTTTCATGTTCCCATTTTACATGTTATAGTACATAGTTTGATTAACGTCATTACATCACCATTCGACACTAGTTTCCTCCAGTGTTTCATGCAACATTAGTTTGTGTTTGTTATGGCACCATATGTGATTTGGGGCATTTAGTTTTTTAATTTTCCGAGTTTAACTGCAGTTATTTTATCACACCATGCATGCAAATAGATAATGGCGGATACAAATTCTAAAGCAACTCAACCATTTCATTTATTAACTTTCATTCATGCCCCCGTGACAAACTCAGAGGTACTTTATAATGTCGATTTCTGCCATATTGTCATCATTTATCACTTGCACCAAAAATGTGCTCTCTTGCTTGAAGCCATTCTCATTTGTCGTCAAACGCCTGGCAACTGCTACGTGTACGTCCTGTCGCAAAATGTAGCAAAATACTACAAAACGGTAATAGTTTAATTAAGGTGTTTACGTGTCTGTACACTGTAAAAAATAAAAAGTTGAGTTAACTTAAAAATTTAAACAACAGACTGTAAAGAAAATGAAAGTTTATTCAACCTCAGTGGTTAAAGTGCTAAATATGTTTTTTAGTTGACTGAACCCAGCAGGCACATAACATCATAAGACGTTCATATTAGGTTAGATTTAGGTCATGACATCAGGTGACCAAAATTCAATGTCTATTTTGATGTCCAATAACAATGTCAAATTATATTGATATTTGGTTGATTTTAGGTTGTGTTGGAAATTGACCAAAATCCGACGTCTGATAGATATCATAGTGATAAAGTCCACACAACGTGAAGGTGTAACATGATTAGACATTGATATTTAGTTGATTTTAGGTTGATTTTAGGTTGGACGTTGGACATTGACGTCGGCCTGACGTTGAGTTCTGACGTCAACGTGATTTTCATTTCCAAACAAAATCCAACGTCACTACGATGTTAGGGTACGTTGGGGTACAACGTCAATATGACATCATGTTGACATCCTGTGCATATTTCTTTGCAACCGGTTGCTTAATTATAAATCAACCGGTTGCCACTCAATGTCGAGTTGACTCAGTCGAAAGTATCTGGATGCAGCCTTTATGATGCAAGCTGAGATTGCATCACTCAGCGATGCAGTGTTAGACACAATGCCGTCAATGGAGCGAGTGATGTCACTTTGAGGGGTAGGGTTAAGGGTGGGATTAGGTGAGCCCATTAAAAAGCATTGGATGCAGCACAGATTGCACTGCACCAGGTCTGCATCCAGACCCCTCTTGACTTTCTTAATTTGATTTCTGTTTAGATCGATTATGACTTTAGTTGGATTTGGGTAATCAACAATCGCTGTTTACATGATAGACTCTTAATCAGAGTATTGTCTTAATTGTATTGGTGTCCATGTAAACACACTCATTGTTTATTTACAAAATGTTTATAAAAACGCTAAGGAAAAATCGTACATTATTGTTGTGTAAACGCACCCACCAATGTATTTTAGAATTAGACATACTGTCTGATAAATTTACATATATGCGTCACTTAAATTCTTTCTGCAGCACATATGATTTTAATTTCTTCGGGGCGCAGCATCGCTCTGAATATCTCAACTTCCTTTTATTGGCTCCTCTCTTTCTCTACTTTCTTTCTGCGGTGTTTCCTAAAGACCACAGATTCTATTTTTGCCCTCCTGTTTACTTTCATATATTTTAAAAGTAGAGTCCCTCCCTGTCGAAGACCCAGTGCTGGTTTAGCACAGCGGAGGCTAGCAGTGACACAGTGCTTCCATTCTTCAGGGGAACTGCATGTGTGTGAGTGCAGGACCCCTCCTAAAACCCAAACCCCAAAACCAGCTCTGACTGAATCCAGGGTCTACGCTATCATTTCTTGCTGCTCTTTTGGTTTGGGTTGGGTTAAGGGACGCTTCTTCAATACTAATGTGTATCTGAAGAAAATGAGTTCAGTCGTTGAGCATGTTTACATTCACGCTAATACAATGACAAAACAATTGTTAAAAAAAGAGCTTTTTGAAATAACCTCAGTTTATGTTGAATTCAATTCAATTCGTGTTTATTTCTATAGCGCGTTTACAATGTAGATTGTGTCAAAGCAGCTTAACATAGAAGTTCTAGTAAATTGAAAACTGCATCCAGTTTTCAGAGTTGAAGTTCAGTTTAGTTCATTTCAGTGTGGTTTAATTTTTACTGCTGAAAGTCCAAACACTGAAGAGCAAATCCATTGATGCACAGCTCCACAGGTCCCAAACCAAGCAAGCCAGTGACGACAGTATATGTAAACCAGCAATGCAAGTAAACAGAGTTTACAAAATATATTAGATTAGTTCAAGCAAAAATGACATTTCTGTTATTACTGTAATTACCCACCCTCACGTGGGAGATCTGAACTTAAATTAAGTTATTTTAAATGAAATCTGAGAGCTCTCTCATCCTCCATAGACAGTAGTAATGTGCGGATCGTCTCATAACCCTGACCCTGTCTGTAACCTGCGGTTTGGGTAAAGAAATTGACACTTTATTTGCGGGTCGGGTCATTGAAAACAAAATAAAAAAGTCCATCTATGTTGCATGCAAATCTCTATAGCAGAGATGCTTAAAGTAGGGCCTGTGGGCCAAAGTTGGCCCATGATAACCTTTGATTTGACCCACAATCCTATCTGAGAAGAGATGGATAATGAAGGGAAGGTGGTTGGGGCAAATTCCTTTGATAGAGGTATTGTCAAAAGATAGTGTTTTCGAAGGTAATGCAAATTTTTGTTTCGTTGTTTTATTGCTGAGCTACAAAAAGCCAACTGAAGTTAAATGTTGTAAATGAATCAGAAGACATTGGTGAGCAAATGAAGGCAAAGGAAGGAGTAGCGCGACTAATTCCTTCAGGATTGTGTTATAAATAGGATTGTTTATGTTTTTCTAGTTTTCTACGTTTAGCAAAGTACCCACGACACACACACACACACACACACACACACACACACACACACACACACACACACACACACACACACACACACACACACGCACGCACGCACACGCACACGCACACGCACACACACACACATATATATATTCGGTTTGGTATATATTCGGTCCCACAGCCCTCATTCAAGGTTGGTTTTTGGCCTGTAATAAAAATAAGTTTGGGCACCCCTGCTCTATGTCCTATATTAATTTTTGGGAATATCTATTTTCATATTTTATTAAGTTCTTTGATAAGGTTACAATACGAAGGCCTAGTACATTGCAAAGTAACTTTCCTGATGTCCCCAAACTTTGGCATCACATAACATGTAAAGATGAGGTGCGGGAGAAACTGCGGTCAGGAATTTACATCATTAAAAGAAAAAAGTTCAGACTGCTAAATCTAATGTTTGCAGCATGGTTTAGAACCAGTTTTCCGAAATAGTTGCAGCAGGAGACAACAGCAGTATTGGTTGTGTGAAGTTCAACTTGTCTGAAAAAATATGCAAATATACAGTACGAGAGCCACAAAATGGGGACCTCCTTGTTATTGCCAGTTTACAGGGTGATGTTTCCAAGCACTTTCAGGCTTAAATAAAGGCTTTATTTTTCATTCGTATTACACTGCCTATATGTATATTTAATGCTCCATTCACACAGGGCTTCAGCATCAAAGATTCCCTTTCTTTTTGAATGAGTAAGATTGAGCACTGCAGAACTGAATTGTGGTACCGTCTGAGCCGCTTTAGCGGTGTTGCTCGCTGCAGAAGTTAGGAATTTCTCAACTTTTCAAGTGCCAACGGAAGTGTCAGCCAATCAGATTGCTTTATGCAAATACCCCAGCTCACACAGTAGCCGATTGCTGACTAATTTCATTGGCTGAAGCTGCTATGACGATCACGTCAGCCCCAACTTCAGACACGCCCTCCATGAAGTGTTGACGCTGAAGCCCCATATGAATCAGACTAATGTTTGTGGCTGTGGGCCGGGTTGAAAAAAAAAGTACAGTGGTGCGGGCGGGCTGCGGAGGGTCAAATAATTTCAGAAAGCGGGATCCATGGATTGGAAAAAAAACAGACCCATGAATCACTAATAGACAGCAACAATCCCAAGTTGATTAAAGTGCAGAAAAGAAACCAAAAATATTGTCAAAACATTCAATATGCCTTCAGTGGTTCAACTGTAATCATACAAAGCTCCAAGAACACTTTTGTACACCAAAAACACATGTTAAAACGGCTTTTTTTCACCAATGTCTTCCATATCAGATTAAGGTGTGCATTTATTTATTTAATTTAGTTTGTAGTATTGTCTGTAGTAAATGCGCACCCTGACCTGACGCGGAAGAGAATATATAGGCAAACAAAGTTGAATTGAATGTTTTTTTGTTTAGTTTTTTTTCCACACACAACTGCTCTTGGAGTCGAACCACTGAAATCACTTGACATGTTTTGACAATGATTTACGTTCCTTTTCTGGACTTTGTCTCAGGATAGTTGCTGTCTATGAAAGACAAGAGATTTCATCTAAAATATCTTCATTTGTGTTCTGATGATAAAGAAGGTCTTAGGGGATTGAAACTGCATGAGGGTGAGTAATTAATAACAGAATTGTCTGTTTAGGATGTACTAATTTATTTTAGATATCAGTTTATTTGCTCCACACAGAAATGCCAACTGACCCAGGTGAGGTTTAAACCAGCGACCTTCTTGCTGTGAGGCGACAGCACTACCCACTGCGCCACCACATCGCCCTATTTTTATTTTGTTTTATTATTATTTTATTATTTTAAGTATTTTTATTTAAGTTAAAGTCTAGTTTAGTCTAGAAAATCTAAAATCCACAGTAAGGATGTGTTTCTGCCACGTATCCCATACATACATTAAGATGTTTCATCCAAAAGTGAACATTTCCTCATCATTTTCTCAAACTGAAGTGAATCTGAAGTTTTATGAACTTCATTGTTCTGTTGAACACAAAGAAGATATTTTGAAGAATGCTGAAAATAAAGTACTAGAGTAAAATAAAGTAATAAAATACTAAGAAGGTTAATGGCTGTTTTTTTATTTATCGCATATTTATTTTCTTTTGTGTTCAACAGAAGAAAGAATTTTAAACAGGTTTAAAATAAGTGGAGGATAAGTGAATGATGATAGATTTTCCAGTTTTTGTTTGAACTATACCTTTAAATAGACAGAAACCAGGTTAATGCAGTTACATGCGTTGCAATATCTGTGTAATTGTCAAAAATGTAGCTGTGATCATCAGTTAATGCAGGTTATGCTTTAGGAACAAAAAAACAGGTTAATACATTAATATGACCATGTGCATTGTAGGGCTTATTACTCCAAATTAAGTGAAGAACATGCTTGCAAACGCACTCACTGAATGACCTGTAGTGTGTGTGCGTAATTAATTATACAGTATGAGGGAGCTGGAGTCTTTTTGTTTGTATTTTTGATCAGCCACTTAATTTATTCACCTAATGGCACCTAATGCGCAATGAAAATTCATGAAAAGCGGCCTTTGATGGTCGGGTCATTAAAAGTGCATGAACTTGTATTCTTTCCTAATCAAAGTCTTTAATCATTTTTATGAATCGGGTTAAACACGACCCGCTTAAATAACATTTCAGCAAACCACTTTGGTTGCAGGTGTTACTTTTTCAATATTGCTCTTTTGCATTTTTATTGTCTGACTGGTAAACTGAACCGCCAATTACTACATTTGTGTGTGTGTGTGTGTGTGTGTGTGTGTGTGTGTGTGTGTGTGTGTATGTATCATACAGTAATTCAGATTGCTTTTGTGCTTAGTTAGTGTTTGATAGTTAATTATCCCTATTTATTAGTATTGTTCGTCTTTATTTGATTTACACTTTGTTATTGTTGTTCAAGTTTATTACTCTCTGTTCTTACCTTTGTGTTGCCACATCTTCCCTATCCTCAAGTTTCCCCGTGAGTGTAGAAAGACTGGTAGGTAAGTACATCACGTAACATACATGTTAGCACGTAGATTAACATTTGTATAGATACACCAGGTTAGCGGGTGTGCCAAGCCATGTACAATTGAAGTCAGAATTATTAGTCCCCCTAAATTATTAGCCCCGCTGTTTATTTTTTTCCTCAATTTCTGTTTCATGGAGAGAAGTTTTTTTAAACACCTTTCTAAACATAATAGTTTTAATAACAGCTTTATTTTAACTTTGCCATGATGACAGTACATAACATTTGACTAGATATTTTTCAATACACCTCTACATACAGCTTAAAGTGACATTTAAAGGCTTAACTAGGTTAATTGGGTTGAGCAGGTTAGGGTAATTAGGCAAGTTATTGTATAACAATGGTTTGTTCTGTAGACAATCGAATATATATATATATATATATATATATATATATATATATATATATATATATATATATATATATATATATATATATATATATATACAGTATATAGCTTAAAGGGGCTAATAATTATGACCTTAAAATGTTTTTTTTTTATTATTTATTAAAAACTGCTTTTATTCTAGCCAAAATATAACAAATAAGACTTTCTCCAGAAGAAAAAATATTATCAGACATACTGTGAAAATTTCCTTGCTCTGTTAAACATCATTTAGGAAATATATAAAAAAGAATATTAAATTAAAGGGGGGCCAGTTGAATTCTGACTTTGACTAACAACTGAATCAAAAATACAGTTAGTGTCGATTAGATAGGACGGCATTGATGTTGAAGAATTATTTTTCATATCTTTTATTTATTAGAGTAGATTAGAGGAGATTTGTTGGGAACATTAGTAAGACTATTTGGTTTTGTTTGGTTCTTTTCTTTAGCACCACCCATGGCCAGTCAGTTCTAATATTTCGTTGTTTATTGTCTTGAACATTGTATATATTGTAAATATCTCACTCACTGATTCACCCTCACTTTTTGTAAGTAAATCACCATCATTTTGTTCACTAATTCTTGATGTCCATCTTTACTTTGTAACACAATTTACTTTGAGTTTTTGTGTAACCAATATTCTCAGCTCGAGTGTGCAACCCCACTCCCCCAGACTGCCAGGGGTTGTAACACAGGTAATTATTTATACATATTATTTATATTTAAATGTCTCAATTATGCAACCCCGGCTCATCATTGACATGTACCCTTATATACATTTGTGGAGATCACAAAATACATCACTGGAAGAGGTACTTTTTTTTGCAGTTTTTGTTTTTGCGAATCCACCAGAGGCCACTCAGAAGCACAGACTGACCCAATCACCCCCTTCCCTAAACCCAACTGACAGGTTTAAAAAGCAATCCAGAAAAATAAAAGCCCTCGTGGCCGCCTGATTTTTACCAAATTTTCAGATCTTACCATGTTCTTAGCCTGTATTTACTTGTTTTTTTTTTTTTTTTTTGCCTTTTGTTTTTGTTTTAGCTGCTTTCTGGAACCGTACATAGCAAGTTACTGTGCAAACTGGTAACAGCAGAAAAACTGCCCACACAGAGGTAAGTGGTTAGCTGGTAGCCATAAAAGTAACATAAGCCGTTGGCGGCATCATACCGCCCCGTAGCGTTCGTTTCAAAGATGAAATGCAGCCATACACAGCTCTGGATACATAATTTGCACTCTCCAGAAATGTATACAGGGGAACGTTTTCACTATGAGCCTATGTTGCCACCATGATATATAATTCATGCATTATTAAATTAGTACAGTGGCCGAGAAAGCTTAACCCGCTGCAGTTTAAGAAAGCACATGCAATTTCATAAAACACCAGCAAATAAAGAAACGATCTTCATCAATTTGACAGCACGCGTGTTGTAAATTGGTCACAAAACAAACAACTGAAGAAACGCTTTGCAAATTGGTCACAACACTTGCGAATATCCACGTAATACAACAGAAATGTTTCTATGGGGACCCAAAAACATGACGACCCTGCTGAGATATGTATGTGTTATGTTGTGCAATCAAGATATTAAAATAAGCGAAAAACAACTCACCTTTCAAAGACCACCAATCACTTCACCGAGCAACAGTCACGGCATAATAACACATACATATCTCAGCAGGGTCCGTCATGTTTTGGGATCCCCTAGAAACATTTCCATTGTGTTACGCAGATATTTGCAAGTGTTGTGACCAATTTGCGGCGCGTTTCTTCAGTTGTTTGTGTTGTGAACAATTTGCTGAGCGTTTCTTCAGTTGTTTGTGTTGTAACCAATTTAAAACATGTGTGCTGTCAAATTGATGAAGATTGTTTCTGTTATGAAGCGGACAGGAGACAGAGGTAAGGAAACGTTAGGGTGTTTATTAAATGACAACAAGGAGCACATGAAGGATAGCCAGGAGGATCAGGAATGATGTTGGGGTCTTTTCCTCCGTGGCTGGGTAACAGGAATACACGAGGATGGACAGCACACACCAGATACAGCTGACAGAGGATGACACAGACTTGGAAGGACTGGAAGACAGGACGATTCGGGAGGACCAGGAAGACTAGGAGGAATACAAAGAGAACAGGTAAGTAAATCGTTTGTTTTAGCTGAGGATGACTACGCTGAGTGGTCGCTCAGTTGTCCGCTTTCGTCGAGACGAGCCCGGACAATGAGCGACTGGAGTGCTGTGCTTTTATCTGGTGCTCGTGAATGTGATGCAGCTGTGTGCTCATTAGAAGTCAGGTGATGGTGATCTTCGTGAGTGGGGGTCGTGAGAGCCTGACCAATCCATGACAGTACCCCCCTCCCCAGGGCCCGCTCCTGAGGGCCGACACCTCCGACGCCGTGGTGGTCTCCCTCTGCCTCTAGGCGCTGGGAACTCAGGGTGGCTCTCATGAAACTCCACCATGAGACTAGGATCGAGAATATCAGCTCTGGGAACCCATGTCCTTTCTTCGGGGCCGTACCCTTCCCAGTCCACCAGGTACTCCAACTGGCCACCACGACGTCGGGAACGCAAGATCTCCTTCACTGCGTAGACGGCTCCTTCTTCTAGGAGCAGTGGAGGAGGGGGTTCCTCTTCGTGGTCAGGCTCTGTGGAGGGAAGAACAGGATCGTGATAGGGTTTCAGGAGTGATACGTGGAATGTAGGGTGAATACGGTAGTGAGAGGGTAATTGTAGTTTGTAGGTGACGGGGTTAACCTGTTCCACGATGGTGAAGGGACCAACAAATCGGGGACTTAACTTGCGAGAGGGCAGTCGCATGCGTATGTCCCGGGTGGATAGCCACACCTTTTGTCCGGGTGTGTATCTGGGTTCTTCAGACCTTCTCCTATCGGCGGTTACCTTGCTTCGACGGACTGCCCTCTGCAGATGTTGATGAGCCTCGTCCCAGACTCTCTCGCTCTCCCGGAACCAGTGATCCACTGCGGGGACATCAGATGGTTCGCCATCCCAGGGAAAGAGCGGTGGTTGGAAGCCCAGGACGCACTGGAATGGCGTGAGTCCGGTGGAGGGTTGCCGCAGTGAATTTTGGGCATATTCTGCCCAGCCCAAATACTGGCTCCAGGAGTTCTGGTGACCACTGCAGAAGGTCCTCAGGAACCGTCCCACCTCCTGAATCTTCCTCTCTGTCTGCCCGTTGGTTTGGGGATGATATCCAGAAGAGAGGCTGACGGCCACACCTAGGAGCTTGAAGAAGGCTTTCCATAGACGTGAGATGAACTGTGGACCTCTGTCCGACACAATATCTTCTGGAATACCAAATGACCTGAAGACTTGATTAAAGATATTGTCGGCAGTTTCAAAGGCTGTGGGAAGACCTTTCAGAGGGATTAGTTTGACAAACTTTGAGAATCTATCTACTATGACTAGAATACAGGTATTACCTTCTGACGAAGGGAGGTCAGTGATAAAGTCCACTCCTAGGTGTGACCAGGGACGGTTCGGAATCGGCAAGGGATGGAGCTTTCCAGCGGGTAGATGACGTGGGCTCTTGGATTGGGCACAGTCCTTACAGCCCTGAACATATTGCCTCACATCCCTTGCCATGTTTGGCCACCAGAAGCGTTGGGATACTAGCGAGAGAGTATTGTTGATCCCTGGATGTCCAGTGCCTAGCGAGGTATGTAAGGAGTGGATCAGATCTACCCGGTGTTCAGGTGGTATGAACTGCCGATGAGGAGGGCATCCCGGCGGAGCAGGGGCTTCCGGAGTGGCAACGACTGGAGGAGCGTTCCAGGTGATCGGACAAATGGAGATGTGTTCGGGAAGAATCTTCGTTGGGAGTTCTTCATGATCGTGATGCTCGTGTAAACGAGAGAGAGCGTCTGCTCTTAGATTCTTGGGTCCTGGACGATAGGAAATGGAGAAATCAAAACGTGAGAAGAAAAGTGACCATCTGGCTTGACGTGGACATAGTCTCTTGGCCTCTTTGATGTATTGGAGGTTTTTGTGATCTGTGATCACCTGGAACGGATGTTTGGCTCCCTCCAACCAGTGACGCCACTCCTCCAAGGCTAGCTTGATTGCTAGAAGCTCCCTGTCTCCTATGCTGTAATTCTGCTCCGCCGGGCTCAACTTCCGAGAGAAATAGGCACAGGGATGCAGTCGGGGCGGTGTATCATGATGTTGAGATAATACTGCCCCGACGCCGGTGGTGGATGCGTCCACTTCCACCACGAAAGGAAGATTTGGGTCAGGATGAGTCAGGAGTGGGGCCCTTGTGAACTCCTTCTTAAGAAGGCGGAAGGCTGCGGCTGCTTCTTTGGTCCACTCCAGTCCTTTGGGTTTACCCTTGAGGAGATTAGTGAGAGGTGATGTAATCCTGCTGTAGTCCTTGATAAACCGTCTATAAAAGTTAGCAAACCCAAGAAACCTCTGGAGCTCCTTAATGGAAGTGGGTTCTGACCAGGATAGAACAGCCTCAATTTTCTTCCCATCCATACGTATACCGGTTTGGTCAATGATGTATCCCAAGAAATGAATCGACTTCTGGTGGAATGAGCATTTCTCCGCTTTGAGGTAGAGGTGATGTTCTCTCAATGTGTGTAGGACCTCCGCAACGTGTTGGCGATGTTCGGCCTCACTCCGGGAGTAAATGAGGATGTCATCTATGTACACTATTACACAGTGGTGAAGAAACTCCCGGAGGACTTCATGAATGAAGTTTTGGAATACGGAGGGGGCGTTGACCAGACCGTAAGGCATGACCTCATATTCATAGTGGCCAGTAGGGGTCACGAATGCTGTCTTCCATTGGTCCCCCTCACGTATTCTTATCAGATTATACGCGCTGCGGAGGTCCAATTTAGTGAAGACTTTAGCTTCTCGGAGCTGTTCCAAAGCGGCTGGTACCAGAGGAAGGGGATATCGGTATTTTACTGTACCGTTATTTAGGACCCTGTAGTCGATGCATGGACGCAGCCCTCCGTCCTTCTTGGCCACAAAGAAGAAGCTTGAGGCGGCTGGTGATTTTGAGTGACGTATGTACCCCTGACTCAGAGCCTCCCTTATGTAATCTTCCATTGCCTGATTCTCTGGAAGCGAGAGCGGGTAGATCCTACCTCTTGGCAACTGGGCATCTGGAACTAGGTCGATCGCGCAGTCCCATGGCCGATGCGGCGGTAGCTGGGAAGCTCTCTTGGGGCAGAAGACATCATGAAAGGAGCTGTACTCCTTAGGAATGTGGATAGACTGCTTCTCAGGAGGGCTCTCGACCGATGTTGCAAACAAAGAAATGGGGTTCCGACCTTGAAGAGGGAGATTTGGAAAACAGGCAGGTGTACATCCAGATCCCCATTTCTTTATCTCTCCTGTGCCCCAAGAGATGATGGGATCGTGCTTCACCAGCCACGGGCGCCCTAGAATGATGTCCATATTTGCACCCTCCAGAACCAGAAATTGAATCCTCTCTTGATGTAACAACCCCACTTGAAGAAGGATGTCTTCGCATTGTCGATGGATACGGGTCGAAGATCGAGTGCACTGGGTTATCGGTTGTATCTGGTATATATGCGAGGACGCCTCAGTACGGAGGTGGAGTTGACGACAGAGGGATTGGGAGATGAAGTTCCCTGCTGACCCGGAGTCGATGAGGGCTGTGACAAGGAGAGAAATAGAGGCAGTAGTTATTTGTACGGTGGTAGTAAGTGGTTTACATTGTTCAATATTCGTACTGAATACACTCACTGAAGTCCGAATGGGACGAAGGGGACACTCCATACGGGTGTGTCCACTGACACCGCAGTATAGACACAGACCCCGGGTCAGCCTCCTCTGTCGTTCCGCTGATGTCAGTCTTCCAGACTCTATTATCATGGGTTCTGGTTCTGGAGAGGCTGTTGACTCAGGCGATTGGAGGAGTGCAGACGAGGGGGTGATGGTGTCCTGTTGATAGGAACGGAGACGATCGGAACATCGGAGAGAATGTTGGATGAATCTCTCCAGACCCATTGTATCATCTAATGTGGCCAGTTGGATTCGGAGCGTGGGTTCCAAGCCGAGCCGGTACGTGGTCAACAACGATCTCTCATTCCATCCACTTGCAGCTGCTAGAGTGCGAAACCGGAGAGCATATTCCTGTGTAGATAGAGTACCTTGCTTTAGATGATACAGCTGCTCTCCAGCGGCTACTTCCCCATCAGAACGTCCAAACACCTCTTTGAAATACTCCGTGAAGGTAGTGATGGAATTCATGACCGGCCCGGCTTGGTTCCAGATCGTCTCAGCCCATTTAAGTGCAGGTCCAGAGAGTAGAGATACGATGTAGGCGATCTTCGACTTATCTGTGGGATATAGAGAAGGTTGCATTTCGAATATGAGGGAACATTGTAACAGAAAACCATTGCACTCCCCCGCTCCGCCTGAGTAGGGCGCTGGTCGGGCCATGGGACTGGAAGGAAGGGCCGAAGAAGAAACTGTGGAGGCGGAAGTGCTCGGTGCTGGTGGTGCGTTGGAAAGTGGAGCTGGTGGCTGTAGAATCCGCTTCAACTGGTCCACCAGCTCTTGAAGGTGATCGGGGGTGCTCATGTTGTCGTCGTTAATGGTCCGGGCTTCTGTTATGAAGCGGACAGGAGACAGAGGTAAGGAAACGTTAGGGTGTTTATTAAATGACAACAAGGAGCACATGAAGGATAGCCAGGAGGATCAGGAATGATGTTGGGGTCTTTTCCTCCGTGGCTGGGTAACAGGAATACACGAGGATGGACAGCACACACCAGATACAGCTGACAGAGGATGACACAGACTTGGAAGGACTGGAAGACAGGACGATTCGGGAGGACCAGGAAGACTAGGAGGAATACAAAGAGAACAGGTAAGTAAATCGTTTGTTTTAGCTGAGGATGACTACGCTGAGTGGTCGCTCAGTTGTCCGCTTTCGTCGAGACGAGCCCGGACAATGAGCGACTGGAGTGCTGTGCTTTTATCTGGTGCTCGTGAATGTGATGCAGCTGTGTGCTCATTAGAAGTCAGGTGATGGTGATCTTCGTGAGTGGGGGTCGTGAGAGCCTGACCAATCCATGACAGTTTCTTTATTTGCTGGTGTTTTTTGTAATAGCATGTGCTTTCTTAAATAGCGGCGCGTTAAGCTTTCTCAGCTACCGTAAATTAGTGATGAAGGGAAGATTATTTATTAATTATTAACAGTAATATTATTTATTTAACAGTAATAATACACATACATTAATATGTATGTGTATAAATAATATTAAATAATATTATGTTTTTTATATTATGAAAGATACACGATTAACAATGTCCTGTAGAAACTATAGAAACTCAATGGCAGCAGTCCGCTAGTAACTTACGGTAAATCAATTAGAGCAAAAACACTGTATTTACTGGGTGACATGGTGGCTATTTGGTTATCACTGTCACCTCACAGCAAAAAGGTCACTGGTTCGAGTCCCAGCTGGGTCAGTTGACATTTCTTTGTGGAGTTTGCATGTTTTTCCCATGTTCTTGTGGTTTTCCTCTGGGATCTCTGGTTTCCCTCATAGTCCAAGGACATGCTCTATAGGTGAATTAAATAAACTAAATTGGCCATAGTGTATGTGTGTGAATGAGTGTTTATAGGTGCTTCCCAGTACTGGGTTGCAGCTGGAAGGGGCATCCGCTGTGTAAAACATATGCTGGATAAGTTGGCAGTTCATTCCACTGTGGCGATCCCTGTTGAATAAAAGAATAAAGCCGAAGGAAAATGAATGAATGAATACTGTATTTACATTTACAGCATTATTTATCTTGCTGTATATGTATGTACAGAATTGTATGTTTATCTTTACTCTACAATATACAGCCAATTTCACACTTAAGCTTTAAAGTAACATACTGCATAACTGTCCTACAGTAAAATACAGTTCATATTACAGTTAAATACTGTGTAATTTACTAAAATCTCTAACAGTATATGTAAAAGAAAAATATATCAGACTTAAACACAAACTAATATATAATGTGTGTGTGTCTGGTGTAAAACAATGAAACTTATCTATGAAATAGGATGAGATACAGTAGTTGTGACTTCCTGCCACCAGCTGAAGTCATGTCTATCACTTTCTCCTTGTATATTCGACAGTCTCCTCGTTTCACACCTGAACTTTTTTGTTGTGTGCACAGAGGGGGGCAAGAGAAATGACGAAAGGAAATGACACAATGAACAGGAGTCACATTGAGCCCCGTACATGTAAAGTAACTGCAAAACAATTGTTGAGAAGAAGATCTGTGTGAACACTGTTTCGAACAGCTCCCAGCTTGCAGTGAAATCAATTAAAACTCACGCTGTTTATTACCAATTGACTGAAATTAAGTGCTTTTTGCGTGCAGAATTCAATTTTTGGGGAATGAATATGTGAAATGAGGCATTACTTTTACAGCCATCTGATGCGAAAAAAGCATCTGGCTCCTTGAGGAAAGAGATTTAACCAGAGTAATGCTCTGCTATTTATCTACTCCTACACGTTCACCATCAACATTATGCTAATAGCTCGACTCAGTAGCTTGTTACACACTTCTGGTGAAAAAAATCCGTGCTGCGAAATCCATAGGATTCATTTGTATTTCCATTCTTCGGATTGCCTGCTCACTCTCGGACGTATAGATCTGCTTTGAGGCTCTTATCTGGCGCTCGCAGCTCCCGGCGTAATGCGTTCACTTACCAACTCCACACACACGTTCTTAGAGGGGGAAAAAGACAGAAAAGAAGGACTGACACTACAGTCTTAACTTCACAGTCAGCTCTAAGCCGCCCCTGTTGCTGCCTGCAAGGTGGAGATATTACAGCTCGGTGTTGGACAGATGCAAAGATCTGGCTCTGTCTTGCTCGTTTTCTTACTTTTAAAACGTAGGGAACGTCCTAGGATTGATTCCAAACCAAAGTGAGATGTATTTTGTAAAAAGGATTTGATTTGTGGAGTATTTATAATGTTGTCAGTGGGCAGCACGGGGGCTCAGTGGTAAGCACTGTCGCCTCACAGCAAGAAGGTCACTTGTTTGAGTCTTGTCTTTGAGACATTTCAACGTGGGTTTCCTCCAGGTGCTCCGGTTTCCCCCGCAATCCAAAGACTTTCGCTATAGATGAATTGGATTAACTAAATTGGCCTTAGTGTATGAGTGTATGCATGTTTCCTTGTACTGGGTTGCGGCTGGTAGGGCATCTGCTGTGTAAAACATATGCCGGAATAGTTGGCGGTGCTTTCCGCTGTGGTGACATTTGATAAATCAGAGACTAAGCTGAAGGAAAATTAATGAATAATGTATGTCAAAAACATAATAAAACTGTTGATGACTCAGGCTGCACTTGGGGGCGTACACAAATCGAATCAAATCCAATCAAATGCTCTCAAATAAAAAAATTTCCTCCATGTAATGGAGTGCGACAGTTGCTTCTGGAAGTAAAAATGTTTTGGATGCAAAATTTACAAACCAAAACAAGACATATTTTGCAAATGTTGCTGACGTAAGGATTTTGCTTAATTCGATGTCTTGTTAAAGATTTAGCCCAATACATGAACTCATGTGTGTACTCATCAATGTCGACTTTTAATGTTTAATATATGAACCGTCTTTTGTTTCTGGATAAATATAACAGGTTATAATGGGTTTTGATGACCCAACCCAGCAAGCATTCATTGTTTATGAAAAGATGTCTAATAGATGTATAATAGACGTCTAAACATAGTCGTCTTGGCTAAAACAAGGCTAAATTTGGGCTGTCAGCGAAAATCTAAGAGATGTCTAAGAACAGGCCAAAACTAGACTAGTCATCAAATAAACAGAAATGAATGACTACACATATAAAGTCTGTCTAATCTGTCTATTTGATGACTAGTCTAGTTTTGGCCTATTCTTAGATGTCTATTAGATTTTCACTGACAGCCCAAGTTTAACCTTGTTTTAGCCAAGCTGTCTACATTTAGACGTCTATTAAATGCAAAATTGTTTGCTGGGAAGGTACACTTAGGGTCATACATTAATCTTTTGTCCAATCAATTGCTCTCAAATCAAACGGCCCCTCCCCCTAATGGAGTTTAATGGCGCCTAGATGTGTGGGATATGTCACACAAAGGCTCATGCTGAAAACGTAGCCCTATAAACGTTTCTGGAGATCGCAAATTATGTAGTCAGAAGTATGTAAGGCTGCATTTCATCTTTAAAACGAACGATATACGGGGAGGTATGACGCTGTTCCTTTTCGTGCTTACCAGCTGACCACTTCGTATGGACAGCTTTCCCGCTGTTACCAGTTTGTAGTTAGCTCGCCATGTATGTCGATGGACTTGATATGCAGAGAGGAGTTGACCATGTCGACAAGGTTTGAGTCCGGTGAGGAATGATTCAAGAAACCGGCTAAGACAAAAACAGAATCTAATCAATAAAAATAACAAGTAGATAATAGGGTGAGAATGTGGTAAAATCTGAAAACATGGTAAAAATTAGGCGAGGGCTTTTCTATTTTTGGATTTCTTTTTAAAATTGTCGATTGAGTTTAGGGAAGTGGATGGGCACGGGTCAATCTGTGTTTTTGAAAATGCTATTGGTTGGGTTTAGGGAAAGAGGAGGGTGGGTCGGTCAGTCGGTCAGCCAGTCGACAGCAACCTCTGGTGGATTTACGCGAGAACAGCAGGTGCGGATGGCAATCTCAAATTTGAGATCTCAAAAAGCGTACACAACGGCCTCTTGTTGATTCACGAAAACAAAAACTGCAAAAAAGTAGCTCCTGGGACGTATTTGGCGCTCTCCAGAAATGTATATACAGTTACGTTTTTAGAATGAGCCTGGGTTGGATATTTCTATGAAAAAAAAGATATGTCTGTATGTATTTCTGTATATATATTTTTTGCAATAATTATTTTCTCTGCATGTGTTTGCTGGTAGAAAGAGAGTTAACGCTTTAGTTGAAGTCATCAGTCTGCATTGCTTTAACAGATTTTTTTAAAATGAATCTTTAGTAACGAACTAAGTTTAATGATTTGTTAATGCTATAAAAAATAAACACAAAATTATTAACAAAATTATATTTATTACTCCTCAAGTGATGTTTAACAGAGCAAGGAAAGGTTTCACAGTCTCCCTATTGTATTTTACTTTTGGAGAAAATATTATATCTATTAGTTTGGATAGAATTAAATAAATAACAGAAAAATAAAATACTAAGATCACGATTATTAGCCCCTTTAGAATATATATATTTTTTTACTGTTGGCTACGGAACAAACAATCGTTGTCTAATTACTTGCCTAATTAACCAAACTTGCCTAGTTAACCTAATTAACCCAGTTGAGGCTTTAAGCTGAATAGTATCTTGCTAAATAACTTGACAAAGATTAAAAAAGGAACAGCTAAAATATTTGAATAAGAATTAAAATTTCACAGGAGGGCTAATAATTTTGTCTTTAACTATATATTATTTCTATAATGCTTGGACTCAGAATTATGCACTTCTATGACAGCACTAACAGCAAAAAAATCCTGATTAGAAACTACATAACCCATAATTTTGTATAATAACCCACAGTATAAAATATACTATAAAACCGTAAACAAACCGCTCTCAAGTTTAAGAATAAATGAATCAAAGGATCTGGCATGCATCATCAGATAAAATAACATCTGGCAACCAAAATAAATCAAACGGTCTAAACACTACAGTATAAGGAGGAGCCATTATGGATCTGGCAGGCTGAATCTATAAGAAGATCCTGACTTGATTTCATATGCACTTTCATGTGGCTTGCCATTTAATTATACATTAGTTTAGGGCCTCGGAATGAGACCCCGTCACTTCACAGGTACAAACAGTTGAATTATTGAGCAGCAGACAAGCTGGAAATGCAGAAGCGTAGCTGTTTCTGTGCAAAAACGGGAAAGACTGCAGGGTGATGTATCCCTTTATCCTTACACTCCCAGAGTTGCTCTCAGCTCTTTGAGTCAACTGAGCCGCTTTTCTATCGCATTCAGCTCTGGAGGGGTGCGATTAAACTTGGTCAGACAGCCTCACGTGGATTTTTGTCGTTAGCATTTTAGTTGCTGGAATTTCCATGAATTTTCAAAGCACTGAAGCCGAGACTTCGAAAATGTAAGACAAAGCATTTTGACAGATCAATTACGAGGGTACAGCTGGAAGTGGCTAAATGTGTCAGTGACGTTAGTGCAATGAGGTTTAATTCATTCACACCGTATTATGTGAGTGTAGAGCTGAATCTAAACACAATTAAATACCCTGTATTATATACAGTACAAACCTCATGCAGAATATGAAATGTAAATATAACAACTGAAGTGTGTAAATTTGTACATGTAATACTCTTAATTCGTAGAGATGACTTTAAGTAAGCCTCTTTTATGTTGATTCCCCTGAAAAGTGTTATGAAAACATTATTACCAGCCTGGCGTAGCAACAGCAGCTCAACCATTAGGATGAGTTTTGGGGGCGTGGCTTTTTGTTTTTGATTTAGTCTACGTCTACACTAATGCGGATAAATTTGAAAACAATGTTTTTTTGTCTAAAAACGCTCCCTGTCCATGCTATCGCTTTACATTTTTTCATCATCTACACTAAAACGACTGAAACGCATTTACCCGCATCATATCCGCCTGGCGTTTATTTACTTTCTGGCTTTTTTAAACATCGCGTCAAACGTCAAAATGTCGCAACTTTGGTCTTCATCCACCGCTGAACAACAGCTCCCAGGAAACATTCTATGTCCTTTGAAGAGTGATATGGAGCATGTACAAACTGACATTAATTGTTAATAAAGTTATGACAGCATCCAAAACATCTGCTTTGCAATGGCGTCCACCATGTTAGCTGAATTGGTCACATGACTGCGTTCCATCATTAAAAAGTATCACCGTTTTCAAAAGCTTCCATTTTCAGTCCACACTGCAACACGAATTCAAATTTATCTACTTTATTTAGCATTTTCAAATAGATTTGTTTTTGTTTCCTAAAAACACCATGTCAGTGTGGACAGAAGGCCAAAACAGAGAAAAAATATGTTTCTTAGACAACAGGCTGACACGCATGCAAGGTCAAAAAACACTTTCAATGTCTTATAATATGCATTTAATTTTAACTAATTATCCCAGCGACTCCCATATGATTCATTCAGTGATTCATTTGTTCCTAAACCCCTCCTTTGCTTTAGACTAATCTGTGCTGATTGGTCAAATGACCCAGTCTGTTGTGACTGGTCAACTGGGTTCACTGCAAGACAGAGAGAAATGCTCACCATGGTTATAAAGTATGTGAGAACCCAATGCAGGAATGTATTAAAGCTTAACCATAACCCCAAGTAATAACAACAACACACACTCAGTGTTAACCCACAAAGTGGCAAAAGTTGAATTATTTTTAAATATGGCCGCACCGTACGTGTGTGGGAACAGCTGATGATTGCCATAGCAAAGAAAAACGGCAGATAGAGTTTAGAATGTTTAGACCTTCAGACATGCATGAACTTTAACCCTTTATTCCCCGCAGCCAAATCTCCATCTGTCAGTGATCATCATCTTCGTGTCATGATCAGTCCCGTGATTTCCCACGCTTCGCTAGTGACTGAAAGGAAAGGCGCGTTCACATTTTACCGGATCCGGCACTACATATTTGGTGATGTACCATGTCGACGTCGATGCGTTCAGGCAAAAGATCTGAACCAAACACGATTCATTTATCAACTCTGAGTCAACTATTTTGTTAAAGAATCAATAGTTTTAAACACAGTGCACTTTCGGATTTAAACCTCAGTTGGATGTTTTCATTCACTTAGAGCTGTGTTACACACTGTATGGAAGCTCATTTTCAAAAACCCATAATAGAGGCTCTTTAAACAAAAATGTATTAGTGTGGACATGGCCTTAGGAGACCCGTTTGAAAGCAATCATTGTTTCATTTGGCAAATTATGTGATACTGAAGCACAAACTACACACATTTAATTGAATTTTTCAAAATGTTAAATATAGGCAAGGCATTTACTCACTATATAACATGCAAGAGCATATGATTCACACCAAATGTGAACTTGAGTATTTATGTGAATAGCCTAAATGCTAATTCAATGCAAACTGGGTGTCATGAATTACCATTCTGCCATGAACATGCAGAATTAGCTTCAATCATGACATTTGCGCAAATTGAAGATAGCAAGTCAAGTTGAAATTTTGTGTGAGGTGGAAAAACATCCCGTGAGTAATCTAGAAAGAGTGCTTTATGATTGGTCTGAACCAAGCATTATAATAAAAACCCATGTTGCTTTATATCATATGTTGACTTTAAACTACGTCTTCCATAATGCATGTTTGTTTTGCAATCCAGTTCAAAATGATTTGTTGTTCCAACAATGAGAACTTGTTGTTCTCTCAAATGTGACAGTTTTGGTGATAGGTAATGGCTTGTATCGTTGTTATTTACGTTGATGAAGTAATATGGGTTCTTAACCTGATAAAAGAATTCATGTTTAAATAACCCACTGAAATAGCATGTAATTTACATTTATTTGTGAATGTCATGTTTACATGTAAATGACATGTATTTATTTGTTACTTTAATATGTTATAATGAAATAAAAAGATAATATGTTAAGGAGTAGTAACATTTATACACTCTTTCAGTTATAACTGGCCCTTGGAGGGCAGCCATAAAGGCGATGTGTTCATGAAAATGAGTTTCAGGGTGCTCTTACATCTGTAGTTTGGTTCATTTGGTCTGGACCAAGGGCAACAAATGATACACTGTAGCATTTTTCTGCCGTTTTGGGCCCTTTTCACACCACACTGATTGCTTTGGTCCGAACCAGTTGAAAAGAACCAAAATGCAGTCATGTGACAAAACACATCACTCATTGGCCAGATGTTATTGAACGTATTTCCTAAACTGCTTTTCGATTGGTCAGAATTAACGTGCGAGAAAATGCCAATGGAACTCCTACAAGTAAACAAACCAGCAGACACAAAATGTCACTTTTTACTATGTAGGGACAACTGCTGATTGTATCACTGGTCATAATGTATTACTGTATATATGGAAGTCAATGGTTAGACGTTTCCAGCTTTCTTTCACGTTCAACAGAAGAAAGAATATCAAACCAGATTTATGATGAGAATATAATTAGAATATATTAAGTTTTGGACCAACTATCCCTTTAAAATGTTCACCCAAAGTCAACTGAAGACAGATTTTAGAGCGCAGCCACCCGGGATGCATCAGTCTCTTTTAATTTACACCTCTAGGGCTTCAGATGTGTGATATACAGCTGATTGGGTGATGCGACTCAAACCATAGCAGGAAAGAGTGGGGAGAGAGAGAGAGAGAAATAGAGGGGTGTAACAGAAGCTGACAGACTGAGTGTTTTTCAAAGCAGGATACGCATGAGTGGGCTGGTTAAGTTGATATCTACTGGGGTTGGTGGGTGAGGGGCGTTCGTGTGCCAAGCAGGAGGGTCTCATGCCAATGACAGGTGAAGCCTATTACTACAGCTGAGACCCCACAGCTGACCTGGATCTACTCTGGATCCTCTTTACAGAGCACATGCCGTGTTCCCAGGATTACTACGGCCCCTTTGAGGCAACAGTATGTGCAGCTTATGCTTAAAGAGTGATGGCAAATCGAAGTATGCACGGTCAAACCCGAAGCTTGGATTTAGGGTGATGCAATCGTTCATAAAACTATGACTTACTTTCAAAAAAAAAAAGTCTGCCTGAAGCTTTGCATCAAGTAGGTCGACTTTAAAGGCTGAGAACTGGAAAGTGACACCTTCCTGCATTCATTTCTCTCGAGTGTCACATAAATGAGCCCTTGAATACCTTTCTACCATCGATGTAAGTGCTTTTGAGGGTTTATCCCATTCAACCATGCCTGTCCTCTGACTGTTACAGGTTTAACCTTTTTGGAAATCTTCAACTTCTCGCCAAGCCTTAAGTTATGCAGAACAAGCCAACCTTGAATAAGCTCAAAAATCTGATTGCCGGAGCCCATCGGAATTGGTTGGATTTGCAATTATGTTCACACCAGTGGCCATGCTTCAATTAAAATTTATAGTAATGTCAACATTGCTTTGTATTGTGCCTAACCTTCTAAGAAATCTTCTGGGATTCTTTGCAAAGCATTGAAAAAATAAAAAAGACCTTATGACCGGTTTTGCAAGGATTTCTTAAGTACTGTTTTTAAGAAGATGATTGCATGTTTGAAGTCCCCGTAAATTGCCATTATATGGGGTTCTTGCAAATGTCACCTTAACTCGGTGAGATTATAAAGTAATGTGGCAAGTTTCAACATCATTTTGCATTGTGCCTAACATTCTTGCAGATCTTCTCTGCCAGAGTTTAAAGAAGATCACCGAAAGTTCATTGTGAAGCAGCCCAACCATATGACTGGTTTTGCAGGTTTTAAAGGGTCTGTTGAAACCAAGCTGGATCTAAAATCACATTCTTTACTTTTTATCTGTTTAGTAGGTGAAAAATAAACATTCAGAATATTCAGAAAACAGATGGAATAACTACCCAGATTTCTTGCGAGATTCTGAGGTTTGCATACAATGGACACTTTACATTCCCACTGACAACTGGAGAGGATTTGTGAATTGCAGTGCCACAATTGATGTTGATAGGTCAAATGATTATAACAGCATTCATACTTTTAAGTTGTAAAGAAGTAGATTTATTTCAAATATGCATCTATTCAGACAGTATACAATTTTGGATGTGACTGTCTCAAATTATTCACTTTGTACACTTTGTATATTGGCACTTTACAACTTATGAGGTAGTATTCCAAGGTCTGAGAATATTTTGCATTATGAATATTTGGGATATCCAACTTTTCACAGGAATAAATTCAGAGGGGAGGGCAAATAATCACAGATTTGTTTTAAGTTGATTTTCTTGGCCTATGGGCCAAATTTACAATCAGGTTGCAAAAACCACAAATCCTACCATCTATATTTACTAAAGACAATTTAAAATACACGAAAAGATATAGACAGTTAGTTTTGCAGCTGATCATTTTGCACAAGCTTATTGCTCTTTGTAATAATATTAACTGCAAAAAAAGAGCATGTCTTGGGTGAGGGGGATGTTTATAGAACATTATTTTGTACTAAAATTTAAAAATGTCTATTCAATTAACGTGACACCAGTGTGGAGTCTGAAAACACAAACATGATCAAATCCCAGAAGCCCCATAGGGTTTCGTTACAAAGTGACTTCAGCATCTCCTGGCCAGGCATGCAAAATACTGGGCTCTATTTTAACAATATAAGCACAAAGTCTAAAATGCATTGCGCAAAAGCTCTAAGGGTGTCTGTATCCACTTTTGCTATTTTAAGGATGAAAAAATAGTCTGCGCCCTGGCGCATGGTCTAACAAGGTTGTGCTTATTCTCTTAATGAGCTACAGGTGTGTTTTAAGCATAACGTGCATTAAACCAATCAGAGTCTCATCTCCCATTCCCTTTAAGAGTCAGTTGTGTCACGCTATGGCACATTGCTATTAAATGATGGACTTTGCAAGTTGAAAAACTGAACACTTTACTAGCAAGAAAACAGTTAAACAAGATATTTGATATCCCGCATAGCCTTATAACTAACAGTCACTGCGCTGGACTTTAGAGCAGCTTTTAGTTGGTCAATGGTGCGGTCTATTCAGTTCCTTCAGTTCCTCAACGCGTCAACAATGCACTTTAACACACCTCCTTTTTCACTAGCACACCCATGAGTTCACTAAGTTGCGCAAATGGATTTGCTATTTAAACAATGTGATGCAAAACATGAAAATTACAGTTGCGTTGGTCTGAAAATAGCAACAAATCACGTCATACATGCCTTGTGCCTTATTGCACCGGGTGTATGATAGGGCCCACTGTTTTTGTCATTTTTTGGATCCAAGTAAACAAAGATCATTCTAACAGTTCATATGTACATCAAACTTTTCAAAAACACTATAGAGAAATTTTCCATTTGTAGTACACCGTTGTTGACATTCGTACAATGATGATGCAAATGTATTGCTGAAACAAATCACTTAGACTCTAAAGTATGTACTGTAGTTCTGAATTGTGGAATTGAACCTTTAAACGGTTTGTCACCAAGTTCAGGATTTTCTGGGAAGTCTGGGACCGTCTGTCACCGTTCATTACTACAATCTATATTTTGCTTACAGTTTCATTAATTGTTCAGTGTTCACACCTAAAAACATGCAAAAGCAAGTTGTATCTCTTTTTTCAAAGCAAACAGAGATCATACGTTCTTGTTGTGTTTAGTCATTGCTAAGCTACCACAAGCTAAGCTTGCCTTGAAGACAAGAAGATTTCTACTCACTGCAGCTCTAAAGCACATTGTTGTTCATTTGAGTGCACTCAAACATGTATGGCCTTATAAAACCAATTAAGCTAACCAAAGGTAACATCAGTAGCATCCATTTAGGTTGCAGCAGTATTTGATAGTTGCAGAGATGAACGCTTTCCCACCAATGGGTGTGGTTTCCCCAGCATATGACAAGCAGCGAATCCTGCCTCATTATAATTTTTATAATTTTTTACTTATTTTAGTTACTCCTTTGTCATTCAAATTTGGCTGGATGTTTATTAACAAACATTATAGTATTTGTCAATTAAAGTGAAGTTCATTTATAATCTAATTTCAAGAGGATCACGTGCTTTTGATTGACCACAGCTGGTCCTGCATAATGTCACACCTGCTGCAGTGCCCTCTGGTGGTCTTCAAGGGCACCAGTTTTTGTTTTTGTGTTTTGTATCCAAGTCGTGTGATCACTCTTTGTTTCCAGCTGTCCCTCGTTGTCTAATTAGTTCTGTCTTCATAAGCCCTGTTATGTTGTGTTTAGTTTGCCTTTGGATTTTCAATGTTCTGTTTAGTTCTGTCCTGCTTTAGTCGTGATCCGGTTCATCGTGTTTGGTTTGTTTGTTCACTTTGTTTAGTATCATTACTATATTTTTGGATTGCTGTTTAGTTTTTGTTTGATTCACTCTTGTGCTTCATTTTTGCACTTCACGTTTTCGTCGATTTTGGTACCTTGCCTGTCCCTTTGTCATTTTTTGGATCTTTATTGTTTGACAATAAATGTGTTTTGCTGCACTTGGATCTTTCACTTGTTTTTGTGATACCCAGTCGTGACACATAAGCAATGCAGAATTCACCAATCAGACGATTCCTGACTCACTTTAAATAATCGGAGTTTCTAACCTTAAGGCCGGCTCACACTGTGCGTTTTTTTTTTTTTTATAATCCTGAACGATTTAAGCATGTCAGACTGCACAAACATGACTCCCATGTCACACTGTGAGATCTCAGCTGTCATAAAGTCAGACTGAACGACAATGCCGAAGTGCCAAAGACGAAAGAAAATGTCACCCATGACACTTTCACTATTTCACGTTCGTAAATGATTCCTCACAGCAAACGTAAACAATCTGTAGCTGAAATTTTGCACACGGCGTGTCTCAATAACAAAATCAGGAAGAAAAAAAAACAGTTTTGACATTTCTCCACAGTCATTTGAATTGTCGCATGGATTACGTCATCAGATTCTGCGCTCCTATTGGTTCTTGGATTGACGCTCATCGCAGCTGTTGTCACAATGCAGGAAAGTGTCTGAAATCTTCTGACACTGCCAGAACTTGATCACTGATTTTAGCCTAGGATTTCAGGAATCGTTAAGGATTTCCCAAATTTGTCTCCGATGCCAAAATCATGGCTGAAATCTCGCAGTGTGAGCAGGGCTTTAGTTATATTTGTCTTGAATAATCCCCCTTCCACTCCTACTCCTCCCTCCTTTACTTGAGAGGGTGGCACGGTGGCCCAGTGGTTGGCACTGTTGCCTCACAGCTAGAATGTCATTGGTGCAAATCCTTACTTGGCCAGTAGATGTTACTGTGTGGAGTTTACATGTTCTCCTCATGCTTGTGTGGGTTTCCCCTTTGTTCTCTGGTTTCCTGCCACAGTCTAAAAACATGTGACATAGGTAAACTGGTCAAACCAAATTGGCACCATTGATGAGCTCTTAATCAGCAATTCCTAATTGCAATTAGCCATATAATAAACAGGGGAGTTCTCTAGACATTCCTGAGCTCAAACTCCTCTTTCGCCTTACAAACGGGAGGGAGCCCCAGGCTAGATGATCTTATGAGCTCAAGGCTCTCTTCCAGGACAACATGCCAAACACGCTTTTTATAATCAATCATCAGCTAAGTGTGAACTAAAAATACAATTTTAATACCTGGATTTTAAACCTACCTTTACATCCTTCAGTCTACACAAACGCATAGGTTATTCACCTATATTATACCTATTATATCACCTACCTGGCATATGATATGATCCATAAAAGCATTTACTAAAATACTGGCCCTACCATAAGTAAGACATAACACGTAGTGCTCTTTACATATTGGAATTCGTGAAGCTTGACTGAGGGCGTACTTACAGTATGCTATCCGAACCATGCCCAGGCCTGTTTCCCGGATCGTTTGAGAAGTGTGAATGCTCTGAATCAGGCTCAGGCATGGTTCAGTTGGTTGGCCCTGGCCCGGTTGGAAGAGGTATACCAGAGCACGGTTCACTTGGGTTTTGGTGCTGTATGCTTGTAGTGTGAGACGAGACGTGACTTTTAAGGGACTGTTTTGTATGGATTTATAAATCATTCTTACTGATTAATGAACGCGAACTGTCGTAGATTATTAAAGACGCAAACCCCTTACTGCACGACAGCTGCACCTTTAGCAAACCTCCTAATACTTGCAGCACGAGGACTTTATGATTGTTTATGAGCGTCACATGTGGCTGATCTGTTTGGCAAAATATTTGACTGCATGTCACTGCATCCCAAACGACTAAAAAGATAGAACTAAAGAAATGTCCACTGTGCTGAGTGAGAGCACTTCTTACTGAACAGCGCATCAACGATGATGTAAAGCATGCTCAGGCGCGAATGCAATGTGAGTGTGGGCCATTGGGAGAAACGGAGGAGGGGGGGGCAAGCGTGCTTTGGCCCGGTTCAAGGCAACTGTACATAGTGTGAGTACGCCCTGAGAGAATTAAATGTAGTAGCACAATAATCCTGCTTTCGATTCTTGAGAACACACATGTTAGTAAAATCTGTACCTTGAATAGATTTTTAATGAAGTTCAAAGCTTCCAACAAATGCATAAAATATTGGAGTAAAGATAAGGTGGCTCAGTGGTCTGTCGCCTCACAGCAAGAATGTCAGCTGGTTCGAGTCCCGGATGGACCAGTTTCTGTGTGAAGTTTGCATGTTCTCCCCGTGTTGGCGTGGGTTTCCTCCTGGTGGACCAGTTTTCCCCCCACAGTCCAAAGACATGCACTATGGGTGAATTGAAAAACTAAATTGACCTTAGTGTATGATAGTGTGTATGGGTGTTTACCAGTACTGGGTTGTGGCTGGAGGACAATCGACTGCGTAAAACATATGTTGGAATGGTTGGCCGATCAATCAGTGACTAAGCTGAAGGAAAAAGAATGAATGAATTAATTAATTAATATAATGGGAAAAGTAATCCCAGTCATTCATTAATATAATGACAAGACATGTTTCTGTCATTACTTTTAAGCCAGCTATAGAGGGCGCTTAACTTTAAACCATAGCTTGTAATAAGCTGCCCACACAAACCTACTTGCTCAATTTTTAAAGGAAGAAGCTTTAAGCACCTGACATGCTGCTATTGTTTCTGGATAAGAATGAACTTGTGAACAAGTGTTCAGTAGTAAAGAGAGAAGTTCATAGCCAAAAAACGAAAGTATGCAAACAGCTTAAATACCAGGCCACATTATTTGAACTTCCCAACACTGCTTTTGGTAGATTTTGCAGGTCATTATTGGAAATGATGTGGCTGCATCTGTTCTTTTATTTGTAGACTATTACCAGAATCACCCTTAAGACTATACACTCCCATTGGTGCTTTAACGGAATCACAATCTCAGGCTAATTCGAGTAAATCTGTCACTTGATGTGAGGCAACAGGAGACGGGACCATTTTCATTTCTGCCAAACAACCCAACCTGGCTTTACGGCATCAAGCAGTCTCTTTAACATTTGTATTGATGTTATTGCATGAACTGAAAAATGTTCATACTGTCATGAATTTTCTCATGTGATCTGAAATCGGGAACACCTCCAGCCTGGACTCTCTGAGAATGATGACTTTTCGGTTCCCGCATATGAATCATCATTGAGCCTCTTTATGAAACCTGGCTGACCAAAATGACAACCGAAACCTTGAGCTCCACTTCGTCATCCATCAGTCCCAACCAAAATAATTACAGTGGCTGCCGGAGACCCAAATCGAGAGGTCGAATCTAATAACCTCCATTAACTCCACAGATATCTCGTACGGCAAGTACAGTGTAATGAGGTTAGGTCTCCTTCGCAATGGATAGTGCTGGGTCTCAAGGCATATTGCGCTCATATGCCAGGCTGCTTTTTAGGGCCCAGGTCGTTTTTCTAGAGAAATATCATTCTTTGAAGGTGTCCACAGGCAAACCCGGGTGGATTTTATCAGCATCTCTCAGCTGAACCGTAATGCCTGCCAGGGTCTTCAGTGCGCTCGACTGGCAGTCTGTCGCTTGTAGCAGTAAGGTTTTTCTTTCCCCTTGTTTTTGGCACAAAGTCTGGGGCAGATGCCACACTCGTCCCTGGGGGTTTTGTGTGCGTATGTGTGGATGTATGTTTTGGATGAAACCTGTGGCTGCAGTGTCGTAAGGCAGAAGAGACAAGCGTTAAATAGCCCATCAATGGCATCGTGGCGCCAATAGCAAGGTCTTCAAAACAGATGGACAGTGTAGCAAACCATGGTGGAGCTCGTGTAGGGAACATGGTGGATGTTTAGGACTGGATAGATTTTGTGCAGATTTAATTTCTCCAATTTTGAGTGAAACTGCCAATGAGGCACTTTAGCAATTTTGCAAGGTTTGTTTTTGTGCAACACATACTCAGATCTTGAGGTTTGCTTGGGAAGTTCTTATTTTGACTCATAGGAGTCATGGTGTGGTGTTGTTTTAATATAACATCGCATTCGTAGTCGTAGGTGTTGGTGCGGAAAATGCGGTTCTACCACATGTAATATTTTTCCAACGTTTGGTTAGACAATGATATGTTCGATATTAACACGGCAGACGGTTCCAAATATGTCAATTTGGTGTATGGCTCACAGACAATAGTTGTTTATTAAGTATTATATATATATATATTACTTTTGAACAAAAATGCAGTGTGTTTTATTAAATTGTTTTTGTTTTGAGAAAATGCAGTATATTTTGTTTGCCTTGTGAGGATTTGCAGTGCGTTTTATTGAATTGTTTGCCTTGTGAGGATTTGCAGTGCGTTTGCTCTCAAATGGATGAAGACATTTTCTCAATTTGCTAGCGTTTTTTGTAATTGCACATGTTTTCTTAAATTGCAGCACGTTAAGCTCTCTCGGCCACTGTACATATGCGTATTTGGATGTAAAAAAATGCACATACTGAATGTAAAAAATACCTAAACAAACAAACAAGCCTCCTCTCCATGTTGTTTTGGTAATAATAATAAGGAAAGAATTGGGGTTTATTTAAAAAATAACCATGTCATTTATAGCTACAGATAGATATCTAAATATTTCTCAAAGTGAAGCCATACATATGGCATGACGTTTTGCTGCATTTCAGGATAATCAAATTCAAACACATTCTGATTAAGCATTAATATTCATAAGCAGGAGCAATAATTTTAAAGGTGGTAATCACTTAGAAAGAGGAAAATTATTATTGTGATTTTAAAAAAGGGTGTAAAAGCGAAGCCTAGAACTGTTTTTTGAAGCTTATTCGGGCAAGGCTGTTTTACGTCCTTGCATCAGAGCTAAGGCTAAAATTAGACCTAAATCATCATGCATTAACGGTTCTCTGAATCCTCTTTGCTCTCTACAATTTATGCTAAGCATTGCAAAATGTCAGTCTAAATTTAGGAGTGGAACAAAGATAAGATTTTGCTCTTTTGCGATGAGCTCAATGCTGCGCCACTGATCTTCTTTATTTTGAGTTCTGTTTGTTGATTTGGTGCCCCCTTTCAAACACATGCAAACACACATACACAGAAGCAGGATATTATGACACATAACTGACAAGCCATTATTGGGTGAATAAAACCGAAAGCAAACGGCCATTCTGAGAATGACTTCTTCTGATGTGTTTATCATATTAATAGTAAAGTTGCTCCATAATAAACTTGCACAAGCCTCTTTCTTGACTTGGTGCATGACTGTCAACTGGAAATGATGCAAACTGTCCTTGGGCAGCCATTTTAAATTGAGCTTGAATGTTCAGTAGTACAGAAATCAACAGCTTTTTGTAGTTTGTGTATTTAAAATAAGTCAGAATAATATTTTCTGGTTCAATTGTTCAACAAATTCATCTACTGTTGTTATGAGTTTGACATTTTCTCTTGTAAAAAACTATCTTTTAGTATCTCTGTAGGAAGATTTTTAAGCTAACTTTAATTATGACAAGAATCAAAATTCAGCTTTGCTACCATAAAAATATTATATTTAGAATATAGAAAAAAAATATGTATTACTATAAACTTATAAACTGGGCGATGCGGTGGCGCAGTGGGTAGCACGTAGTTGTTGGTTCGAGCCTTGGCTGGGTCAGTTGGCATTTCTGTGTGGAGTTTGCATGTTTTGCCCGAGTTCGTTTGGGATTCCTCCAGGTGCTCCGGTTTCACCCACAAGTCCAAAGACATGTGGTATAGGTGAATTGGGTAGGCTAAATTGTCCGTAGTGTATGTGTGTGAATGAATGTGTATGGATGTTTCCTTGAGATGGGTTGCGGCTGGAAAGGCATCTGCTGTGTAAAACATGTGCTGGATAAGTTGGCGGTTCATTCCACTGTGGCGACCCCGGATTAATAAAGGGACTAAGCCGAAAAGAAAATGAATGAATGAATGAATGAATATAAAACTGGTACTGTAGCTGTAAACCCAAAGCATACATGTTCAGAATAATAAGTGTGTAAGAGCTATCACTTTTTTTTTTCACCAGAGCTGGAATAATCTTAAGACATGAAAATTAAAAAATGACAAGCAAGGTTTTTGGTGGCTAGTGCATTTATGTGATAGAAATATATCCTTTAAATATATCTAATTGTCATATATATATATATATATATATATATATATATATATATATATATATATATATATATATATATATATATATATATATATATATATATATAATACAATTTTTTATTATCATTTTATATAATTTTGTAGTTTATTTTTATATTATACAATGTGAACTTGTTTTTTCAGTCATGTATTTTTTGCTCCATTTTTTTGTTTTACCATTTTCCTTCTGCTTAGTCTCCTTATTCATCAGGAGTCGACACAGCGGAATAAACCGCCAACGTATCCAGCATATGTTTAACACAGCGGATGCCCTTCCAGCTGCAACCCAGTATTAGGAAACATCCATACACATACACTACGGACAATTTACCCTGCAGGCACAGGACATCAACATGATGTCATATTGACGTTGGATTTTGTTGGCAAATGAAAATCGGGTTTACGTCAAAACGCAACGTCAAGCAGATGTCAATGTCCAACCTAAAATTAACCTAAAATCAACCAAATATCAACGTCTAATCAAGTTACACCTTGATGTTGTGTGGACGTTGCCACACCTATCACACCTACCACATCTATCAGACGTTAGATTTTGGTCACTTTCCAACACAACCTAAAATCAACCAAATATTTATGTAATTTGACGTTGTTATTGGACGTCAAAATAATGTTGTCCTTAGTCGCTGGATAGACATTGAATTTTGGTCACCTGATGTCATGACTTAACTCTAACCTAATATTAACGTCTTATGATGTCGTGTGCCTGCATTATGTATGTAAAAGGACAGTCATTGCACACTAATATGCTAACATATATAATTTATTCAAAACCTGTAATGTACTAAAATGATCAAGTACCAATAAATAACAGAAATAAATTAGTGAAGCATACAAAACCACATCTTAAACATAAGTATTCTCATAGTAATAAACAAAATTCTGATTCATTGCAAAAGAATATATATTTTAATATACATATGTATGCTTTATGTAAAAATTTCATGTCATTTGCGTTTTTTTTTTACAAGTATACTTAATCAATTGCAACTGAAATTATACAGATCTCTGATTGGTGGATTTGTTTCCAGAATCATGGGTAATGTAGTTTCCTACCACAATATATGCCGATAAACAAAAAACTGAAGTGAATAGGGTATATTAATGTTAGTGTTATTAGCTAGTGTTTCTTCCCATACTGATAAACTTCCGGTGAACAGTTAATGTGACTTTTTTTAATTTCATAAGGTTCCTTTTACAGCATCGATGTTGTAATATAATTGAAACATAATCAGTTAAATAGACTTCAGCATTCATTTAGCTGGTCAAGCGTAAAACAAGATGAAAAGCCGTTTATACACATGCGCCATCAGGATCAGCAGGCTAGCTCAGAAACTCCAAAATACTGGGGGAAAATAAATGTTCATATTTGAAAGACATGGCGGGGGGGAAATGTAATTTATTGCAGTGCTTCTTGCACATTCAGAGACCCACTTTATATCGTATATCAATCGGGCAGTGAAGATGGTTGATTTTTAACGGAAACAGATCTTAAGCGTGCCGATTTTGTAATGGCATACAGTTCACCTTAAAACTTTTGACCCAGGTTACTGACAAATTAAAAGCCCTTCTGCATACTTCTGCATAAACTCTATTACTAAAGTGTCTAAAATTGCATAATAAAGCAAGTTACATCACAATTATTTGAACATTTTTTACATGGCTTAAACGTTCTTGGCTTGACAGAATTTAGTTGCAAGCTTTACGGTACATTAAAAATGCTGTCCCATTAAAAAAAATACTTTCCCAACACAAATTGATTAAGTTAACTTAATCTCTTTTTTAAATTTATATGGATTGAACATAAAACATTCAAGTGACGTTAAGTTTAAATAAGTACTTTGAACAGGCAGCAATTTATTTGTTTATTTTTTTATTTGATTTGTTTAACTGTTTGCACACCACTACAGCATTAGAGAGTCTAAATGATAAAAAAGGAAATGCCAAGCTAACTTCTGGTAAACATCTCCAAAAAAAGCTACAACGGTTGCCCATAGCAAACCAACCAAAAGCAAAAACACGTAATTCCGAGAGTGAAGAAAAAAAAAAATGCTGAGGATCGGCCTGCCAGTAGCAGGTGCGGTGCAATTCAAATGCCTGTCAAAGCTAATGTTCGCTAATCAGCTGTTCGGTTTGCTTTTTTTGGCTGTCACACATAATGAAAGACAAGAATATGTCATCATATGTGTTTTTTCCTCTTCTCTTTATGAGCTTTTTCTCTCGTCTCTTGCATTCAGATGAGGGGGGCGTCACAAAAATCTGAAAACAACTGCACAGGCCACGTGGCGGAGCATGACAGCAGTCAAGTGAATAAGTCAAGAAGGGGAAGCGTTGCAGAATATTGATTTAATGCTGCATTCATGCAGGGAGGATGTTCACCCGCATTACACACGCTCTAATATTCCCAACATACCTTGGGCCTTTGGTTTTCTAAGCCACTCAGAGAGAAAGAGGCCAGAATATTCCCTCTCGCATGAGCATTTAAGCACAATTCGATGTCCTAGATCCAGACCATGCACCAAAATGATCAAAATCCAATGGAAAGAACATCCCATGGTGGAATGTTTGTGATTATTTTTGGAGATTTACAAATAATAATAATAATAATAATAATAATAATAATAATAATAATAATAATAATAATAATAATAATAATAATAATATTAAAGGCTTTAAATAACCAGCACATTTTGCATGGAATAATCTACAAACAATGTTGCAGTTTAAAGAATTGATTTCACTAAATGCTTTAAAAAAAAATAGTATAAATGATTTAGAAATTGAAACACAGGCTTGTAGATGTTTTGAGTGGTTTGTTTGTCAATGTGTGATTTTTGTTAACTGCTAATTGTTTTTTATTTGTTGTCTGTTGTGACGTGTACTGCCTAATCTTGGCCAGGACGCTCTTGTATATAAGAGATTTTTAATCTCAATGTGTCTTTCCTGGTAAAATAAAGGTTATAATATCAATAATAATAATAATAATAATAATAATAATAATAATAATAATAATAATAATAATAATACTTTTCATAATGTGATGTTAATATAAACCCTGTGACATGATACTCCTGATACTCACTCCCTGATACTCACCATTTTGTTATATTCTTTTCATATATCCCGACTGAAATGTATGAAATAGATAATAACATTAATTGTATTAATATTACCATGTATAATAATAATAATAATAATAATAATAATAATAATAATAATAATAATAATAATAATAATAATAATAATAATAATTTGCATTAAGAAGGATCCCAATTTAGTCTTGGTTGATACTGTGTTTAACGACATGCATAACATTTGATCCATTTAATGTAATTTGGCAATTGAAGGGTATATGTGCATAATAAATTTGATGTATAAACACAATGTGGGGTGAGGTGTTGATTTAAAGGTACCATGGTGAGACATGGTGTTTATTTACTTGTGAAAAAAATATACTAACATATTTGTAATTTCAGAATGTGATGTTAATAAAACACTAGGATACTCTTAATAATTTTGACCATTTTGGTATATTCTTTTCATATATCATTCATTCATTCATTTTCCTTTCGGCTTAGTCCCTTTATTAATCCGGGGTCACCACAGTGGAATGAACCGCCAACTTATCCAGCACATGTATCACGCAGCGGATGCCCTTCCAGCCGCAACCCATCTCTGGGAAACATCCACACACTCATACACTACAGAAAATTTAGCCTACCCAATTCACCTGTACCGCATGTCTTTGGACTGTGGGGGAAACCGGAGCACCCGGAGGAAACCCACACGATCGCAGGGAGAACATCCAAACTCCACACAGAAACACCAACTGACACAGCCAAGGCTTGAATCAGTGACCTTCTTGCTGCGAAGCTACAACACTACCTACTGCGCCACTGTGTCACCTTCTTTTCATATATGCTGATTGTTAAATATATAAATATAGATAATAGCATTGATTTTATTATAATTATAATGTAATAATAATAATAATAATAATAATAATAATAATAATAATAATAATAATAAAGAAATTATTATATTTTTGGTTTCAATCTTAAAATATGCAGCTAAAAGAATTATAATTAATTATATATAAACGATATTTATAAATCATAATCTAATTGATCATGTATCAAATATTCAAACCTATGTATTGATTATATTTGTATTGATTTAAATAATCAAAATGATTTGCACTCCTGTGAAATTTTAATTACTTATGAAATATTTATTATAAAATATATTTTCATTTGTATAAGAAAAATATTTACCAAGTGTTCCAGTGTTGAATAATTAGTTTAATTAATTATTTTGTTTTATTAATATCACATATGTTACTATTTAACTGTTGCTTAATGTATTTAAACACTTTTGTTACAATATTTTTAAGAAGATCTCACCCAGATATTGCTATTCAGTGTTATAAATGTATTTGTGAAACTGAATGTAACATGACATAATGAAGGAAATACATTTAACGGAGTTCACTTCTCAAATGCAAACAATGTCCTGAAAGCAGTGTTTATATCAACAAACCAAACTACCTGAAAATTCTTACTGGGTCCTAATTTCTGTCCCAGGACCAGTGCAGCAGCTTTGACCTCAAGCCAGCAGAAAGACATTCCCCATTTTTCAGCACTCACTCTTTTTCTGCCGCTCTGAGATCAGCGAGGAGGAGCGTCAGTCCCTGCGCTCGCGCCCAATGGAACAAAGAGCGGCGTTATCAATGTGCGCGCGTCCAGCCAATAGGAACCCTTCCTGCTGATGACGCGACGCAGCGCCTCTGGTCTCTTCCCACTGCGCAGGAAGCTAGACGCGCAAAGGAATCAGAAGTTGAACGCAAAGGTAACGCAGCGCGCGCAACACACCAGCAGCAGCAGCAGTTTTTACTGTAACCGCTCGGAGTTTCCCCGCGAATTCAAGAGGAACCCGGCGTCTCGAGCAGAATGAATGGTTAGTATCGATATTACTTTACATTCTACGAAAAACACTTTTTATAGTGGTGGAGTTTTTAATGAGATGTTGACGTTCTGTAATAACAAATCTTGACGCTTGTACAATTATTAAAGCTTTTCAAAAATTTGTTTCAGCCTAGAAGAAACAGTTTTGGTTCCTCAGAGAAGCTTTTAGTAAACAGTTTTTGAAAGTACCAGTTTGTTCTTGTTGTGAAGACATTTGAATTATTTAATCTATTTATGAAAGATTCCATGGATGTTAAAAGTTTTAATGGAACCAGATGCCAACAAGGAAGTTTTAAAATGTAGTTGTTTAATTAATTTACAATTATAGTTTATTTTATTAATAATACTATCATATTTTGTGTATTTTATAATTATTCTGCTAGTCGAAACACATGTATATACTGCTATTTTCATTACGCTTTAATCATTAATATATATTGTGTGTGTATGTGTATATATATATATATATATATATATATATATATATATATATATATATATATATATATATATATATATATATATATACATACATATATTTGCTTTTGCTCAATTTGACACATGCTGTAAAGTTGTGACAGCCGGTGTCCTGTGTCAACCAATTGTGTTTGTTTTTTCTTCATTATTCATTTACAGACTTGTTTAAATGCAGCTCATAAATATAAATAGTACTTGTATTAATATTAATTTAACACCACGAGACCTAACCTGCAAAAAAAAAAAAAAAAAGATGGCAATGCTATGCAATGAGACCTTGCGAAGCTGTTTGAAGTCTGAAGGTCCTCAGATGTTTTTAATTAGGACCTGTAAAAAAAAAAAAAATCAGTCTGTCCTGTTCTCTGGGGCGATGCTTTGAAAAAAAAAAGAGAAGGAGAACACAGAAAGTCACTTCAGTGGAGGATCGTCTAATCAAATTTTTATAGCATTTTCTCATTTTTTTCCCTCTCTCTCTCTCTACTCTCCCTCCCTCCCTCGCTTTCTTGATCCCGGTGAACGAGTTTCTCTTTGTCTGCTTCTTTGGTAACCACACCTCCCCCCAAAACGCAGCCGGCTCAGACACCTGAAGGCTAGACATAATGATCAACGCAGTCCCCATGAGTCTGGATGCCTGCCAGTTGTTTTCGCTCGTTTTTTTTCACTACTTTGTCTCTTCTGTGTTTTTTTTTCTATTTCTTTTTTCCTTTGCATCACTTGTGCTGCACAATCGAGGGGCCGGCATGCAATGTTGGGGGCCAGTATGCGGTATATGAGGGGCCAACTCTTCTGCAATGTATGGACCAGAGAGAAAGAAGTCTGGCACACATGCAAGGAGAAGCATGAACAACAATGTCTCCTTGTGTGTGTGTGTGTGTGTGTGTATGTGTGTGTGTATGTACGTATATGTGTGTGTGTGTAAGCGGGAGTCTTTATTCAACCGGACTGCACAAAATTGCATATTAGAGCTGTCAATTTTCAGTTTTTATAGAGCAATATTGGCTCACTGAGATGTTTTGTCGCTCTTGGATTGAGCGTTGGATTCTTAGCTTGTTTAAGTGCTTTGTCTGTGTATGATTTGGTTCACCGCATGCTAAATGACATACACTGAGGTGTAATAATGCAGGAATGAATGCTGCGATTTGGAAGGAATGGGGGGTTGATAAACAGCATTTCTGTACAGTTTAAGTTTTGTAATTATTATAATTGAGGACTGAAAGTGACAAGATGTCTTGAAATGATTAACTTTTTATTAGCAAACTCTGAATAATTAATATTAACATCAGTGCTGAGTACAATATTATGTTTTTAATATAGCAATTAACATAAATGTAATTAAAAAGCATTAGATTTACTCTTTCTATTATTATTATTATTGTAATATACCACACCCAAAGCTCTAAATATTCCTCATATGCTTGGATTTCACGAGGGTCTGTTTATATTTTGGTTTGGAGTGCACTTTTTTATTTGCTCGGCGTGTAATATTTTGGATGTTCTCTGCTTGTGTTTTTCACACAGAGCTCAGAGCCGACATGTTGGGAGTACAATGGCACTAAGTAGACGGCAGATCCTTTCTTTCTCGCTCTCCTCCTCTGCCATAAGCCTTTGAAGGGGCGTAATAAAAGGTTCAATAGAAGCAACAAGCTGTTTTTTCTCTCCTCTCACGCGTTCTTTAGGCATTCTACCTGCGCATGAATAGGAGGCCACTGAGGCTCTCTGACAGAGGAAGAGTGTTTATTGAGGGCCAAAGGGCTCAATACAATCAGACAGCCTCACGTAGAGAACCGCGCAGTTTGGGCGAGAGGCCATGGGCATGTGTTCTCCCTAGTGTCACACCCATTGACTCCGTTTTTCAACGAACGCTTTTGGGCTGCTGAGGGGAAAATCGTATTGCAGTGTGCATTGTGGATATAGATATCAGGAATGTTTTTAAAAGATGCAGTTTTGCTGACTGTAGAGATTCGAAAATAAACATTCTTTTTTAGAATTGTGGTTCCATGATGAAGCTTCTAACAAGCATTCCAAAATGGTTCTTTAGAGTATAAAGTATATAGTTATTAAAATAGGATCTCTTTACCAAAATAGTTCTTCTGTGGCATTGCTGTGAAAACCCCCCTTTGAGACATTATTTTTAAGAATGTACTGTAGATGTCATCAATTATACATTCATGTTGAAAGACCAAAATAGATTAAAAAAACAACATATTGAAATCTCATGTCAAAGGTGTTTAAATTGTAATACAGTGCACAGTAATAAAGCATATATAAGTACACCCCTCACAAATCTCTCTTTTTAATTCATATTTTTATTAGGAAGCTATACAATATTATATTTGTGCATATACATTAGATTAGTCAGTACTGAAGCCAAATCTGGAGCATATCTAACAAAATAACTTACGATAACTGTCCAGAAACTAGTACACCCAAATTTATGTTATAGAAAAAAATTAAATACAAATTATAAAAGGAGGAAAAATCAAGAGAAGCAAAAAAAAGAAGAAGAAAACTTTAGTTGAAATTTTGTAGGTTGTAATATATTTTTGCAATATTTTGCTTGAATTTAATTGTATTATCTTTCCATTTCTAAAGATGCTAGGTGACTAAAATAATACTTTAATAAATATATCTGTTTAATAAATTTGTTTTGTTTAAATGCAGCAAAATACATGGCCTATATTCACAGAGAAATGCAAAAAAAATTCATTTTCAAAATGGAGTATACTCAATTATGCTGAGCACTGTACATGCAATTTGTAAAATTAAATGTAAAAAAAAAATTCAAGGTTTTATCTTAATCCTATGTGATTATGAGATTTTTTTTGCACTTCATATTGCAAAAATGACATGAGGGTCAAGTCCCCAACAATCCCCCAAAATGTATATAACCAAAAAGAAAGTTTTAACTTATAGAATGCACATCATTTATAGAACATTTAATAGAACCAAGGTGATGAAATGTTAAAACAGAAAAATATATTAGGCTTTAAGGCTTTCTTGACGTCAAATGGTGTCAGTATCACACCATTAGGGGTTTAAAATAGCTCTAAAAAGCCACCCTGGCATATGTTCCTCCCAAAAATGTCACATTTCTAAGGAGCATTGTCATAACTAATCATTGTGGCAGCTTTCAATTTAGTATGTGATTTAAATATGATTTCAATCAGTTACATTTTTTTACTGTTCATTTGAATGTGTCCTGTTTAATTATTTTCTGAGTAAAAAAGTAATAATTATCATTTATTTTACAATGATTTACAGAAGACACTAAAGTGTACACATACACAGCTATGCCTAAAATAAAGAGACCACGTGATAATTATGTTTCACTGAATTTACTTGATCAGGGTAATATAATAGCACAATATATTGCTTACCTAACTCTTCTGGAGTTAAAACATTGGCATTGGATTGTCTAAATTAAAACAAGTCTGAAAACATGGCAACTTTTTGTTATTTTATGTGTAAATACTGTTAATGGCAGGATTTTTCATTAAATTGGGATGAAATGTCATAAGTAGGTTACAGAATAAAGCCAATATTACATTTTACTCAAATATGGTAGTCGTAATTTACTATAAATTCTGAGAATTTCCAAGTGGTCTCTTAATTGTTTTTTCCATAGCTGTATCTATCATGCTAAATAACAATGAACATTATTTGACCCACAATTTAAAAGTTTTTAATATTCAAATGTTCAATATCTAGTTTATGTATAGCAAACTGGGCCATCTCATCTGTAAAACATGTATAAAAAAACCGCCCATTATGTCAGCTAAGCTCAAACCACGCAGCCCAATATTATAAGAAAATATGTAACAATATTTATGGCAGCTAAATCAAGAGGTGGAATTTGAATGGAGGGTTCTTGACTTATTCCTCTTGCGCTCAGTGTGAAAACGCGTTGCCGTGCAGAGGTTAATTGTTTTTAGATCTTTATGTGTCAAGAGAAAATGGAGAAACTGGTGCATAATTGAGCTGCTGGTCGTTCGAGTGATTATGGATTAACGCGGCTCTCCAAAAGAAAAAAAGACAGCGATGGAAGGAGCGAAAAGAATGGACTAAAAGACCCATGTTGTGAGCTTCAACCACAGGGGTTGTCTGGATCTTTCAGAGCGAGAGGCTTGTTTAGGCAGCACCTTCGGGGGCTTGACCTTTGACCTGTGCCGTGCCCCTCTGTGCTCCAGGTGCAGGTCGGTTCTCCACGGTGCCTTTTTTTCCCCCCTCATTTTGTTTGTACGAGGTGTGGCTGAGGGTTTGTGGGTAGGCGGAATAACCTACTTATCCTGTAGTATTTGTTAAAGCAGCCTTGAAGTTCAACTGAAGATAATGCGCTGTTGTAATATTCATGAATGCATTAATCAGGAGGTTGTCATGTATAATTATTACAGTGTTTGATAATGCCAGAGCAAATCACCTCAGGCAGTGGTGATTGCTGCCTGATGCTATTAATGTTCTTTAATAAAATGCCCGTGTGGGCCGAACCATCAGCGCAGCCCGGTAGTTAAGTGCTGTAAGGTTAATGAGGCAATTTACATACGTTCTGCCGCCATCTGGACGCAGTAAGAGACAGCTGCTTGCTCTTATTTCATACTGTGTTTTGGGAGCTAACCCACAGAAATGTCATTCCGGTACACGCAGAGAGCTTGTTGAACACTTTTGACTTTTGTCCCGGCAACACGGATGAGTTCTGCGAGAGATTCGACATATGCTAATGAGCAGTTGTGCTTCTCAGTTGCCGTTTTCGGTTGTAATCCTTCACACAGTAGCTGATTTTCACAACAAATAAATAAATAAAAGAGGAACTGATTGGTTTTTAATTAGCTTTTTTTGTAGTGCATGCCTTTTTTCTGCTTTGGCATGTGGTATCTGTTGTTTATAAGGTTTCTGATTATAATTAGATGTACAAGAAAGTTTGAGCTCCTTGTATGTGGCTTCTACGTGCTTAGATAAGTGTTTAATGACTTTATAAGTCATCAATCACTGATTAATATTATGAAAGTGAACAAAACAAAGTGTTATTAAGTCTGGAACTGGAAAAGAACATATTAGAGATATGACATACCATAAACAAGGGATCTAGGTCACTAGTTTTACATTTCATCTCATGTATTTTTTTTTTCTTAAGAAGCTGTTTTATTTAGTCGTTCTAATTTGTTAGCTGAAAGGTTTAATAATTACAGACCCGCATATGCTATCAATGTTATAAATAGCTTACAAATGATAAGTCATTCATGCCTTTAATTAAGAAATTCTCTCACTGATCGGCAATGCCACCAGATGGCTTTTTTATACTTATTTCTTTGAAATGTTAATGCTGTTTTTACCTAATGGACCATAATGCTAAGCTAAAATGCTAAGCTACCTGTCATTGACAATTTTCTGTCAATTATAATACAATTCTTTCCTGGCATTGACGTAATTTACACTGCATGTTTTCAATGTTATACAATAGGGGCACTATTATACAGTAATTAGTAACGATTGAAATGTAAAAAAAAGCATTGCTTACGCACATGGAAGCTAATGCTGTTATGCTAATGCTGTAACAGACATTTAACAGTATTACTGCATAATGTTAAAAAATCAAACGTTGAATCTGTGAAGACGAATGTATAAGCTTTATGCTGCGGTCACACTAGAGATTGTGCGTGTGAAATTCTGTTGTACGGCGCTACAAAATGGGCGGGATTAAACAAGATGGTTAGACATTAAAAAAAGCGAGCGATTGGTACATGTTTTAAATTCCTGTCCAGAAAGGTCAGGTTTTAATCATGAGATGCGATTTCGCAGGTCAGAGTTCAACTGGCCTGGACTTTTCAATGCAGCGAACTGCGAAATTTGTCGCACGAGCTTGCGTTTCCAGTCTCATTCACATGCGTATGTATGGAAGTCTATGGGGAGAAAAGTGCAGTGTGACTGCAGGTGTAGACAAAGCTAATGGATGTACTCAATTTATTTTTTAACCAATTGTCCAAAAATGGCCAAATATGCTAGTTTTGTAAGATTTTTGTTTTTTTTTGTAAGGAAATTACCTACATTCAAGATTTTTCCATTTTATCTGTCCTTTCTTTAGATTTATATTGTATGCTTTGGGAGTAATGTAATAAATTTCCTCGGGGACATAAAATCTTTGGAAAAATTGGCAAAAATGTTGGCAGATTTTCTTTTAAAAAAATGAATGTGGGAAAAGAGTTAAGAAATACATATATAACCACAATTCCATCATTATTTTGTATTCGTTTATTTACTTAAGTGCATTTTTCTAATGCAGCCAACCAAATAGGGGAACATTTGGAGTCTAACGCAGTCTTCATTGAATCCCAGTTTCAGAAGTGCTACACACGGGACCAAAAGCCTTTGAAAAGATTCTGTCTTTATATAGTAGGTCAGCCAGCATTTTCAGCGAACGGCTTTAAGCCAATTGCAGGCCCTATCTTTCCTTAACAGCAGCAAGAAAGAAAGGGTCTCTCGTTCTACGGGCCCCCCATATACAGATAATTTCACACCACTTCCTCCAAGGACTGGACAAAGAACAGCCACTCTGCAATCGATAACCAAGCGAGAGAACGACCGAGGGCTGTTAAAGATTTGTGGTTGGGATTGGAAGTAGGTAGACACAACCAGGATCCCCTCTGACAGCTGAAAGCAAATAACTGTTACTGGGCTCTCCGTAAAATTGCAGAGATGGACCGTGAAAGGGGAAGGCAAAACTGTGGAGTTGGTGGATTCCTGCTGGCTCCGTTTCAGGCAAGGTAGACTGACAGGGGTTTAAGCACCCAGCATCGAGGGCTCGCCGGTGAAACCTGACTGCATTTTCCAACAGCCCATGAGGAAGAATGGAATTAATTCGCTGTCGCCTCTCTGTGCACAAATACAGATTCTTCAAGCTTCTCTCAATCCCAGCGATTAAAAAAACGATCCTGCTCAAAAAACGACATTGTGTTAGAGTCAGCGAGTGTGTTTGTTCCAGTTAGTAGATCGTAGAAAAGCAAGATGGGAATTAACTCTCATTGTCAGAAGCTCAATCCAAGATGAAAGCCGTCGAATTTACAAATTCAGCATTTGTCCGGTTGTGTGGCTCTATCAAAGCAAAGCAGCACCATGGATCCTTTATTTGCAGTCGGTTGTGCTGCAATCCGTACAAGATATAGTATCAATTCATTGTTAGGCTGCTCCCCATTTCAACTCCAGATCCATTCAGTCAAATTCTAGGGATCGGTCCAACTTTCAAGTTGCGGTTGATTCATTTAATGTCTTTGAACCCTATTCATGTGTTTGCGAAGTGAGCTAAAGACCTGCGAGGGGTAAACTTCAAAGCACTTCCATATTGAACTTATTACAAGAAGTGCATCCAAGCATTAGTGGCTCTCATATCCAAAGCATTTATCCACAGCTAGCAGAAAGGAAGCTTAAATTGGCAAGCCATTGGCGTCAACACTTTGTGCTATGTCGTGCAACCCTTCCACAATGAATAAAGCACCACAGGGTTGTTTAGTGTTATCAGGGTGGTGGCATAGGCCAAGCCTTGCTGAGACCCTTCACCCTAAATCTTAGAACTTTCACAGTGACCCTGGTGATATCTCAATAATGGTGGTTGCAAATCTCTATCTGACTTGACTGAGCCATTGCAGGTTGTTCTTTGGCTACTAGATGCCAGTTTGATTGATGTTTAATTGAGACACGATGGACAATGAACTTGAAGCCCCCAAGGGACTACTCAATTAGTTTAGCCTCTCTGTTTTGTCAATGTGAGAACTGGGGCTAGTAATCTCAAGAGGTTTTCATGGTCTGTTTACGAATGCATCCAAACTCCCAATGGTCCTGCCCAGGTCACCTCCTAATTTGAGTTAAACAGTCCTTTTAAAAAACATTTGTGCTGGAGTAAATTTGGCGTGTGACCATTGTCAAGCTGCCCCCATTGACTTGTGGCATTGCCTTTGTTAGCATTCCCATTAGCATAGCATTTGCTTGCACCTGAAGTCTGACCGCCTTAGGGTTCCAGTTATCAAAGTTGACTTGTCAGTGAAACATTTCAGCAATTCAATGTATATTTATAGTGAGGGAAATTGACTTTTTTCTGGCATTCCTCAGGCATAAACCTTTTATAAGAAAAAATCTAATTGTAATAGAAAAAGTCAAAACATTTTAAAATGTTTTTCAAATCCTATACTAGAAGTGTTAAGTACAATCTTGAATTATTCCACTCAAGGTTTATCCGGGGATTGCCTGAGGATTGTGGAGTCAGCATAATCACTTCAGGAGTGCTCATCTTTAGTCCAAACATTTCTCTCTCTTCTCTACTCATGGGTATGAGTGGATCTGAGCTATATCTCCAGTTGTGGAAAAATGCTTGTGATTTAAATACCTACAAAATGTTTAAACTAACGTTCTCAGCACAAAAACATGAACACCAATTTTTCTATCTATGCATAGGGTTATTTATAGTGAGCAATAGCATAAATAGTATTATATGTAGTACACATGCCTATACTTGAGCTGTTTAGACTTTAGCTTAATATATTTTAGAACTGTACACATAATTTGTGTACTATGTGTTACATAAAGACAGAAGACTTCCCCAACGTGTGTTTTAAAGCTCTGCTCACATGTTTCCCAAAGGGCTACCATAAACATCGCCATTAAAATAAAACAAACCATAAAATTAATGCTTAGCATTGCTACAAGTGCCACTAAAAAGGTCATTAGCATTAAATACGACATACTGTTCAGGTGTCAATTCATTTACAACTAGCTAGCTGAAGAACCTGAGTGATTACGAAGATGGTTTAAAGCCATCAGTTTTCAGCATTAAATCCAACTGAGAAAATCTTGTTTTAACATATTGAAATACTAAATAAATAAATAAATATATATATATATATATATATATATATATATATATATATATATATATATATATATATATATATATATATATATATATATATGTGTGTGTGGGTGTGTGTGTGCGTGTGTGTGTGTGTTTTAATTAGCGTGCCATAATGTTTAATCAAAATCACAAACATCCCCACCCTCAGTAGAACCTTCAGTAGTTTTTTTTAATATTGAAATGCTACTTTTAGAAATGTTTGTTGTGTTGATGTGTTTGCTAGTAGTATACCACTGCAATCAAACTTCTAACCCTAAGTAAGAAACCTAAAAAAACACTTTGTTGTAGTATATTTGGATATATAATAGTATAATTGCAGTATATTTTCTCTGAAGGATAAAAGTTTCCACTTTGCCAGAGGGCCAATGCATAAGTTATGCAGTTTGACGTCACAAATTAGCAGGATGTTGATGGAATAATAGATTTCCCTATTTAGAAATGCAAACACATAATTTCATGAAGCATTGATACGAATTTGTTTGCAGTCTGGCTGATGAACCAGAATTTTATCATATTTAGGCAATAAACTATCAAGAGCAAGTCTAAAATGCTCTATGGGCTTGTTTTTGAATGGTTTTTAATTAGTCTAAATGTTCGAATTCTTTCCCACAGTAAATGGCTACCATAAACATGGCTATTAAAATAAAACAGACCGTAAAATGACTGCTTAAATTAAAACCAAGGAAATGGTTATGATCTAACAATGTAAGGAAACTGTGCCACAGGCAGAATAAAAACATCTAGACAGACTAACCATCTTGCTTGTATTTCTACCTTGAAAATCGAAGATAAATATTAAGGTTAAAGTTGTCAGCATAACAATGTTTCAAGGTGACTCTCCGTGTGTTTCTCTGATTTTCGGAGGGCTTGTAAACTGTCGCCTCATCTCCTGCCCCCTTTTTGAAGCCCCCCTCTGGTATTGCTGAGTTGACAGAACTGCAGGAATGGTAGGAGTTTGAAAACGAGAGACCCTCCCCACTGCTCTCTATCTCACTTTTCACACTGTCTTTCCCTCTCTCGGTTTTTGCCGAGCTTGTACAGGCATGCCTGTCAACTGAACGGAGGGTGTATGGGGGCGCCAAGGGAGAGGAGTGGTCTGGGTTGAACAAAGGAGCACTGTCACCGCTTTTCAGGGGTTCTGGGTTGTGCAGGGTGAACGGAGAGCCGGGTGGGGGGTGGCGAGAATGGCAATTAAATATGGACATGCGGGCATTGAAACTGAGCATAGAGGAGGACAGAGTGTTCACACATATATTCAGCCTCGAAACGGAGACTGTGGAAGCTCTATGTTTGCCGTTCATTGTGCAATATTTGCCTAACCCTTTATCTGTGCAGCTGTGGCTTAAAAAAAAAGGAGAATGCGTTGAATAGCCGCACAGCTGCTGGCGATTTGATGAGCGTCTATTACCAATACAGAGTCATCCTCTTGTGCTGAAGTCACCTCTCCACACAGTGTAATATAGAGCAGGGTAGGGCCAGATCAGGGTAAATGTTTGATTTGTCAAGCCTTGCTCATCCTTTCAGGGCAAAAAAACACAGCTTGTAGTCGCATAGTCACGACCCTGATGACTTAGAGGTGTTGTAGCATCGAGACTTTTCTCCGTAATACCCTTTGTGCATCTGCGGGTGTTGGGGGAAAGATAACGGAAAGTATTTTAATGTGATGATTGGAATCCGCGACCTCGTCTCATCTTGTCAAATTGAGTTTTTTAAATGAAATGCACCGCCTTCTGCTTTTTCCTGACTTTAGACAGTTCCATCTGGTGAAACGATTTCCTTATCGTTCTTCCTCCCCCCCTTCTCTTCTGCATTTCATAGGTTATCAATGCACCAGAAACAGCACCAGAGCGAGGGAGGCTGTTAAAAAATGCAATGCTGGGAGTCTTTTAAAGCTTGGTTCTTCTGGCGACTTGGCACAGCTCAACTACGGAAGTCAGACCGCTGTGGGCCGAAGACGACCGATAAAGGTAACGAATTTACCTCTGAGGGTTTGTGGTGTGTTCGATATGTATGTTCTGTGTCCTCAAATGGCTCCTCACTCAGTAGAGTTTGTGAACGTGCATGCATGTGTTGGGCATTTTGCCATGTGATCCAGGTGCAGAACATGTCGTTTCGTCTCCGGCTCATCCTGCATGCTCAGGCGTCAGTTCCTTGACTGATTATCTGTGCCTTCATCTAACCTCGTCATGTTAAACCGACATCTGAGACTCCCTATATTTTACTCACTGCAATTACCTCACCACAAGGCGCTATCACTGCTATTATGAGAGAGTCTGGAACAATATGTCATCTTTAGGGTTAAGAGAAGCAGTGCAAGAATTACATTTTGATATATAGCTATTCCACAGCTGTCGCAGACAGTGGATGGGAAGGTTTTTAGGTAGCCTGAAAGAGCAATGATTTGCAATTGCTGTAAGAAACAGTTAAGCCGAAAATGACTTTTCTGTCATCATTTATTGTGCTTTGTGTCGTTCCAAACCTGCATGTTTTCCCCCCAAACACACAAGAATAATTAATGTAGAATTCCATCAATAGCAAAAACACTGTAAAAGAATGTGTTCAGTGCAATCCGATGTGATCTTCTGAAAACATATTCAGAAATTAATTAAAACTCTGGTTGGATGTATTGGCAACAAATCGGAAATAGCATAAAAGACTACTTTTACAGTTCTTTTATGGTGTTTTTGTCCTTTTTGGAGCTTGTCATTGTGGAAAAGCAGCATGACCAGTCTGGAACGACATGAAGGTGAGTAAATAATAACCGAATTGTTGTTTTTGAGTTTAAATGTTGCTTGTGTACATGTTTTTTTACAGCTCCGGCCTTAAATCCACCAAAGATCACTGTTACCGGCCAGTCATTTCGTTTAAAGTGTTTGCTTTTCTCTAGGGCCAAAAAAGTTACATTGTGCTGCCAGTTAGTATTCCCAAGACAAACTCTCAGCCACTTAGGCTAAGAGCATTCTTTATCCATACTAAAAAGCTGGAGTAAATTATCTCTAGTCTGTCAAGTGGTCAGACAGACTGGCCCTGTAGGATTATAGGTAACACAGATATAAAAGCTGGATAGCCGGAAGGCTGTAATTTCTCCTTCCTTTTCTATCCCCCATCAGACCCACCCTCCTTCGCTCCGGTGTGTTGTAAAAGTCTCAGCGGTCTTTGCCAGTAGACTAGTTAAAGACACCGGCTAGGTCTTTTTTTGCAGTGGACACTTGCTACATTTACGTATTTCCTAACTCTGCCCTTTTGTAGACCCCAACACGCCTCAACAAGTGTTTAAAAGCTACTTTTATTCCCTACGGCGACGACCTCTCCAGCTGTTGTCTTCCTGGATGTGACTCACTCGGCCGATTGATTCCTTTTCTCTCACACCTCACCCTCATCCTCTCCTGCTGGGTTAACAACGCACCTCCGGCCTTTGACTACTGTTGCATGGCAGGTGAATCCAGCTCAAAGCTCCCTCTAAATCGGGCATGCGGGAAATGGATTCTGTCATTGAAAGCACTAATTGAGAATGCAATTTTTGCTCCTATTATCCCTTCTTATTTGAAAGAGTCCCCCCTCGTGTCTCCTTTGCCATGCTGGGAGACCCCAAGATCCGCTCACTCTATTTTGCAGGCCCAGCAGGAGGGTAGCGGCTAGCATGCTAGCTGACTTTTGCAAAGCTAACGGTGCATTACATGGCGTATTATAGCAGACATGGCCCTCAGAGCATTCATAAAGTCACACTGTGGAGGGATGCTAATGTTGTCCTTTGGTAATTGGCACAAGCTTGGTGGGATTTAGAACTGTCGGGGAGGATTTTAGGGATGGTTGGCTAATATGGCAATGTACTGACAGAAGAAAATTGTGAATTTATACATGCATCATTATGTGTGTATGTGCCTATAGTAGTAGGATTGCTTTGTGAAGTTTTACAATAGTCAACATTTTTAGTCATAGGTCTCAAGCTCAGTTCCTGGAGGGCCACAGCTCTGCATAGTTTTGCTCCAACCCTAATCAAACACACCTGATCCAACTAATCAAGGTGGTCAAGACTACTCTTGAACACCTTAATTAGTTGAATCAGGTATGTTTGAATAGGGTTGGAGCAAAACTGTGCAGAGCTGTGGCCCTCCAGGAATTGAGTTTGACTTATGTTTTAAGCGGATTCAAACCTTCATCAAGCCCTAATATTACTGATCAACAACCATTCTGGTCTTAGGACAATTTTGAAAACTTTTTGATCAACTTCAAAGGTTGGCTATTGAAGTCTTTATCTCTTTGTGCAAGTTTATGCATAATTGAATCTCTGCACTCTAGATTAAAATGTTGAGGCCAATTGTAGACCCATTAACATTTACATGTACTGGAACAAACAGGGCTAAAAGATAAATCACATTTTATTGATTTATAATCCTATGCTAATTGGTATGATTTTATTTTGAGTAAATCGTTAAACATAAAAACCTAACTATTACAAGACATTGTTTTCAAGTGACATACTATTTATTTACAAAAGTCATGCCAGGCAAGATGGTGGCATGCACAAAACAGGATTTTTAGCCGTTTTTGTGGAAACATGTTAACGGAGATTTTTTTAAGGGACCGAGCACCTATGGTGTCTAGGCCCTATTGGAATTGCTTTGTTTCTTGTCCTTCTTCATCTTCTTCTTCCTTTTCTTTTTCGTCTTCATCTTCTTCGTCTTCTTCTTTGTCTTTTTTTCTTCTTCTTTTATTCTGTTATAGGTTTCAGAAGTGAGTGTGACAAAATGGCTTGACAGCGCCACCTATGCACATTTAATAGAGTGGCCCCCAAGCTGCGTTTTATCCGCACGTACAAAAATTGGCACACACATCAAACATGCCAATACCTTAACTTAACAGGAAGTCAGATATTTTTAACGTCTGCCAAAAAAGTGCAGTTTTTGCTATTTCCACACGTATTTTAACAAACTCTTCCTAGGGATTTTATCAAATCAACACCAAAATTAGATATTGTCAACTAAAGGCATTGACGATGTTAAATTGCGAAGATCTAGAGTTTTCGTCTAAGGGCGTGTCCGTGGTGGCCTTACAAACTTTGATGCTTCACCACGAAACAGGAAGTTGTTATAACTCAGGCATCATCTGGTCGGTCTTAAAATCCACATGAATGGTAACAGTCCTGACCTGAACACGTTTACATGCCAATATCCAGTTACAGTCATAGCTCCACCTGCTGGCAACAGGAAATGACATGTTTTACACTGTAACAAACTCCTTCTAGAAATTTTATCAGATCGAATCCAAGTGTTGTCAGTATAATCCAAATGCCTTTGTGATGTGAATTTGTGAAGATCTAGAGAATTCGCCATAGTGATGTCCGTGACAGACTGGCAAAGTTTAGTGTATTGCCATGAAAGGGCAAGTGCTTATAACTCAGCCACACAATGTCAGATCTGCTTGAAAATTTAAAGATTCAATGAGATTCCTCTCTTGAAGATATCTACATGCCAATATTGAGTCACAGTCATAGCATCACCTGCTGACAGAAGGAAGTTTGGGATAAATCAGTGATTTTCTCAGTAAAAATCAGCTTAAATAATAGTGTCCACTGTTCTCTGTCATCCTAAGGCCACCAGGAGGCGGTGAGCCCAGGTGCGAGGCCCCTCTCATCGCTGATTGTTTAACATTGTCATTTTTATATCCTAACCAAAGTTCTTGAAATAAAGGTTTTAGAGAGATTTTGTACATCATTTTTATATTTAGTAATTAGAAAGGAAATAATTTGGAAAATAACATCAACCAGACTCTAACTTGAACAAATGCTTTAGCATCGCAGGTCGTATGGCAAATTCAAAAGACAAAATGCATCATGAATGGACAGCTATTTTGAAAATTTGCTCACTATAACTGTAAACACCATAGCGTACATGCTAATCACTAGGCTAAAATTCATATTCATGATTTATTCTTGGAAAAAGTAATTAAATATTGTCCAAATATTAAGTATATTTATGTAGGTCTACCTGCTACATTACAGCATGCTAAATGAGCGTGTTTCCCAGGCCCGTGTTAATTGGGTAGCTCGGCTACAGGACCTGAGTGATAGTTACCGGCATGAAATCTGGACAGCTTTACTACCTCCGAAAGCAATGCCAACACTACGGGCACTTGACCAGAGAGAGATTATCTGGGCTTTCTTTCCTCCCTGCCTGCCAATATAAGCAAAGCCAGCCTTTTCACTTATCACCGGAGGTTGAAAACCACTGGCGAACCACATTGTGTCTTTATCTTCGCTGTCCGTACTGTAGTGTTTGAAGCGATCAGGGAAACCTGGATGGAATTCGAGAACGGTATTCCTACTAGGTTCATGCACCGCTTGAAATCCTTGGCTCTGCGGAGGCTTGTTTTGGACACAATGGTGTTCAGTACATTCCCGACTTGTTTCTTTCACAACGTGCTGAACCTCCGGTTGGACTGAAAGCGTAGGGTTTCTGAGGGGACTAAAGACTTTTCACATCACTGTGTTGACAGAAAGACCTGGAAAACCTCCTGAAAATGTGTCCTTTCTTGCCACAACTAAAAGTACATCAATTCTCTCGCTCGCACTCAAAGAAACTGCCATGCATTTTTTAACAGGATCTTGACCCAGCTTAGGTGGAGGATGTCAATATGTCCAGTCCAAACAAGCAGCACTGTAATCCAAGATTGATAAAACAAGCAATGCTACAACAGGCCTGCAATGCATTTTGAGAGATAAATGGTCTCAAGGAGATTAAGTCGGTACAACCACGAGCCAAAGTGGTATAAAATGTGCTCATCACACTCAATTTGCCTAGCAAATTTGTAGCCGTTGATGCTGCTGTGGGAAAATATATTGAGTTACTTACCACCTTGTGTCTTTGCTGCCCAGGAGCTGCTCACGCGAGTTCAGGGTCATTACCCTCGCTGTCAATGACAAATGGAGCTTGATAGCATCTGCGTTTAGCTACAATGGAAACAGATTAATACCTCAGGGTGAAACTTTGCATATTATGAGCGGGGAAAGAGGGGAGGTGTTCGCAGCCGCTCCTGTTTTCTTTCGGCGTCCCATGTTTTGCAATAGTTGTTGCTCTCAAATGAGCTCGTTTTAATGGATCATTTGAAGATTTCGAGGGGAAATGGTTTGTTTGGATATGCTAAGAAGATGAGCACTTCTGAGACAAAGGATGAATCATTAAAGTAGGAATAAAAACAGGGCTGTGTTTCTTCCCGCTACCCTGCACTTTGCCTCCTGCTTCGTGACGGTCCCTGATATTGTCATTGTAAATTACAGACTATCAGGGGCCACGAAGCGTCTTGTTTTAGGAGACAGTCTTTTATTATAGCGTCTCAGGATTTTATGATGTCCTTTCATCTTAAAAATCGTACCTCTGGATGCTTCTGCTTACATCCCATAACATTTTCTACCTCAAAGGTGTTTACGCTTGCATGTAGGCTTGTGCGTTGCATAGATGCTTTTATCTAAAGTAACATGTTTTTTTTAGTATGTTTACAAGTTTGTTTCTCTGGGAATTGAACCCATGACCTTGAAATGTGTTTTATTTATGCCTTATGTATAGTTTTGAGCCAGCTTCTAGCTTTTTTGTAGGTCTGTGCTATACCTAAAAATTTTTATCTTGTAAAATGTTACTGCACATTCTCTATATAAGGTTTGGCTGTGTAATGGCTGGTGGTGAATTTGTCCTCTGTATAAATCTCCAAGTGCAAATGAACTGCTGTTATGTCGACGTACTTTCAAGTCGATGGCACACCCAGAGGATGGAGACAATTAAAACATCTAAAGCCTTGTTTAGACGGCTAATCTGGGTGGTCCAGAGCTTGGGCGACAAGTTACAACTGGTTAGCGCCACAATAAAGTCTCAGTATGTGCGGAGGCTGGTCTGAAGAAGTCATGCCACTGTGGAGAGGTTTAAATGTCGAATTATAAGATAGAAATGGGCTGTAGAGGTTGATATTATTAAATTAAATGTATTTCTAGTGTGTCGTGCACTGTAAGAGCAGTTCGTGGGTGGTCCTCGTTTAGGTCTCTGGCATGTGTATATATTAGCTTGTAGAGGACAAAAAGAAAGCCACATGAAGTTTCCAAAATAAAAAAATGTTCATCAAGTTGTCAAGCACAAGCAAGCTTGGAAAATGAAACCGGATGACTTAAGGTTGTGCAATTCAGCGCATCAAATGGGTGTTGGGGTTGTTGGCTTCTATGATTTGAACAAATTTAGTCTTTATTTGGATTTTTATTTAATCAGCAGTCAATTTAAACTGAAATAATATGAAATTTATGCAAAAACTGACATTACAGCGACATTTTGGGAGCCTGAAAGTTATTATTTAGACATGATACTGTTACTGTCTCTGTGTGAATGACATAAACATGTTTTGTGAAAAGTGATTTACATGTTCTCAAATGTTTATGAGAAATATTTAAGAGATTAACTATTTATAGGGCACTTATTGAAATACTCATTGGAAAAAAAACCCTGGAGTGCTCCTGGGGGTTATTACAAGACCGTTGAACTTATATGAAAAATGATATCGTAATCAATGTCAATGAAGTTAGCATATGGTTCTTTGCCCAATAAAGGGTTAAGAGGATTGCAGTAGAGACTTCAGTTGTCTTTGATGTTTATCCTAAGAAAAACATTTCACATTTGTCTACTTTAGTATAAAAACATTTTTGAGATCCCAAAGTCTGCTGTCAAACATCAGAGATCCAGAAATGTGAAATCAAACAATATAGATCTGATATCTCATACAGTTTGTAAACATTTGTGTCTATTTGTATTGCTTAAAAAGTCAAAAAATGATTGGAAACAATGGAAACTTATGCATATGCATAATATTTAAAATATATTACATGTTATTTTATTAAATATTTTTCAGACAAATTTTCCACCATATTACAAAGTAGTTGTGAACTTTGCCATCATGAAAACCAAGCATAACAAATGTGAAATAATAATAATAATAATTTATATAGAGCTTTTCTGGACATTCAAAACACTTTACACATTTTTTGGGGGAATCTCCTCATCCACCACCAGTCTGCAGCATGCACCTGGAGTAATGAAGCCAATTGTGATATGGATATGCTTAGGACACCATGATGGACAGAGGCCAGTGGACAAATTTGACCAAGATGGCGGGGTTAAACCCCTACTCTTTTTTTGGAAGGACATCCTGGAATTTTTTTAACGACCACAGAGAGTCAGGACCTCGATTTAATGTCTCATACGAAAGATGGTGCTCACTGAGCAGTATAAAGTCCCCATTAATATACTGGGGGGTTAGGACCCACACAGACCGCAGGTTGAGTGCCCCCTGCTGGTCTCGCTAACACCACTTCCGGCAGTAACGTAAGCCTGGTTTATACTCGACAAGTCCGCTAGTTCGCTTGAGTGCGCGCGGCAAATGTGACATCATTGCAGTGTTTGCGGAGATTCGCACAACAGGCACAACTGTACAGACATCTTTATGATCTGTCCATGTGTGATCATAGAGATAACTAGATGGACGGCACCAGGCGAAAGTATAAATCAGGCTTCAGCCTTCCCATGTTGTCTCCCATACAGGTACTGACTGGGCGCAGCCCTATTTAGCTACAGTGGGCAACCATGTGAGAGTTGCAGAGAGCTATCTGCCGGCAATAAATGTACTGTATATAAGTGCAGCATAGCTTAGTATTCCTGATTATATTTAATAATTAACATTAATAAATTTTTATTATTATAATTGTTATTATTATCATCAATAGAGTCGTAACTTAATTAAAATTATTATTTGTAACATTTCCATTTTATGTACATATTTAATATATTTGTAAATTTGAAAATATTGACATATTTTTTTATGTTTCTTAACTGATCTCCAACAGAACTGCTCTTCCTCTCAGCATTTCCAAACAAACCAACATCTTTTCAGCTCAAGTCATCTCCAGGTGCTCTTTGTGTCCAGCAGCACCTCAGAGACATGTGCTTTTCACATATTGTCAGTTTCTCTGGTTCCTCTCTTTTCATCGGGACGTCAGAGCACTCTTATGTGTACCTGGCCGTCCAGATATCAAAGCTTGACTGCCATCTGTCCTAGCTGGCGAACACAGACATGCGAGGTAGAGACAGTTGCTTACTGAAGTGAAGCTGCTCGGCTTTATCTGTTACACACAGAAACACACAAGGCACAGTTCAGCACAATCATCAGGCTTTATCGTATACGCTTGTTAAGTTGTGATGCATGTTTCCATACCTCTACTTATTTGAATTGAGAAAACTTTCTCAGTATCCATTTATGACCCCTGTTTAGTCAAATCACACTTAAAAGTGAATTTTTTTTACAAAATCATGGTGTAATTACAGTCTCTGCTGAATCCCAGATGCTAATATTTGAACCATTTATAAAAGATGAATCACTGTCTGACTATCTGAGATTCGGAGTGGATGTAGGCATTACGATCATGATTTTTTTATCATAATTAGATCATGATTGGATTGTATATTAGTACTATTTGATGCTTTTCAGAGGTTGAAATTTCATCTTGATCCGTTATAGGCTAGGAGTGTTCTCTTTCAACTTGCAGGTGTAGTTTCCTGAAGAAGAAGAAAGAACATTCAGTGTAGTTTTGAATAAGGAAATCAGTCAGTTTGAAATGCAATTGTTTATGCAAATTTTGGTTGAATCAGTTGAACATACAAATGATACTGGAACATTGATAAGAGGAGATATAACTTACCACTGCTACCAAGTGACATTTAATAAAACACAAGATGATTTGTTCAAAATGTTTATATTGTTTTATATATATATATATAAATATATAAATATATAAATATATGGGCGACGCAGTGGTGCAGTAGCTAGTGCTGTTGCATCACAGCAAGAAGGTCGCTGGTTCGAGCCTCAGCTGGGTTGGTTGGGGTTTCTGTGTGGAGTTTGCATGTTCTCCCTGCGTTCACGTGGGTTTCCTCTGGGTGCTCTGGTTTCCTCCACAGTCCAAAGACATGTTGTACAGGTGAATTGGGTAGGCTAAATTGTCCATAGTGTATGAGTGTGAATGAGTGTGTGTGGATGTTTCCCAGAGATGGGTTGCAGCTGAAAGGGCATCCGCTGTGTAAAAATGTGCTGGATAAGTTGGTGGTTCATTTTGCTGTGGCGACCCCAGATTAATAAAGGGACTATTAGCCCCCCTTTGCATTGTTTTTTTCTTTTTTTAATATTTCCCAAATGATGTTTAACAGAGCAAGGACATTTTCACAGATAAAATAAATCAGCTATTAGAAATGAGTTATTTAAACTGTTATGTTTTTGAAATGTGTTTAAAAAATCTTCTCTACGTTAAACAGAAACTGGGGAAAAAAATAAACAGGGGGCTAATAATTCAAGGGGCTAATAATTTCAGATAAGTTGACTTCAACTATGTATGTGTATACATTATCTTAATTACTAATTCATTGATTTGCATCTTTTGATGTATTTTTTAATTTAGCTATTTGTATTTTTGACAAATTATTGCGTTGTTTCATTTGTTTATTTTTTATTGATCTATTTACATCTTATTTTTCTTTATTTCTTTTAATTATATAACTTTTTTAACCTTTTATATTTGTTATTTGTAATATTTTAGAATAGTTTTAGTCATTCAATATTTTATTTGTAACTTTCATCTATTTTATTTTTACATTTTTATTATTTAATTAATTAATAATTTAGTTAGTTCATTTATTTATTTATTTATTTATTCATTTTCGGTTGTAAATATTTACCCATTCATTCTCCGTTAATTTGAATTTTATCATTCATACACTCTTTTTTGTTTTATTTTATGTATTTATTTTGTATTGTTTTAGTTTCTTTATTATTTATTAATTTAATTGTACATTTTTTGTTATTTTTCAGTAGTTTTGTATTTTATTTTAATATCATTTGTGTTTTTGTGTAATTTGTTCTTTCATTGGTGTCTTTTCATGCATTTGTTTTATTTTAATTTGTATATTTTTATTAATTCCTTTTCAGTTCACTTGTAGGCTTCTATTTATTAATTTACTGCCTCGTCTTCACTTTATTATTGCTCATATTCATTAATTTGGTCAAATTTCTTTAGTATCTTTTTCATTCATTCATTCATTCATTCATTCATTTTCTTTTCGGGTTAGTCCCTTTATTAATCTGGGTTCGCCACAGCGGAATGAACCGCCAACTTATCCAGCATATGTTTTACGCAGCGGAAAACATGCCCTTCCAGCTGCAACCCATCACTGGGAAACATCCACACACACTAGTATCTTGTTATTTATTTTCATTTCTTTTTACATTTGTTCTGAATACATAACATTGTCCTAATACTACTATCTTAACAATATTTTGCACAGAAAACAAACTGTGTGCAATACTTTGACCAGTTTTCAGAGAATATGTCTCTTCTTATGAAGTTTACTTTTGCCGCCCCATTGCCTGATTGTTCGAGCATAACTCAGAATGACAGAATTTAGTAAAGCGGCTCTGCCAGAAGACGGGAATCACAGTCTACCCTCAGACTGACCCCTCAAGTGCAGAATTTGTACACACTGTGAGTGTTTGCTAAAGGAAGTCCAGAAATCTTTCAGCTTCCTTCCACAATGCTCGGTGAAATCCACATCCTACATGCCCTTAAATAATTTGTAAGAAAAGAGAGAGAAAAATAGAGATGACCCAGAATGCACCCACTTTGTAAACTGTATTTTTCTCTGGAAAATACAGATAGGAGACTTATAAGGGAAGTTGTAGTTCACTCAAATTGAAAATTCCTTATTTATTTACAGTTCTTAGGCCATCAATATACTACTTTTTTCTTCAGCAGTATTTTCAATAACATTTTTGGCTACAATAGTTATTGGTGAGTCCTAAAAATAGATTTGAGAGTCAAAAAAAAACATACAGGCATAACAAAATAATGAAAAATACATGACTCCTGACCATATATTGAGGTGTTATTAAGAAAAATGACTGGTCTGTGCAAGAAACTGACCATTGTTTACAAGTAGTGCTTTTGATTTAACACATTAAATTGTTAAGTAATTAAGAAATTAATTTATTATGTGTTTAAAATAGTTGATTTATGACTAACTAGATGCAGGCCATGTTCTTAAAACATAGTGGTTGCATAAATGCTCCTGTTTTTGTCTCATAATTACATTATATTTAATGAGCAATTAAGAGAAGTTGACTTACAATTATATAAAAAAAATACTGAAAATTTTCCAAAATTATCTTTGCTAATGTTCCATAGATGTCAGGCTATTATGTATATTTATACAACAGTTCCTTTTGGTTCTCGCATCTGAGAACAGCTGATAGCTGTGTGATTTTCTGCCTATTTTCAGCCTCTTCACCCATGTGTATCACTCCACCCGCTGGAACTGCCAAGCCCTTTTCAAGAGAGGACTAAACCAGTGTTTCTCAACCACGTTCCTGGAGGACCACCAGCACTGCATGTCTCCTTTGTCTGACACACCCATTACAGGCCTTTCAGTTTCTGCTAAATAAGCTGATGATCTGCATCAAGTGTGTTTGGTTAAGGAGAAACGGAAAATATGCAGAGCTGGTGATCCACCAGGATCGTGGTTGAGAAACACTGGACTAAACTATAGTTTGACAAATACTGCAGCTGTTGGACCACAGTTTTGAGGCTTTTTAAGGTGAGAATGTGATTGTTTAGACTGAAAATAATTAGGTTATTTATAAGGATACTGCCTATTTGAAAATATGTTCGGATGATTTCAGAGATGGGATTTCCAGCGCACTCAATTCTGGAGTCTGATGTACTGTATGTCTCTTTAGTGGATAAATGTGAAATATAATTAGCTTTGGGTTTATCTAATGGCAATATTTGCTTGTAGTTATCTATTATTTGTTTGCCTTTTGACATAAGTATTACATTTTGTATGGGGTTTAAACTTGTATAGGATAACAGAATAAATACAGGAGCCACAACCATATCACCCTGCAGACCAAGACCGGTTACTCACTGAAGCTAAGCATGGCTGAGCCTGGTTAGTACCTGGATGGGAGACCACATGGGAAATATAGGTTGCTCTTGGAAGTGGTGTTAGTGAGACCAGCAGGGGGTGCTCAACCTGTGGTCTGTGTGAGTCCTAATGCCCCAGTATAGTGTAGGGAACACTATAATGTCAGTGAGCACCATCTTTCGGGTGAGAGTCCTGACTTTTGGTGGTAATTAAAAATCCCATGCACTTCTTGTAAAGAGTAGGGGTGTACCCCTGGTGTCCTGGCCAAATTCCCTCTATCGGCCCTTACCCATCATTGCCTCCCAATTATCCCCGTCTACTGAATTGGCTCTATCACTGTCTCTCCATTCCACCAATAGCTGGTGTGTGGTGAGAGCACTGACACTGTTGTCCTGTGGCTGCCATCACATCATCTAAGTGGATGCTGCACACTGGTGGTGGTGTGGAAAGACCCCCCCCACCCTCATGATTGTGAAGCGATTTGGGCATATGGCCATGCACGATAAACATTACATTACATTACATTACAGGAGAACTGATTGATGTTGTTGTGTGTGTTATCTGTGAGCAAGCTCCTTTGTTTTGTCATTGCTAAGACATTACTCTACATTATGCAATAAAAAAGTTCAAATACTGGTGTCAAAGAATGTGACATTTTTGAGAATCAATAAATGCGGTCGACTTTTGATGTGAATCCAGGGCAGAGGAAAGTAGTTCCTCACTCAAAAAAACAAAAAACAAATGCTATACTACCCAGCAAAACAATTTTGTGTTTAATAGACGTCTAATAGACATCTAACTTAGACAGCTTGGCTAAAACAAGGCTAAACTTGGACTGTCAGTGAAAATCTAATAGACGTCTAAAAATAGTCCAAAACTAGACATCAAATAGACAGCTTAGACAGACATTATAAGTGTAGTCATTTCTGTCTATTTGACGACTAGTCTAATTTTGGCCTGTTCTTAGACTTCTGTTCGATTTTCACTGACAGCCCAAATTTAGCCTTGTTTTAGCCAAGACGACTATGTTTAGATGTCTATTAGACATCTATTAGACACGTCAAATAGACAGATTAGACAGACTTTATATGTGTAGTCATTAATTTCTGTTTATTTGATGACTAGTCTAGTTTTGGCCTATTCTTAGAGGTCTATTAGATTTTCACTGACAGCCCAAATTTACATTTTGTTTTAGCCAAGACGACTATGTTTAGACATCTATTAGACATCTTTTAAAAACAAAAAATGCTCACTGGGTAGTGTGATATTGCACCTATAGGGTGTACTAAAATGTTAATAATTGTTTTATTCTATAAAGGTGTGATAACATTTCCTCTAATTGCTTTTTTTGGGGGGAAATGAAAAACAACATTGGTCCAAACAATAAATGTGACTGAAAATCTTCCACCAAATACAGATTTTTAAAGTTAAAAGACAAAAAAAAATGATAAAACAACACAGGATAAGTCAAAACATTGGTATTGTTCAATGTTTCATTGAATAACATGAAGCTAACACATGTTTCCGAGGCTGAATATTAAAAAATGTTCAGGCTCTTGTACAGACCAATTGTTTTTATTTCATATGACCTCAATGTATCATCATGAACCTCTGGCATTAATTTTGTGTTGCCTCAATGTTATTTTTTTACTCTTAAAGTGCTAGTCATTGACTTGAATCACCAGGGCCTGAACGAGGGCCTGATGGTGAGAAATTGAACAACAAATGTTCATTTATGGATGAACTGTCCCTTTAAATTTCCTCTCTCTATTAAAACATCATTCGCGACTTGACAAAAAGAAAAAAAAAGCACAAGTTCGGCATTTAGTTAATTTTCTGTTTGTTCTCCCTGTCTCTCTCAGGTCCAGACATGAAGGAGACGGCATGGAGTCTGTGGCATCTCTCAATGAGAAGAGCTTTCAGCGTGTCGCGAGGTAATTACTCTCCTTGAGGGAGGGCGAAAGCTGTTTATTGTAATTATGTCAGAGAAATGAAGAAGCATGCTTGTGAGATGCTCAAACATTGTCTCAACATATTTGGGGGGAGTTATGTGTCTGACACGGCATTCCCAGCCAGCTATCACATTCAGTTTTGTGTTTAGAGCGTCAGGATAATGATGTGCTAACCGTGTCATAATGCGCGCGTGTGTGTGTGTCCCGTACACTCGACGGCCAGCGCTCCGTCCACACAATAGAAAAATATCCTGCTTTTCTCCATAACAAGAGCCTTGCTGAAGTGGCAGGATTAAAACATGCCAGGGGTTGCCATAGGAAAGAGCCTCCCTTCCCCTGGATCTGTTTTCCATTTAGCAAGTGGAGGTTTTATGTGCTTACACTATCAGTGTTTGGCCCATTAATTCACATCTGCAATTATAATGTCCAATTAGAGGCCAGGTTGGCTCGCCTTTATGTTATGAAGTCAGAGGGGGTTGGAAAACAGTGTAATTTTAGAGCGAAAGGGACGCCGGCGTGGATTGCGTGGCTGATTATTTTATGCCCACGGGCTAACGGGTTAATAGTGAGGAGGATGGTAGTGTGGTAGTGGAGATTGGGAAAAGAAATGGAGGAGGAAGACACAACAGGGGATTGAGGCTTTGAGGATTTGGGATGGTAGTTTAGAAAAGTGAAATGGAGAAATGATAGCTATAACAATATTAACAGTAGCTGCAATGAAATGATCATTGTTTTATTATAGTAACCATGGTATAACGTTTTTTTTTCTGGAAAAATTATAATAATAGCCATGAATTTTACTTTTTTTTTAAATTAAAACTAGTAACCACAAAAATAAAGATGGATATACCTCATTATTTGCAGTAAAACTATGTTAACTACAAAATTAATTTGTTATACCTACACCAATTATTATTATAACAAAATTTTACTTCAAAAACTTCTAAATTACCCATAATTTTTACTACCTTTTGAACTTCTAATAATCTCAGATTTAAGATAAATCATAAATACAAAAATGATTGGTTTTATATTAACCATGCTCTTACCATGACTTGGTTTAGATAACCAAATGATTTGGTAAAAACACAAGAACAATATATACATTACTTTGCTATTGTAAGTAAACAAGGTCTATGGTAAAAACATGGTAACTAATGTTTTTTTGTGGAAAAAAAGTAAAATAAAAAGACTACAAAATTAACCATGGTTTTACTATGGTGATTGCATTAAAACCATTATAACAGGGTGTCCGTGGGGTTTTAAAAAGCATTAAAAGTTGATAAATTAATTATGAGAAAATGAAGGGCCTTAAAAGGTATTAAAAAATCTTAATAGTGTTTTTACGAGGTATTAAATTTTGTTCAAGCGTTGTCCAAAGTGTTTGACTCCAAATAAGCATAAATATATTTATTTTCCTCCTCACATTAACAACGGTGTGCTCGATCCACGCGATTAGTTCGGGCCGAGGCACGTCCAACAAAGCGACAAACGCAGAAAAGTGATGTGATGCTCTCCAGATGTAGCAAAACCATAGAGCGAATCTGACGGCAAAATGGGAAAATGTAAGTTAGCGTACTCCTGGTTGAAGAAAGACGAGTTTAAACAGTGGCTGAAGCCTGTCGCTGAAAACAACCGCGTAATTTATTCTTTCAAGGTTTGTTTCTTCCGAGCTTATCTGAGTTCTGTTGCATGGCTGTGCTCCATTGATTTATTTAACTACAGCTGTTTATTAACTTAAAGGTTTGATACTGATTAGAACCTGAAGTGGCGATGAGGTCTTAAAATATTCTGAGAATGTCTTTAAAATGTCTTAAAAATGTATTGAAATTACCTTTAGGATTACTGCATATACCTTATATAATTACTGAATAACCATAGTTTTACTACTGTAACATACTGCGGTACTGTGTTTTTTTTGTGGAAAAACTATAGTGAAAGTGCAATCAGACCTGGTTTTACTAAATAAATTATGGTAAATTGTATAATAACCATAACTATAAAAATGTGTGTAATCTTATAACAGTTAACAAGGTTTAACTATGATTTTTGTAGCAAAAACATACTAACTTAAAAATGACAAAATCAACTACAGTTTTACTAATTTACTACAGTTTTTTTTTTTTTTAAATGTGTGTGTGTTCAAATGTATTAACATTAACAATTTTGTCACTACGGTATTTTTTATAAATAACCACAAATAAAGCGATACGCTCTAGTAAAACCACAGTAAAAATAAAACTGATTGTTATTTTACTATTAGCACTGATAACGTTTTACTTTAGAAGCATGCTAAGCATTTTGCTGTAATGAAGTCAAAGCTAATTTTTAGGCTCAGCTAGTGCCATTATCAGATTTTTTGCAACCAAAATAACTGTAAAATACAGCGTATTATGTCTTTTGAATATACAGTGTGGTTCAAAAGTATCTGTTTTTTCATTTAAACCCAGGCTTTATTTAGGCCTAGTGGTTCCACACACACACACATTCTCCATTCACTCCACAGTGCCTACTGTATGAATAAAAATAGCCAAAAACAGCCCAAGAGTGTATAATATCTCTCATCTGAGATGTTAGGATCGCAGCGGTAGGGGCTGTGGAGTCATGCGGTGCAGGCCTCAGAGGAAACCCTCTGCAAATGGATGTTCTCCTTCAGCGCGCCGCAATAAATAATCCAGAAAAATGACGGTGTCTGAAGCGGAGGAGGTTGGAGACTAATGAGCCCGCTGTTACTCATACTGTCATTAGCTTCCTGCTCTCCAAGACCCTCCCAAATCTCATTTGAGGGAAATTTAAACAGGAATAACACAAACTCAGTGCGCCTTCTGCTTCGTTAGCTTAGCTGCTAATGTTATGTTTGGGGTCATAGGTCTATAGAGAAACCCTGAAGTGCTAATGTGTGATGTTAGTACATTGCTAGTAGAATACATTGTGGTGAGATTAATTGTTAAACAAAAGTCTGAATCTTGCACTGGATTGTTAGCATGATTGCTAATCCTCAAGAGCATATACATTTGAATTTGATGATTATTATTATTATTATTTTAATTTATAAAACCAAGCGACAAGCATTTGGTCTAATCCAATTATCAATATTCATTTTGATGCATTATTTATTTATTTACTCATTTATTTGAGAAAAATTATTTTAAAATTACCATGATTATACCACAGAATGTGCAGTAAATCCATACTAACTAGCGAAATATTTTGTTTTACTACAGTTTTCTTCGGGTTTGCGTTAACAGCAAAATTTTCCTCAAGGATGCACAAGGTTTAATGTGATTCCTACAGAACAGCTGCCATATTCTACTATTAGCATAGAAATAGCCTGGGCGCTAATCTTCAAGAAAACATGCTGGATCCATGCTGGATTTTTCTGTAAGACTACTTCTTTTTAAAATGTATTTAATTTTCTATTTTTAAGATAATAAATTATCGCCATTATTTGTTGGGGCCAATAAAAACGCTTTTTAAGATTTTAGCTTTTATGTCTCATCACTTTATTACATCTTGGATCCAGTACAGTTTGTTTTGTGTTTTTCTTCATATATCTGTTTTTATGCATCATACACAGTACAAGGTGCGAATTATAGGGGGGTTTGGGGAGAATTGACGCCCCTAATTAACACTTGATCCCCCCTGACGGACATTAAAACAAGGTGTATGGGGGGGTCAGCCCTTTAATAGTAAGAAATGGCTTTCTCTATTCTCAGATTTATATCTTAAATATTAATAATTTAAAATGTATAATATAAATATACATTTGACCCTCTATAACGGTTCATACCATTGTGAATGCATAATTGCGCCAATCAATGCTAGGAAAAATATGATTCAACAGTCTGAAACTGGCAGTTCTAGAGCACCGATAGACATCTTAAGTATTCACAAAACACATTTCTTCTAAAATAGGTGTTTATATCTGTATGAAGCCAAGAAAAAGATATCATAATTTGTATGGTTTGACTGACAGTAAGTTCTAAAATAGTCACTAAATATCCCTCAAAACAGTAAAAACGTATACATTTTATTAATAAATGAGATGTAATTTAAATACATCCATAGATTTGATTCACTGAAGCATGTATTGCCAAACTACTGCCGAACCCCTCCTGATCGTCAATGTATAATTCGCACCCTGATCATATGTACTATATTTTTTCATATTTTGTTTTCATATGACTTCAGTTTAATCGAGAGATAATCTTTTAGATTTATGATACATAACTATTTTAAGCAATGACAACTTTCTAACACTACAGCACAGACATTTTAGGGAAAACATACAGTATCAGACTCTATATGTTTCCATTTGTTTTTTGCATGATTTTAAGTTTTTTTTAAAACACAATTTCATATAACTAGCAACAAATTGTCCCAATTATTAGCTTTCAGAAGTTACAGTTTATTTTTGCTTGACTGCATTATCTCTAAAGCATTTATTTATTTATTTTGCTGTTGCGCACATTCTGTGACAGTGCAAAATATTGTTTATGCAAGCCACCAGAGTTTAAATCTCTCTGGAAACATTTTCCGATTCCAGAAATGTGTAAAAGGAACATACAAACGACATGGTCTGTAATGATTTGCTTTCAAGACTTTAGTTATCTATGATGGATTGACCAGAGGAGAAATGATACCCCAACTGAGTCTGGTTTCTCTCAAGGTTTTTTTTCAATTAATAAAGTTTTGTTTCTCGCCACTAGCTTGCTTGGCATGAGACTTGTTGTAATCAGTGGATTTGCTTTACAGTATTTGGACTTTCAGCAGTGAAAATTAAACCACACTGATACTAGAACTTCTATGTTAAGCTGATTTGACACAATCTACATTGTTTAAGCACTACAGAAATAAAGATAAATTGAATTTAATTGATGTAAGATTTCTCTTTTTTTAGTTCAACCTAAGATTTATTTAGGCCTAGTGGCTCACATACATTCTCCAACAACTGTCATGTAACTTCTGTATGAATATGAGCCAAAAAATAGTGCAGGAGATGCAGGATTCACATCCATGACTTCACATAGACATGATGGAATGATTGTTAATAACTTTTGTTTGAAAAGGTTATGACAGGCCTACGGCTTCAGTTGGCCCATTCATTTTGGGCCTTAGAAAGCTTTCAAAAGGCTGCATGGCTGGTGGACATCAGAGCAGATATTTTTGTTCGCCTGATAATCGAGGAAGCCATGTTTTTTTCGGTATCACCAAAGCGTGCAATTAGTAGCGGTGGCATATGTGTGCGTGCGATGTCCTCCTCCTCCGTCCTGATAGAGCCCTCTTGTGTGAAGATCTTACAGACCCAATTACTGTAATCACGATGATCAAAGGGCGGGTGTTGAAGAAAAGAGAGCGCAAGTCAAGTCAAAGTGTGGCTGTGTATCATTTGCGTGGGGGGAGGGGTGCGGTTCGTGGCTCCATCCACATCCATTATCTATTTTACGTACAGAGTCGTTTTCACCACGCTTATTTGCTTCCATTTTTTTCGTTGCAGCATTCATGGACTGTTGAGGAGATGCAATGGAGAGCAAATGTCTTCTGGTGGCAAACTGGTGAAGGTGAGCAGTGATGTTAAGATGGCTGATATGGGGGGTGATTTTTTTGGCCTTTAAGGTGCACTAAGTCACTAAAAACAAATCAATTAAATTACTTGTTATAATATAATAATAATAAATTATAATATAAAAAAATAGATTTTTAGATGTTTTTTAACATTTTCATTGATAATTGTAGCCAAACAAAAAAAGTTGTTACCTCATGGATGAAGCCAATTTGAGAGAATAGACTTTAAAGTTTGCATGAAATAAAAATGTCAACTGAACGCCAACTGACCCAGCTGAGGCTCGAACCAGCGACCTTCTTGCTGTGAGTTTTTTTAATAGATTTTTTATATAATAGTTCTTATAATTGTGTTAATCATAGTGAACTGCAAATATTTGCTTTTCTGTAATGTGATTTATAATTATTATTATTTTATCAACAAGTCAATACAACACATTTTAAACCAAAAATAATACTAAGTGCAACTTTAAAGTGTATCTTTTTATATACATTTACATCATTTTATACTCGAGCTGTGCGATTTGGGGAAAATATTTTTTGACAAATCTTGTGATTTGATTCGCGATTTAATTTTGTAGTCAAGCTTCAGCTCAATAATCTGTAAGCAGCGGCTACAATTCTGTGACAGTTCTTAAAAATTACCTGTTTTTATTCAATGTCTGTGAGTTTGAAACCAAAATAATCCTGTATTATCAATGAGTTTTCTCTTTAATATTAATTAGTCTATTAATGCTTCTAAAGCAGCAGACGCCATTATCCCACTTGTCCGCACTTTCCTGTTTGTTTGTTGTTGTTTTTTTTTATTGTGGGCGTTCCGCATAGTTTGTTTACGCAATTTTGATTGGGCAGAACGAAAGTGTGCTCACTCAGTTCGCTAGTAAGCTGTCACACACAGACAGTCACACATATGCTCTAGGTGGCGGAAATTAAATAATACATATATACATTCCAAAATTGCGATTGCAATTCGATTTTTAATTAATCGCACAGCCCTATTTTATACCTTTATAAAATATAGATTTTACCATAATGCTAATGTTAACTAAATTCCTTTTGTTATTATGCAACTATATCCACAACACTAGAAATAAGCATGTCATGTTTCACCAGATGAATTGAAAAGCTCTATTTGGAAAGATTTTATTAATTTAGATTCATTTGGAAGATCAAGTCTTTTTCTATGGAGTGCATCTGCATAAATTATAATTAATTACAAGCAAAAATAATAAACAGAACAGAAAATTACAGAAATTAAACACTTGAATGTAAAATAAAATGGTCCTTATTGTATAAAAAAAAAAAAAAAAAAAAAAAATATATATATATATATATATATATATATATATATATATATATATATATATATATATATATATTTTTTTTTTTTTTTAATACAATAATGACCATTTAATTTTTTTATATATATATCACCGACAGAATTGAATGTTCACTGAGGCGAACGGTATATATATATATACATCTTTTAATCATTATTTAATCATTATTTAATCATTTTAATCATTATTATCATCATTACATGTTTTCATTTAATAAATAATCTAATCCTGCAGTGTGACTACTGCGGATACACACATTGCGATATCAATGTTCAAACGATATACGCCTTAACCCCTGTAATATATCATATCCAGTATTTATTGATTCACAATTTAAACATTTTATATGAATATGATATAAATCTTTCATCTAACATTTGTTGTCTTTTCTTCTTTCCTTTTCTTTTGCTTTTTCTGTCTTGTTTTATGTTTGCTTACACTTGGATAAAGACCCGATGTGCTGTCTGAGATGTTGAATCAAATCAACAGTTTGTTAACAAGATTGAGTTTGTCAATTGCATTTTTAATTTGTACATGTAAAAATGTTAATTATTTGTTTTAAAAAATTCCTGTGTTTATTTTAAATGTACAAATCTGAGTGTGAGGCGGGGCTTACAGTGTTATGCTGTAATATTATTGGTTAACGTTTTTGCCCTGCCCTCATTGTCTTGTTTACATCATCATCGAAAATGATACATCAACAAAGTCTTATTTTTTTTATTTAAAATTTAATCCATATTTGAAATAGCATGCATTGATAAATACTGATTCACTGTAAACTTTGGTCAGTTTTGTTTTAAACATTGAGTTCAAAGGTTTTTAACGATTTCCAAGCAATAATTTCGGTTTGAGAGCAGAATTCAACCCGTTCAGTGTATTTTTCCAGTAGATGACCTGTGATATGTCCTTCCAGCATAGAGAGGTGGGATTCACCCGCCCGCTGCTTGCCTTGTCTACTCGGCGACCTCTGCGCACACTGTCAAGTCGACTCACCATCAGGCCACCGTTTGCCTCAGTGAACATTCAACGCTGTCGGTGAGTTTGAGCTAAATGGAAAAAAACCATCGACCGTTGATTGTACCCTGCGGCCGAGCCCTACCGAGCCTAGCTTCTCCCCACTGCTGGCAAAGGCAAATTTTTTTTATCATGGACTCCTGGAGACACGACCAAGACGCCTAAAAAGTTTGACTTTGAAAACTACAACAAAGGTCACAATCAACATTCATTGCTGTCGGTGGGTTGGATTGTAAAAGAAAGCTCACTGAACAATGAATGCAACTGTGTCCCAGATTTCCGTCTCGCAAAGTGGCATTGGAGAAATGTATTAACTGACAGAGCTGAATATATTCATTTGCTCATCTATTTGAGTTTGTTTGTGGCTCTCGGTGGCAAAGAATAAATAAATAAAAAGCCAGTGGGCTGAGAACAGCCAGTCAAAGGCCCCTTTAATGCTGATGAATGTTTACTTTGTATGGAAAATAAAGACTTATCCAAACCCAGTTTTAATCCTGTGAGTCTAAAACTTATTAACCTTTGGCATTTGTACAAAATCTCTCTCTATATATTTATCAGATGTTATATTATATTTACGTCAAAGATGAGACATCCAATGTTGTTGTCTTCATCATATCAAATGTAATGAAGTGATTTTATATAAATGTGAGGAAAATGTCTACTTAAATGTTCAAATAACTTAATAATAATATTTGAAAATAATATGAGCTAAATCGTTCTTGCTGACAAATGGTAAACCCTAGTGGTTTGAAGGGTAGTTGCAAGTTAATTTAAAAATGACAATATCTTGTGGCTGCAATGTGATCCTTAAATAATGTTTCAATGTTATAAAATATATTTTTAATAATATACAAAACAATGTTTGTTATATAAACTTACGCATAATTCAATAGTTGTCTTCTTAAAACTGTGGTTAAAAATTATGCACATTATTAGCCTGTATTGTATGAAACCAAAAGTAAAAGTACCACACACACTGGTAAACACACAAAAGTGTAGGCTAAAATCCAATTTAAAACCCATTTAAAACATGTTACTCTTCATCTCAAGATCCACATGTTTGCAGAAAACTATAAATAAGTTAAAGTAAACAGAATTATTTGAATTGGACGTCTTATTAAAGACTTTTTGAACTTCAGCAGTAAATTTGCGGCTTGCGATCATATACGTCGCGTTTGAGCTGAACTAAAGCGATCACGGTGAAATCTGAGGAGGATATAGCCCGTATCTTAATTAGAGGCTAACGGTTTTACTGTCCGTTTCTAGGCCAATCCAAGATTATGTCACATTGCTGGTAGTTTATGAAAAATTAATCCAAATTAAATTTGTCAAGAAGCTGAAGTGGCTTATCGTATCACTGTGGGTGAGAGCCCCACGGCACCTCCGTGACATTGCTGACAGAGATTGACTCCCGCTCTTTTTTATTTTTTAAACGACAGTCAATCCAGAGGATTAATTAACATCAGATTAGGGCACCATCAGAGACCTGCTGTGTGTGATTTCTTAACTCTGGGTTACTGTACTTAACGTGGACGCTGGTCTTGGGTGATTATATTCTTAAGAGTAATTTGACGAAAACTGTCACTTGAAAGATATTTGGAGGCTGAAGTGACACATTTGAAGCGTCCTTGTAAAGTAGTGCTGATTAAAGGCTTTCATGTTGTTAAGTTTAAAGTCGTGATTTATGATTCAGCTCTTTCATTTCTTCAGATTTGTTCGAAATTTATAGCTGGTGAAAATGCAGTATAGCCTATATGTATAGCCTATATTTGCATTTCTTGTCAGTTTAGCGATTTGCACCTTGGAAGTTGTGAAGGGGCGGGACATTCTCGCTTGTGGCTGATTTGATTGGACAAAAACGTGTGAAGTGCAGGATGAGCAAGCAATGATTTTGAATCTGTTTTACTTTTTAATGAGACTTTAATTTAATATTTAATTATTATTATTATTTCAATTAGCGAATAATGCATTTTATAATGTCCTTTTGGGTAGTTATTTAATTATAATTGGAAAAATTTATGCTTAAAAAATTCAAAACCAATATCTATTATAACATGAGCAAATGTAATTCACACTAGTTGTTTGCTAGTGATAAATTCTATTAATATTATTGATATTTAACTGTAACATGTTTGCTAATAAATTAAATCAAACCAATAGTGAATAGCAACATGAAAAGTCAAGAGAAACATAAAAGATATAACATTTAATTGAAATTTTGTAGTTGTTTCAATAACTCATCTGCATTTAAATGTATTTCTCTTTTTCTAAAGATGTTAGGGAACCAAACTTATTTTAATTGATATAACTGTTTAATAATACTGTTTGTTTAAAGGTACCAAAACTTAATGGTTATTTTCACTTAGAAATTGATTAAAAAGTAATAATAATAATTTTTAAGGGGGTGTACTCATTTATGCTGAGCATTAGACCTATATATATATATATATATATATATATATATATATATATATATATATATATATATATATATAAATATATATATATATATATACAGTTGAAGTCAGAATTATTAGCCCCTCTTTGAATTTTTTTCTCTTTTTTAAATATTTCCCAAATGATGTTTAACAGAACAAATAAATTTTCACAGTATGTCTGATAATATTCTTTCTTCTGGAGAAAGTTTTACTTATTTTTTTTTTTAACTAGAATAAAAGCAGTTTTTAAACAAAGCAGTTTTTTTAAATGCCATTTAAAGGACAAAATTCTTAGGCTACATTTACATTTTTTCAACAGTCTACAGAACAAACCATCATTATACAATAACTTGTACCCTAACCCGCCTAGTTAACCTAATTAACCTTAAGCCTTTAAATGTCACGTTAAGCTGTATTAAACTATATAGCTGTATAGTCTTGAAAATATCTAGTCAAATAATATTTACTGTCATTATAGCAAAGATAAAATAAAACACTTATTAGAGATAAGTTATTAGAACTATTATGTTTAGACATGTGTTAAATAAATCTGCTCTCTGTTAAACAGAAAACGGGGAAAAAATAAACTGGGGGAGGGGCAATAATTCTGACTTCAACTGTATATAATATATATGTTGCACATTTGTTGTAGATACTCGAATTTTTTGCCGCACTAATCGTATTGATGTATGCATCTTGTAAAAAGAATCAAGAGGTAAGATAAATTTAACCACTGATGAATTCCTCCATTTTCTGCAGCAGGCCTGGCAGCGCAAACGCAGAAAGGTCCCGAATAGTATTTGATTTTTAGGTTTTGGGAATACAATTAAAACAACATAGATTTTATGTATGATTGTAAGATTTTATAAATCATGATAAAAGTATTATAAAACACGATCAAAGCACATATTTCCGAGCACCTCTGCATTCCAGCGTCTTACTCCTCGAGCCCATCATAATCATGTTGGCTTTTGTATGATAAACACCGAAATGAGAATTCTGCATTACCGTCACCTCCTTTGAAGCCCCTCATTTGCTCATTGTGTGGGTATCTATAATTAAAGCCTTGAGGCTTTTCAGCTCTTGTTTTCAAAGCGCCAATTCAAAGTTTTACAGACCTCAGCAGTATTTTTGGGACAGAATGTTCTAGTTTTTCTGAATGTCACTGTGGTTTCCAGACTGGAAACAGGAAACCTGAAGACTGCAGGTGTTTGAGAGAGCCTCTGCATCAGACAAGGGGATTAACTCAAGTGAATATTCGCGGTTAGAAATGTCGAACTGTGTACATACTCCACCGTTTCCTCAAATATGGCACTATTTTGAGAAATTCCGCATTGCTTTTATATTTTCCTCCTGCTCAATGGCTACCTTCTGTGGTGTGGAGGGAGTTCGAAATAATCGTGACACCTATCGGTACGTAAATTACATTCAACCTGACGTTCAGCTAATATATCAACCCCATTTAGATGAATTACCGAGTTATTGCTGTAAAATGCCCATGTTTGCTAAAATTATGCTAGCGTGAACCCGAAAGCTCCGCCGACATCAGAAGGTCCCTGTTCACTTTCAGCCAAGATTAACATTTGTCAGGTGTTATTAGCATGTGTCAACATTTGAGTTGGAAAGCCTAAGAGTTCGGCGGGGTCTTACACGAACAATTTACCAACAGCAAAATGAGCAAATAAAGAATTAAGTTTTGCCTAAATGAAGTTCGAGCGAACATCGTCTGTCGTCTGTTATTTTACCAATAAAATAGTTGTTTTGGTAGTTAAGCTAAACAAGGTAGGCCATTAACCAGGTGGTTGCACTAACCATATTAATAATGTTTTGTTAATATTTTCAATGGGCCAAGGAGATATAGGCCTACTACACTTTTATATAAATTATTATTATTAAATTTTTTTGCAATTGCCACACATAAAATATAGAATATTCATGAATTAAAATAAACACTTACCCACATCTTATGCCTTTTTGGCGTATAACCTCAGACAGTCTTAAATATGGTTATAATATAACTAGTGTAGTAAAACCATTTGTATTTGGTTTAATTTGTACTAACACTAAAGTTATTTTGTGTAAATATTAGTCGTTTTATTCATTAATTGAGAATATGACATGTACAAAAAATAAACATATAGCCTAAAAAAAAGGGTGTTTTAATATATAATATATAACACATATGGGGCGACGCAGTGGTGCAGTAGGTAGTGCTGTTGCCTCACAGCAAGAAAGTCACTGGTTCGAGCCTCGGCTGGGTCAGTTGGCGTTTCTGTGTGGAGTTTGCATGTTCTCCCTGCGTTCGCATGGGTTTCCTCCGGGTTTCCCCCACAGTCCAAAGACATGTGGTACAGGTAAATTGGGTAGGCTAAATTGTCTGTAGTGTATGAATGTGTATGGATGTTTCCCAGTGATGGGTTGCAGCTGGAAGGGCATCCGCTGCGTAAAACATGTGCTGGATAAGTTGGCGGTTCATTCCGCTGTGACGACTCCGGATTAATAAAGGGACTAAGCTGAAAAGAAAATGAATGAATGAATGATAACACATATGCCTATATGAATAAAATAAGCTAAATTCATAAATAATTTCTAGAAAAATTAGTTCCTAAAATTATTATAGTTGTTGTTATTATTGGGCTATTGTTATTAGCCTACTTCTAATTTCAGACAGGTCTCAGTAAAAAAAAAATGAGCAGGGTAAAAATCATATCTCTAAATCATAAATTTTCTATAGCTAAATTGCACAGATCTAGGCCTAAAATTGCATAAATTTAAATATATTAATTAAAATAATAAATGTACCAAACAATAATAAGAATAGCACATAGCCTATGTTCGTTGCCTGATGCAATTTTTAGAATATTTTAAGAGTTATATTTTTATTTATTTGTATTTATATATTTTTTAAGAAATACATACATGATAGCTTATGAATTTGTGTACACTGTTAAAACTAAACAAACGCTGCCATCTAGTGTTCACCATGTGACGTCAACCGGTCAGTAAAATATTTGTAGCTTACTAATAAGAAAAGCTTGTTGCCAGTTCATGATTGAGAATGCTTAAGGATGTTTATTTTGTAAATAATGCTATGCAATTAAATGTATAGTTTACCCTAAAATGAAAATGATGTACTCATCCTCCACTTGGTCCATACATGCTGAAATTCTTTCTTCTATTTAATACAAAAGAAGATATTTCGAAGTATGTTGAAAACCGGTCACCATTGACTATGGAAGACGATGGTTCCCAATTTTCCTCACAGTCTTTACTTTGTTCGACAGAAGACAAAAACTCAAGCATGTTTGGAGGGTGAACAAATTATGAAAGAATTATATATTCATAGAATTTTTATTTAATTCGCTTTCTTTACAACAAGGGACAGTGTACATTAAGCAATATTTCTTTAAAAAATGGCGTAAATGTACACAAATTAGCCCAAAGGTTAGTTCTCATTGGTAGCGCATTTGCCAGATGCTATAAGCTTATAAATTAGTGTAGATTGCAGTTTGTTTTTATGGTTTTATCAGGATAGCAGGCAGGATGGGGTGGGCTGATGACCTGATGATGACCCCTGTCCCGAGGTCAGTTGTGTCATCCTCCTCATTTATAGACTGTGTGTTTGCGTGTGTGTGTCTGTGTGTGTGTGTGTGTGTGTGTTTGTGTGTGTGTGTGTGTGTGTGTGTGCCTGTGCACGTGTGTGTGTCTTATTAGCGGCTAATGATGCAGAGGGGACAATCTGCCTGTTCCAAAACGCCGCTTCTGCCTGCACTAGAGCTGATTTACTGGCCCTTGCAGCAGCACTCAGGACTGAAAGATGGAGGCTTTCCTCTCATATTTTGTGCTCTGTCCTCCTTCTCTGTCTGTTTTTCATGTTTGGGATGGTGAGAGGATCACATTATATGGTTTAGAGGGATGAATAGTTGCAAGCGCACTGGGAACTTTTTGTGAAGAAGCTTCATCTAAGAGAAAAAAAGAACCTTCAGAAATGGGCACTGTTGTTATTTTTCTAAAAGGCTGACAAAAATAAAGGAGGAAATCATTTGTCAATAAAAAAGGTTCATTATTTTCTAGTCATAAATTCTTTGAAATAAAAAGGATAAACATTAATATGGAGAAGGGAAAATCATATTTTTTTATTATTTTAAAATAATAATAAAAATAACAAAAATACTAAATAAAGATATTAACTTTAGAAATAATAATAATAATAATAATAATAATACATTCATTCATTCATTTTCCTTTAGCTTACTCCCTAAGAAACAGCGTGAAGCAACAGTGCTAATCACTGAGCCACTGTGTCACCTCAATAATTTTATATATTTTATATAATTATTTTAGACAATTAAAAATAAAATTAATAAAGGAAATCTCATAAAAAAGCAAAGTAAAAATACAAAAATAAAAAGTAGTAATTTACTTATAAAATATTAATTAGTTTTATTAATAGTTATTTATTCGTTTTTTTTATATGTATATACATATATATATATATATATATATATATATATATATATATATATAATGTAGTGTGTGTATATATATATATATATATATATATATATATATATATATATATATATATATATATATATATATATATATATATATATATATATACTTTTAATTTATCTTTGTCTTCAAGCAGAAAAAGCAGATTTTTTATTGTATAATACCACTACTAATAATAATAAAAAAAAATTTTAGTAACTGATTTCTTTTATCTTTGCCACTTCTATTCAGCTTAAAGTGACATTTAAAGGCTTAATTAGGTTAACTAGGCAGGTTAGTGTAATTAGGCAAGTTATTGTATAATGATGGTTTGTTCTGTAGACTGTCAAAAGTATATAGCTTAAAGGGGCTAATAATTTGACCCTAAAATGTTTTTTTTAATCATAATCTTCTTTTATTCTATCCAAAATAAAACAAATAAAACTTTCTCCAGAAAAAAAAACATATATATTATCCGACATACTGTATAATTTAATATAAATTTAATAATATTACTGACATAATTTGGGAAATCAAAAAAAAATTAAATAAATAAATTATATATATATATATATATATATATATATATATATATAATATATATATATATATATATATATATATATATATATATATTAAAACTTTTCATTTATTTCATTTATCTTATTATCTTAAAGCAAAAAATAGGCCTACATTATTATAATATATAAATAATAATATATTAATAACAATAATAACTAACAATAATAATAATAATATAATAATAATAATAATAATAATAATAATAATAATTCATTAATTCATTTTCGGCTTAGTTCCTTTTATAATAATAATAATAATAATAATAATAATAATAATAATAATAATAATAATAATAATAATAATTCTTCTTCTTATTATTATTATTATTATCATCATTATTTAATTGTCTGACAAAAACGGTGGGTAAAAGTAACCGTTATTATAAAAACGTCATTAAATAAATAACTTAATTGCAAGAAAGTTAAGCGGAATACACAATCTGAACCACTAGGTGGCAGGATATATCTTAAAAAGGCTTTATTTTAACAAGACAGCGTCCATATCTTTCATAACATATTGTGTGCACTGTTATTTGTTCAAAGTTGTATCAAAACTTACCGATTTAGAAATTGTATGCACTGTAACTGACCACTAACAACAAATCTGAACTACAATGTCTGATTATCAAAGACATATGATCTTGATAAACATATTTCTGCATTTTAATATGCTGTAGTAAAGATAATTCAGTTCTAATAAATTGAATTACAATGTAACGATGAAACTAACATGTTGCCAAGACAAACAAAAATTGCAAAAAAGTAAGATTGTTACGTAGTATATTTGAATCTGAATCTAGCTGAAGTATGAAAAGGTCAGTTAATGTTTTTTTGCGTCTCGCTGTGTTGTCGTTAGTAAAATATACAACCTGCAGTTGTGCTTAAATGTCTATCCGAGCATCTAAAGCTGCCCTTTGACCCGCAGCCTTATTTAGGAGGTATAAATGACGGAGGGGTGAACAAAAGAAAAAGACTCATCCACATGGCACCGTCCGAGTCTCCTGTCCGAGATCTGTGACGACAAATGGTCCGAGCGCTAATTAAAGCCGACTGACTCCATTAGATCATTCTTCAATGCTCCGATGCATATCTGATTCGTCTCTGTTAAAGGGACAGTGCACTCAATAAATAAATAAAAACAAACAAATAAATAAATAAATATCTATCATCATTTGCTAACCCTCAAGTTGTTATAAAACTCAAAACTGTAGCCGGGGGGGGGGGGGGGGGGGTGGGGGGGGGGTCGGGTGGTTCGAAAGACAATTAATGACAAAAGTCCAGAATTTGTCCTATACATGAGCTCATTTGTCCTATTTTGACTGCTACACCATCCTAAATTGTGACAATAAAAAATGCTTTAAGACCAAGTCAAATCATCTGTTGACCGTAACATCAGTGTGACTTCAGCTAATCAGTTTTGGCCAATGCAAACTATTATTTTTCATCAGTCCAACATCCAGCTGTGCAAGAAAACATACATTCGGATTAAGTGAAGACACCTTTCGCTACTGTATTGTTCTTAAATAGAGAAAACATTTTACAAGTAACTTTTATTCTAAATCTTGGACCTTATTCTTGAAACAAAACTTTAGCCAATAAAAAGGTTTTTAAAATTATTAAATATTAAATATTAAAATTAATTTGAATACTAATTTGGCTATTGTTGTTATCCATTAATCTTCAATCAAATGTACTTTTGTTACAAAAAAGGCAAGAAAAATCATAAAGCGCTTTTATTTTAAACATTTTTTTACTTTTTTGTTATTGAAATGGCCAAATTCTGACTGAGGAAAGTTGAATGTGCTGGCCAGTTTGTTATTTGCCTTTGACAATTGTCAGTGTATAGCGATCAATGATTGGCTTCTGTACTAGTAAACGGGGCTTCATTCGCCATATTGAACGTTACACTTTTCCCCATTCAAAACTAAACAAGTGACACGTCTTGTGTATTCAAGAGTCTTTGTGGAAACTCACTTAATTCCCAATCATATTTTCTCTTTTTGCAAACTTTGTAAAGATTCGCTTTACATTATAGGTTGGAAACTCAGCTATTGAAAAATACTATGTATATTAAAATACTACTACAATTCTATTGAAGACAATGGCTGCCAATTTCCAGCATTCTTCAAAATATTTTCTTTTGTGATGTAGGAAAAGAAGTAGAGGTTAATGATGAAAGAATAAAACATTTTTGGGTGAACTATCGCTTTAAAGCTTTAATTGCAAATCTAAATGTGAGAATTTGAGGAAAAATGGGTGACTAAATTATATATAACCCTCATGCGGCAACCTGGAGTGTTTGCTTTGATTGAATCCTGTGCTGTTATGACTGGTAAATTTTCACCCATTGATTTACCTACGAACACACAGTGGCTCAACGCGGCCTGAACTGAATATTGCGTGGCTAAACTACTCGTCTTATAGATTCTCTCTCTGTCTGACAGGTATATTCTCAATTAAATAATCATCCCCTGCTTGTTTACTCATACACTTTTGACAGGCCGAGACATATACGGAGGAAGCATCTAAAATGCATGCATGAAATTAAAAATGAAACGCGGTGGAGCTCCAAATTAAGTCCCCAGCCTCAGAAAAAAAGGCAAAATTCAGATGAGAAATATCTGACAGTACTGAAAACTGCCAACAAGACTGCAGGTGAAGAGATGGTTAATATTTGACTTTCGTCCTGGGAAACAAATTCGGCAAACATTTGTTATGTTTTGCAAGCAGTAGTCATTATCGTTTTCAAAGATGTGTAGGCCTACTGTTGCTTATCAGTTGATGTGTTGAAACCTTTGCCTTTAGAAAAAAAAACAGTTTTACATATAGTAGATTGGTGTTAACTTTCTGCAAGTTAAATGAAAGAAATGAACACCCCATGGATGTATAAACTTTGAACTGACTTTTTAAAACTGTAACACATTTTAACACAAGGTTGTGAGTTTGTAATCCTTTCACATTACAGGTCTACAGGAAGCTAACTTCACTCAGCCGGCAAAATCAATAACATAAACATTCATTCATCCATTCATTTTCGGCGTAGGCTAGTCCCTTTTTTAATCAGGGGTGGTTACAGCGGAACAAACCGCCAACTTATCCAGCATATGTTTTACACAGCGGATGCCCTTCCAGCTGCAAGTCATCACTGGGAAACACCCATAAGCTCTCATTCACACACATACACTACAGACAATTTAGCTTACCCAATTCCCCTATAGGGCATGTTTTTGAACTGTGGGGGAAAACACAGAACCCAGAGAATCCAATGCAAACACGGGGAGAACATGCAAACTCTACATAGAAATGCCAATTGACCCAGCTAGGGCTCAAACCAGCAATCTTCTTGCTGTGAGGCGACAGCGCTACCCACCACATCACCATAAAATAGTAAATAAATAAAATAAAAAATAAATAAATAAATAAATAAATAAATAAATAAATAAATAAATAAATAAATAAATAAAATAAAAATAGATAAAATAAAATAAAATAATAATTAAATAATAAGTAAATCATAAATAAATAAATAAAACAAAACAAATAAATAAAACAAAATAAACAAATAAATAAAATTAAATAAAATTAATAAATACATAAATATATTAATAAATAAAATAAATAAATAAATAAATAAATAAATTTAAATAAAATTAAATAAAATTAATAAATACATAAATATATAAATAAATAAATAAATAAATAAATAAATAAATAAATAAATAAATAAAATAAAAGAAAGAAAGAAAGAAAGAAAGAAGAAGAAAGAAGAAAGAAAGAAAGGAAATTACTGATATTACGGCATATCTCCAGAGATAATAAAACTCCTTTTCCTTAGTTGGAAGGTTTCGCTGTATTATTTGTAATTATTTTACTTTATTTGGTAAAGAAGCACAGTTTGAAACACATCTGAAACATAAGTGTGTGTGTGTTAAAAAATACAACTAAATTAAAATGTATTGTAAGTGCACACGCATGCATCAAAAAAAAGTGTTCATAATATATTGCAGAACACTTCCGGAGCTCTTAAGGTGTGATAAGGGTATAGGGTTAGGGACAGGCTTGGGGGTGACAGTATAAGTTTAAGAGTGGATTAAGGCAGTGGTTCCCAAAGTGGGGGTCAGGACACCCCGGGGGATCCCGAAACAATGAGGCGGGGGCAGTTGGTGATTTCCAAAAATCTTATTCAATAGAATTATCATATTTAACCATAACCTACTGAAGAACAAAATAGTAGTTAATAGTAACATTGTTAACGTTAATAATAAACATTAAAAAAACAACATGCTAATAAAAAGCCTTCAGCCTTTCTCTTTTTTGCAACCCTTGGGGTGATTACATTATATTAAAGACACAGCAACAGTGTCAGATGCAAAACATTGATTTTATGGCACAGGGTTAACCTTTGTGATACCTTTACAGCACTCATGTACAATAAAAAATAGATTCAGGCCCCAACTAAACATGAAGGATGATCTCCGAGTGGCGTTCCCAAAAATTAAATGATTTATAGATCTGGGCCTATTGGTATGTGTGCACCATTGTGTGCAAGGTTTATATATTTATAAGCACCTCAGAGAATTTTGGGGGTTGTAAGTCACTGGCATTGTTATTTTGGGGGTCGCGGGCTGAAAAATTTGGGAACCCATGGGTTAAGGTGTGAGGGAAGTTCAACAGTGTAATAACAAATGTAATTACAGAAATTAATTACAGATGTAATTACATGCATGTATTTAATCAACCATAAGTGCAATTGAAAAACAGGTATTTACACAATAAGTACATTGTAATAAATGATTAATTTTAGTGTAAGTTCATTAGTTAAGGCCACCTAATATAAAGAGGGACTGGTGAAACTGTATTTGAAACTGTAAAATGTAACACTGTGGGTTCTAATCATATTAACTAATCAGGATAATTCCCTTAAAATTGAAAATTTACTGTTAATTTACTCACAATTTGAGAGCTATGAAATGCAAGTCAATGGCTATGACACTTTTAGAGTAAACTGATAAAACAAAACAATCACTTTGTATAGGAAGCTGAATATTATTATATAAAGCAGGCCCGTAGCCAGCCTGGTGAAAGGGGTGGTTCTTTTTTCTCAAAAAGGGAACCTTTTTGCAGTTATACGCCTCAGTTTCTATTTAACTATGAGATTTAAATACTGCGTTTTAGTGACATTTTAAGCAGTACTTTTTTTTTTTTTTTTTTGCTGGATTAGCTAGTCAGATGTCATCATAACCACACTTTTTGATGTACTAAACATATTTCCTAAAAATTTGCAATAAAGAAAAATTAAAACAAGATTATTACATCAAATATTATTAGGAAAAAGACAGGAATCTGTTGAAGTTTTAAAGTAAAAAACTGTAGCCTACTGTCATTTATTAGACAAAAACAAACTGGCCAGCACATTCAACTGTCCTCAGTCACCATTTGGCCATTTCAATAAAAAATAACAATTAAAACAAGGGGTGGGTGGGTCTTTCCGAACCTCCTGAACCTCCCTGGCTACACGTCTGAAAAGTTAGAACATGTTTTATGCTTAGAGTAAACATGTTTTTTTATTAGAATTTTGGCTGTAAAAGCGCACCTACAGGTGTTTCAGGCGCAGGTCAGATTTTCTCCAGGTCATAATTTATTTTGTTTATAATAATTCTGTCTAAAAAATTATTAGACCTGTCCAGTTTCATCTGGAATGCATCCCAGATCACCTTCTGAAGTGGTTTGAGCAATCGGATTTATATCCGTTCAGAATAAAACGAATGAAGTGACCAAACAGCCTCAAAAACACAGACGTGACAGGATTAGTGCCTTTTGCTGTGAAGTGACATCTGACGGCTGAGGACTTCGCTTGCCATTGAAGCCTTCGTTGGACAGTTATTTTAAAAATAGGGAAAGGGAGGTCATGTACTGGACAAGTCAATAAATATACAGGACGTCCCGGCTAATGCGGCCAGTTAGCCTAGAACCTCATGGATAGATTTTCATCTGTTAGGAAAGTAAGTAACTAGCCTTACCCTGTTTGGCGGTTTTTTGAACATATGTTCATATTTGCGATAATGACACCGCTGCCTGCTTTTTCTTCCTCTCTTGCTCTTTTTGACCCACAGCGTTACACTATGGATGTCGCATCAAAGATTCAAATGTTATCACTCAGTGGGTTATGTCACGTGACTCGCGTCACATTATTGTGGCTTTGAGGCTCCATGGGATTCGAATTACTGGGCATAGTTATTTAAAATGACACTTAATTACAATATATATTGAATATAAATATAGTATATTAATATTATAAATAATATTATAAATATAAATAATATTAAATTACATAATTTAATTAAAAGGTCAAATTCTGGACCTTTTGGCCGTGGGGGGTGGTTCCACTCGAACTCCCTCTGGCTACGGGCATGAAAAGCGTATACAATCCCTTTTCTCTCCGAAAAAGTGATTGTTCTTGTCCTAGAACATTAATTACACATAAACAGACATCTCTCAAGCGAAGCCAAAGCTTTTGTTTGAGCGTTTTTCTTCACTTTTCCTTTTTCAATCGATGGTCTGCTTCTTTAATGAGACATACTATATGCACGAAGCATGTAGGACTTGACAGGATCAGTCACCGGTGGCAAGTGTGCTGATACATCAAGGATACCACCTTTTACCCTGACAATTCAGCAAACACAGGAGGCCAATTAACACCTTCACAATGAGGGCCGAGAGAAGCGCGCCGGATTCTTTCCCTCGTGAGAAGCGCGCGCCGCTGCTGATGCGCGCGTGGCTGAGAATGGAAAAGCGCGGGAAAATCGCAGGTGAACTTCTCCTCAGGGTAATTGTGGCGGGACCTCAGGCGAGATACGGCTGATGCGATGCATTTTTTTCTTCTGTCTTTCGCCTTCTGTTTTCGATTGTTATCCCCGTTGTGATTCGAATTAAGTCACATGAATTAAATATTAAACGCACATCAGAAAAATATTCATTTAAAGGTAAGATTTCTGCCAGGGGAGCCGTCTCGACGCAATTGATATTCCTCGGACTGATGGTTAATACATATTCATTCATCAAAACAATCATTAAATGAAATGAGGCGTAGGTTCTGAGATTTCTGTTACACATTTTAATTTTTTTATGCATTTTACGTACATTAGCAAGAATCTAACCTATCATCATGACTTATTAGGCTTATATATTTATGTACATTTATGTTAATCTAAGTTAAATAATTTTACTTATTTTCAGAAAGAAGGGGAAAATGCTGACCAGAACAACAGACATTGCTTTGAGATATTGGACCGAATGCTACACCTGACCAGGTTTGATCAAAATCAAGTATCCTATTTAAAAATCTAAAGAAGCTCTGAAGAACGCAAACGCTATTCTATGACAATTGGGATTTGTTATAAGACAATTATAAGAATAGAAAGAAAAAAAGAAAAAATGTATCAATGAATAACTGACAATTAGCCTATCTAACATGTTGCTGTCAAAATTTCAGTTTATCAAATAGTCTTACATCAGTAGTTATAAACAGTATATTCACAGTTATGGTTTCAACTTAGAAATAATCATCTGTTATTGATTTCAGTTTACAAGATTTAATTGAAAAGATAATTACCCCAACTATATTTCAATGTAAAATTAACACAAAAATTGAAAAATTGATTATTAATAAATAAAGATGATATAAAAGATAAAAAGATAACTATACTCAGCAGCCACTTTATTAGAGACACCTGTCCAACTGCTCATCAACACATATATCTAATCAGCCAATCACATGGCAGCAACTAAATGCATTTAGTCATGTAGACATGGTCAAGACAATCTGCTGCGGTTCAAACCGAGCATTAGAATGGGGAAGAAAGGTGATTTAAGTGACTTTGAACGTGGCGTGGTTGTTGGTGCCAGATGGGTGGTCAGAGTATTTCAAAAACTGCTGATCAACTGGGATTTTTTTACGCTAAACCATCTCTAGGGATTACAGAGAATGGTCCAAATAAGAGAAAATATCCAGTGAGCAGCAGTTCTGTGGGCGCAAATGCCTTGTTGATGCAAGAGGTCAGAGGAGAAAGGCAAAAGTTACTCAAATAACCACTTGTTTCAACTGAGGTATACAGAAGAGCATCTGTGAACGCACAACACGTCCAACCTTGTGGCGGATGGGCTACAGCAGCAGAAGATCACACCGGGTGCCACCCCTGTCAGCTAAGCACAGGAAACTGAGGTTACAATTTGCACAGACTCACCAAAATTGGACAATAGAAGATTAGAAAAAGTGCGAATCATCTCAGACTGGATTCTTGAACAAATGACCACCACAGTCACCAGATCTCAATCCAATAGAGCACTTTTGGGATGTGGTGGAACAGGAGATTCGCATCATGGATCTGCAGCATCTGTGTGATGCTATCCTGTCAATATGGACCAAAATGTCTGAGGAATATTCTAGTAACTTGTTGAGTCCTGTGTCATGCAGGCAGTTCTAAAGGCAAAATGGGGGTCCAACTGGTACTAGTAAGGTGTCGAAATAAAGTGATCCGGTGAGTGAATATTCAATATTGTTGACATTTCTAAAATGTAACATAAAATTTATACTAAGTGAACATGAAAATGACATGCATTCCATGTTTATTACCTTAAAGATTTATCAGAAATTAGTGATTCCCTACTAAAGGCATTACATTTCACTTGACAATAATAATTAGTTGTGTAATCAAGACAGAAGTAGCTGTAATCTGATTATGTAATCTGGATTACATGTAATCACTTACCATCCATCTACACAAATAGTAACTTTAAACATAATGAAATATCTGTCTGTCTGTCTGTCTGTCTGTCTGTCTGTCTGTCTGTCTGTCTATCTATCTATCTATCTATCTATCTATCTATCTATCTATCTGTTGTCTGTCTGCTGTCTGTCTGTCTGTCTGTCTGTCTGTCTGTCTGTCTGTCTGTCTGTCTATCTATCTATCTATCTATCTATCTATCTATCTATCTATCTATCTATCATATAAAGCATAGTTGGTTAAAAGAAACTGTTTTACTTTGTCCTCCAGGTTTGCATTAACATCCTTGTCACATCCCTACATAGCGACGACAGAGATCCGAGGAAACAAAGAGACAAACCTTGACAGGTGAGACATTGTACAGTTCAGTTGTCTTCTCTATCCCACAACCTGACATGGTGTGCGAGCTGACATGGAGTAGCCATTCTGTTCCATAAAAAGACATCTCAAGACCCCCTGCTTATTGGATAGAATTTAAATAAGATCCTGGGGAATGTAGTGGGAGATCGGCATCATGGAGGTGAGCGCCGGCAGCCGGGGTCGCCATCCATCACACCGACTTGGCCTGGTGCTTTGGACACCAGGCCAAGAAACCCGAGCCGCTACAAGACAAACACATGCTCTCTCCAAAATAACAATGGGCTCCGGTGACACACGCGGCCTGCTGTCAGAGCTTCACTGCAGACTCACGACACCTGACATTGTTATATTGAGCGTGTCGTGTTACCGGACCCGCAGTTAGAACAGAGCGGCCCGTTTGTGCAAAGAAACGAATGCCAAAGATAATCGCAAGTGACAAGTTTAGGAGACAATCCTGCGGTCTGTTTGGGACGAGGCTCGCCATAGGGAAACTTAGAAGAGTAACATATAAGGACAATGAAAGCACGCTATATATGTCAGACTGGTGGAGAGCTGGAGAAATTGAAAATGTTTTATAGTTCACGTTTGCGTTAGAGTTATAAGAAAAGACACTACTGGTCAAAAGTTTGTGGTTTAAATGTAAAAAAAATTGTAATATTGTTAAATATTTATTTAATAAATATATATTTATGACTCATTGTATGTATCTTCAAATAAAATTATTACTTCAGTTCTTATTGCTTTTTATTGATATTACCATCATTAATAATAATATTAAAAATAATGATAATAAAAATAATAACCATAATAAGTAATATTAGAGTGATTTTCTGAAGTATCGGTGACTGACGACTGGAGTAATGAAGCTGAAAATTCAACTTTTAAATCCAACACAGGCTCATTGTGAAAACGTAGCCCTGCGGACGTTTCTGGAGACAGCGAATTACGTAGGCAAAGTTACGTATGAATGCATTTCATTTCTTTAACGAACACTACGGGGCGGCTCTGACCGCTTACCTCCGTATGGACAGCATTCCGGCTGCAACCAGTTTGTCCCGTTAGTGCGGCCACGTTCGTCGGCGGATTTGAGATACAGAGAGGAGTTGACCACGAAGATGGGGGTTTGAGTCCAGTGAAGAGCGGTTTCCAGAAAGCAGGTAAGACAAAAAACAGAATCCAAAATATAAAACAAACAAGTGAATAGTAGGGTGAGAATGTGGTAAAAAAAAAAAAAGTCAGACCAGGGCTTTTATTTTTTTGGATTGCTTTTGCTTTTTGTTTAGGGAAGAGGTGGGTGGGTCAATCGATAAAATTGGTTGGGTTTAGGGAAGGGGGAGGGGTGGGTCAGCTGATCGTTCACTCAGTCAGTCAGAAAGTCTGTCCAAAAGTGAGTCTGGCAGCGGCCTCTGGTGGGTTTACGGCCAGAACAGCAGGCGTGAATGGCACTCGCAAGGGAAATTTGAGATCTCGAAAAGCGTTACACGGCGACCTCTGGCGGATTCGCAAAACAAAAACTGCAGAAAACGTGCCGCCGGGACGTATTTCGCGGTCTACAGAAATGTCCGTGGAGGTATGTTTTCAAAATGAGCCTGGGTTGATTTAATCACTGGAAGAAATTATTAAATTAAATTATAAACTGCTTTTGAACAGTTATTTTATAGTGCAATAACATTTCACAAATTTACAATCTGTACTGAATTTTTGATGAAATAAATGCATTGGAGCATTTTTTGCTCTAGAGAAATGACGACTGGTTGTAATTACAGTTAGCTTTCTTTTTAGACCTTAAATAGTGACCAATTGCAGGTACAGTACCAGTATATATAGAAGAATCAAGCCAGATGTTGATTTAAGCAGCATTAAAGGTATAGTTTGCTTCAAAATTCTGTCTTTCTGTTTAAGTTTCTTTTTTCTGTTGAAATAATTTTTTTGAAAGATAGTATTCTATACTTCTATAGTATTTCGGGATGCTCCAATCAGGATTTTACTGATTCCTTGTCATGTTGAGTGGCCGATACTGAGGCTTATTCTGAAAACGTACCTCAATATACCTTTCTGGAGACTGCCAAATGCATTCCAGGAGCTGTTTTTTTTTTTTTGCAGTTTTTGTTGTGTAGGCTTTTGAGATTTCAAATTTCTCTCGCACCTGCTGTTCTACCAGAGTGCTGTTCTACCGCTACCGACTGACTGTTTGACTGACTGAATCACTGACTGACTGACCGACCGATCGACTGACCCACCCTCCTCCTTTCCTAAACCCAACCATATGTATTGATTGACCTGCCCACGCACTTCCTCAAACCCAACCAACAATTTTCAAAAGCAATCCGGAAAAAGAAAAGCCCTCGTCTGATTTTCTCCTGAAGTTTTCAAATTTTGCCACATTCTCACCCTGTTATTTACTTGTTTGTTTTATTTTTTAGATTCTGTTTTCGTCTTTCCTACTTAACGGTTCTTCGGCCGATCGATTACAGCATCCTAAATAGTATTACATTTTTTTCGACTATTGAAGTCAGTGGTTACCAGTTTTGTGTTAAACAGAAAAAAAGAAACTCATATCGGTTTGAAAAGTGTTTTGTAATTCATGTTAGGTAAATTTTGAGTAAATTTTGAGTAAATTTTTTCATTTTCATCTCTATAAATAGAACGAATATACAAAGTTCAACTATTACTTAAAAACAAACATTTATTTTTACATTGTAGTAAATGTATTTAGTCTGACTTTTGATAAGTTTAATGCATCTGTGCCAAAAAAACAAAAACAAATCTGACCTCAAATTTGACTGATATACAGAAATCAATTCTCATTTGAAACCAAACCCAATGTTAGCCAACATTACTCATTCACAATCTTAATGACTCCCTATTTTGTGCTCAATCCATCATTCCATATGAGGAATTAACTTTCTGCCAGTCAATTACCAGCCTGTTGTCTGATCTGATAATAAACGTGGTTCAAAAATCCACCAACCCTCAGATCAACACATGAGCACTTCCAAAAACCCTTTCCTGGATCTTCCTGTATGTCCACCCCATCATTCCTCATTGTGTGTGTGTGTGTGTGTGTGTGTGTGTTGTGTGTGTGTGTGTGTGTGTTGTGTGTGTGTGTGGTGTGTTGTGTGTGTGTGTTGTGTGTGTGTGTGTGTGTGTGCGCGTGTGTGTGTGTGTGTGTGTGTGTGTGTGTGTGTGTGTGTGTTTTGAGCTGGATGTGGGGGAAGGTTCTTTAGGGTCCCTCAGTGCTGGAGTCCGCACAGCTGCACCGTGAGAGCGCAGATTTACAGGTGCCACTGACCCTTTCATCAGAGGAAGTTTACCAGGCCGGCTGTTCCTCTAGTACTCCCTTTTACTATCTGAATCTCAGGCTGCATTTACACTAGTGTTTTAGTTTGTAGGCAATACACTGCAGGTATATTAGGTAAAAAAATCTAACTAATATTTATCACCATACTTTCTCAGTTAATTGACTACATCATTTTGGTTATAATTAAGTTTGAGTAACAATTTACACTAATATTTACTGGGTTATTACCTGCCTATTATTAAGATATTGGCTGTTTATTAGTACTTATAAAAGTATGATCTAATTCTATATTCTACCCTAACCCAGCTTCCACTCTCCAAACTACTAATAACAGCTAATGAGTAGTTTACTAAGGTAATAGTCTTTGTTAGTGCTTTGTTAATATAATAATTATAATAAAAATATAATAAAATATAGTTACCATTTTATTGAATTAGTTACAGAAATAATTTTATATGAATAAAAAAATAAACATCTTTTTAAACTAAAGAAATATATGCATAATTGTCATTAAATATGTGATCATTCACATACATCTCTAGCATAACAATCTGAACATTAGATGAAGTCAGGTGAAGTCAGGTTCAATTTAGCTTTTTTTGGCATATTAGTTAAAGTTTTTTACTGAGGGGGTTTTTCGATATATTCCATATTTCAGACAATACTATGAACAACCAGAAAATATTTTAAAATATATATATTTTCCCAATTATTTGTGGAATATAATGTTGGATAAAATCAGACAAAATATGTTTGAACATATCACTTTGTGAAAATCTACAATATTCCAAAACTTTTAGCTCTCAAGAATGAAGACTTTATGAAAAGTTGTGGCCATCATGTTTCAGTATAGACCGACAAATGCAAACTTTTAGAAATAAAGGCATGGCTCTTCACTTTGACTATTAGTTATTGTGTAAGTGCTGCTGACGTGGAGATTTATGCAACCCAGGCTCATTCTGAGAACGTAGTCCCGTGGACGTTTCTGGAGACCGCGAAATACGTAGCCGCGGGTACGTAAGGCTGCATTTCATTTTTTTAAGCGAACGTTGCGGGGTGGTGTGACGCCGTTCCTTTTGGCCTTTCGTACCTCCCGGGACGTATTTCACGGTCTCCAGAAACGTCCCCGGGACTACGTTCTCAGAATGAGCCTGGGTTGGATTTATTGGAAACTCATTTTGAGAAAATGATATTTTAATAATATGTACTGTTATTTATATTTGCACATACAAATTGATAAAGTGTGGCTAATGAAACACTTCAAAGTGTATTTTGGACGTTTTCTTTACATCAGACCAATTTTCAAAATAAAGTAAACAGACAGGATGCAAAGCTCACCATCAGAGTCAGTAAAAACTGACTGTAAAAGCTTAAGTTAACCTAATTGCTTTTACAAATCTTAGTGCATTTAATATAAAACAATTAAGTTGTTAAACAAACAACTCGAGAATTGTGTTGATTCAGCTCATTTTAAATAACAAGGACAAGCAGCAAAAATATTATTTAAATGCTTGATCAGGCTTAATGAATTAGAGTAAGAAAAGCAGTGATTCAGAAGAGCAGACAGTCAGTCAATGACAGACAGTCAATGTGAAGGGCCATGATGGCAACAACTTTTCATAAAGTCTCCATTTTTGAGAGCTGAAAATTTTGAAATATTGTGAATTTCTAGGATTTCCAGAAAAAGAAAAGCCCTTGCCTGATTCTTACCACATTTTCAGATTTGACCACATTCTCACCCTGTTATTTACTTGTTTATTAGATTTTTTTGGCTTTTGTTTCTGTCTTACCTGCTTTCTGGAACCGTTCTTTGCCTGACTCAAACCCCGTCGTCGTGGTCAGCTCCTCTCTGTGTCTCAAGTCCACCAACGTACATGGCGAGCTACTGAACAAACTGGTAACAGCGGGAAAGCCGTCCATACAGAGGTAAGCAGTCAGCTGGTAGCAAGTAAAGGAATGGTGTCATACCGAAATGTCGAAATGCAGCCATACTTCTGGCTACATAATTCACGATCTCCAAAAATGTATATGAGGGAAGGTTTTAGAATGAGCCTATGTTGCTATTTACTCCTCAAGTGGTTTCAAACCTTTTTTTGAAGATATTTTAAAGAAAGCTAAGAAAAAATAGTAACCATTCACTTCCATAGTATTTCAAATAAATGGTTATCAGTTTCCAGCTTTCTTCAAAATACCTTCATTTGTGTTCAACAGAAGAGAAAACTCAAAAAGGTTTGGAACAGGTTGAGGGTGAGTAAATGATGAAAGGGTTTTTAGTTTTGGTTGAACTGTCCTTTTAAATGTTTAACAGGTTTGAGTTCAGCTTATCGGAAAATCCCTATTTTAAAGCAAGTATTAATAAACGAGAATGTATTCTTTGTTGAAAAGGGAGAAGTTGTACTACACAACTGGAATGGCAAGAAATAATTCAGATCGCAGAATGAATTCAGTATGAAAGAGGACAAGTTTCTGCAAATCAATTCCTTTGAAAAAATGTTCATTCGATGTGCTGAATTGCTCGGCGCTCCTGATGAGGAATGTTGTGTGTCTGAAATACCTCTTGTAAAAGCACTGACCCTGAACATGACAAACTTTGGCAAAAAAAAAAAAAAAAAGAAAAAGTAATTATTCAGATTTTGCTTGCTTTTTGATGTTCTTTTAGTTTGTAGTGTCTGATTATCCAGAGACCACATAAAGATAACATAACAGGCGGCATAGCATGTTATGAAATAAGAAAAAACATGCTTATAAAACATACCGAATATATTCTAATTAACTATATACAGTTGAAATCAAAATTATTAACTCTCCTGTGAATTATTTAATTATTATAAATAATTATATTTATATTATAAAATATTTAATGTTCCCCAAGAGATGTTTAACTGACCAAGGAAATGTTCACAGTATTCCTTATGATATTTTTTCCTTTTGGGAAAAGTTGTATTTCTTTCAGTTTGTGTGGCCATTTTTTATAAAACTAGATTTAAGTCAATATTATTAGCACCCTCGAGAATCTTTTTTTGCAATTGTTTACGGAACAAACCACTGTTGTCAAATGAATTGCTTTATTATGCCATCTCATTAACATAACCTAGTTAAGCCTTTAAATTGCACTATAAGCTTACATTAGCGTCTTGCAAAATAAGTATAAAAATATTATTTACTGTCTTCATGGCAAAGACAAAATAAATTAGTTATTAGAAATGAGTTGGTAAAACTATTATGTTTAAAATGTGTTAAAAAAAATCTCTGTTATGCAACAGGCTCTGAAAACTTACAATATTCTGAAAACGTACCCCTATATACATTTATGGAGAGCACCAAATATGTCCCAGGAGGTATATTTTTTTGCAGCTTTTGTTTTCGCGAATCCACCAGAGGCCGCTGTGTACACTTTTTGAGATCCTAAATTTCTCTCGCGAGTGACATTCGCACCTGCTGTTCTCGCATAAATCCTGTCGACTGACTGACTGACTGTCCAACCAACCAATCACCCCACCAACCCCCTTCCCTAAACCCAACAAATAGTGTTTTAAAAAGCACAGATTGACCAGCACCCATCCTCTTCCTAAACCCAACTGACAGTGTTTTGAAAAGCAATCCAGAAAAAGAAAAGCCCTCGCCTGATTTTTACCACATTTTCAGATTTTACCACATTCTCATCCTGTTATTTACTTGTTTATTTTATTTTTGGCTTTTCTTTTTGTCTTACCTGCTTTCTGGAACCATTCTTCACCCTGTTGTCGTGATCAACTTCTCTCTGTGTCTCAAGTCTGTCAACGTATGCTGCAAGCCACTGGATAACAGTGAGAAAGCCATTCACATGGAGGTAAGCAAACAGCTGGTAAGCGAGAAAAGGAACGGCGTCATACTGCAATCTCCACAAATGTATATAGGGCTACGTTTTCAGAATGAGCCTATGTTGAACAGCTTAAAGTGACATTTAAAGGCTTAACTAGGTTAAGGCAGGTTAGGGTAATTAGGCATGTTATTGTGTAAATGTAGTTTGTTCTGTAGACAGTCGCTTAAAGGGGCTAATAGTTTTGACCTTAAAATGATTCATAAAAAATTTAAAACTGCGTTTATACTAGCCGAAATAAAACAAATAAAACTTTCTCCAGAAGAAATTTTTTTATCCAACATACTGTGAAAATTTACTTGATCTGCATAATTTGGGAAATATTTAAAAAAGAAAAAAAATTCAAAGGGGGGCTAATAATTCTGACTTCAACTGTGTGTGTGTATATATATATATATATATATATATATATATATATATATATATATATATAATTCTAAAACACTTGCATATAATTCATTTTAAGAAAATACTATAACCCCCGCTTGTTAGCACTTTATGAGCTTTATTTTAAGACCATCACAGAGACCCTATAGAAGATAAATTAATTATTAATTCATTTAATTAATTAATTAATTTAACTCTGAACTTTAACTCTGAAAACTGGACTGACACAGTTTCAATTGCAATTTGCTAGAACTTCTATGTTAAGCTGCTTTGACACAATCTACATTGTAAAAGCTCTAAAGAAATAAGGATGAATTGAATTGAATTGAATTAATGAAACAGTAAATTAATTGTTGAAAATATCACAAAGCTAAAGTAATTCTCTCAGTTTTTAAAGAAAATTGCATCAGCATTTAAATTTTAATTGCTGTACAATTACAACTGTGCTATAGTTTTACAGCATTGTTAATTTACAGTGCACTTACAAATTTTACAGTATTACCTGCAACTAAAATTTAAAGTAATACTGTAAATTGTGCTGCAATTTTTACAGTGGTTTGTTTGTAATTAAGAATGTTTCCCCTTGAAATAGATTGCAATCATACAATTCATAAAAAAACAGTAAATTAATTGCTGAAAATATCACAAAGCCACGATAATTTTCAGTTTTTAAAGAAAAATGCCTTAATCTTCAACATCTTCATCCCAGAGTCTGTCCTCCAGAATAATGTGTGTGAAGATGAACCAACGCTCACACATTTATATATTTCAGCCACATCTCAATAACCAAATAATGAATCTGAGAAAAAAGGACAAGACAGAATCGATAGACGACGATTGGCATCAGAAAACATGGACAGAGATGGACTTTGAATGGGATCAAGGTCCAGTAACCCCTCGCCTAATAGCAAAATTAATCTGCTGAATATAAAAGCGCTGTTAATGCAATGGGCTGTGCTTTAAATGAGGCTGTGTTTATTGATCAGAGGTCAGATCTTTCTTCAGGAATAATGTCAGTGAATGTCGTCGCTCGGCTTTATTCAGATGTGGAAATGTGCTGGATGTCTGAATAGACCGATCGCCGATACAATAGTGAAGGGACAATCACTATCCGTCACCGCTTTGCAAGTCGATTGGTACTGCTAATAAACATTCCTCTTCAGTATTGTTGTGTTATACTGACTATAGGCGATGCATATGTCAGGATGGCTCATATGAATCAGCTGAATTGAAATTGTTACCAAAGCAAAACCATTTGTGCCTGTCAGTATAATAAGATCATGTGACTAATTACAACTTCTCACATATTATATTGATTTATATACACGAATGAGTATATGATAAACTGCTAATTATATTATTAGATACAAAATGTATACAATGTGAAAAACTATTACTTGATTAACTGGTTAAAATATCATAGAAACACTTGTTATCATGACTTTTTGTCACAAATCTATCTTTTACATTCAGATTTTTAAGAAGATTTGTGGATATACATTAGATTAGTCAGTAATGAAGCTAAAGCTGGAGCTTATCTAACAAAATATTTTTGCAATATTTTGCTTGATTTTAATTGTATTTTCTTTCAATTTCTAAATATGTTTGGTGACTAAAATATTATTTTAATAAATATCTCTGTTTAATAAATATATATTACAGTGTCGTAATATAGAAGTACAACAAATACAACATTTGTTAAATTTTTTACATTAAACTATGCATATTATTATTTTCAGAATTTTGGGGTTTTCCTATTTACTCATGACAGATTAGTTTAATTGACATTTAATTGATAAAACAATATACGTTTTCATAATAATATATTAAAATAAATAAATAAATAAATAAATAAATAAATAAATAAATAAATAAATAAATAAATAACCAAACAAACAAACAAACAAACAAACAAACAAACAAATAAATAAATAAATAAATAAATAAATAAATAAATGTAGGGGAGAGTGGATACGAAAGTAACATTTTTTATGAAGAACACATTTTAAAATATAATGTTTTTAGCAGAAATATAGTTTTACTAACTTAAACAGTGGTCTATCAAAATCAGGTGTTATTTTTGTATCAATGTTGAACAACCCCAATTTAACTTTACTTTAAACAAGTTGCACATTGTTACTTTTGACCCCATCAGCAAGAAACACACAGCTGGGTCAAAAGTAACATAACAATATTTGCTAGATTTACTGGCTTAGTCTTGATTATTATTATTTATATTATTATTAAATATATCTGATTATGATCTTGTTAATGTTAACTGCAAACATATTTTGTCCTTTATTTTTGGAAAACAATATTAAACAGCATTTTCATTTTAAATTTCACTGCCATCAAATTGTTCAAAAGCAATTCAGCAGTGCAGTATAACATTTTTTACAATTTTTGAATATTTCTTCATTATTATTGGCATTATGCATTCATTTTTTAAAACATCTGAATCCAAACACTGCAAACTCTAATGTGGAAGTGAAAAATAAGGCTTGTCTATTAGCAGTGGACATAAACAACAGTGTTACTTTTGTCCCCACAGGAACTCTCGCCTTTTAAACCTGATTTACTTTCAAACAGAAAAACTCAGACATTTTAAACAGAAGAATGTGTTGTTGCAATAAATAACCTGTAGATTGATCATTAGCGTGACACATAAAAAGAGAAACACTACTTGTAATGAGGAAAAAGGGACCGTTACAATAATTTACTACATGTGTAGTGTAATCAAAATATTTGATTAAATTTTATTTTATTAGCCCATATGAGCCAAGCATCTCAGCCCTGGTCACATGATAAATGCAAACATATCTAATCGGCATGGCTGTATTTTCCCTATTTATCCTATTAATATTGTTGTATATTTATACCTTTTATATCATATAAACTATATATAACAATACTATAATCAAATTATATAACACAATACAGGTGACACGGTGGCGCAGTGGTTAGCACTGTTACCTCACAGCAAGAAGGTCGCTGGGTCAGTTGGCATTTCTGTGTGGAGTTTGCATATTCTCCCAGTGTTTGCGTGGGTCTCCTCCGGGTGCTCCAGTTTCCCCCACAGTCCAAAGACATGTGCTATAGGTGAGTTGAATAAACTAAATTGGCCGAAGTGTACGTGTGTGCATGTGAGAGTGTATGGATGTTTCCCAGTACTGGGTTGCAGCTGGAAGGGCATTCTCTGTGTAAAACATATGCTGGATAAGTTGGCGGTTCATTCTGCTGTGGTGACCCCTGATGAATAAAGGGACTAAGCCATAGGAAAATTAATGAACAATACAATACTACTATTAAATTATGCATTATACATATATAATGTTTTACTTTGTATCCCTGGTAATAATATTTCAGCCACAGCTGATTACGAGTTAATGGTTGACATCATTAAAAGAGAATAATGTACAACAGTGATTGTGAGTGGAAACATCCAGAGCAGTGTGTTACTAATGGAGGTATTGGAGCTTTGACTTCCCTGTTAAAAAGATACACTTGTGTGTGAAATGATGTTCATTAGGAGCTCAGTGTGGCTAATGAAGCTCATCTAAATGAAGAGGAGGAACCAGTAGCTCAGTCTGATCTCCTGTGCTGTAGCAGAGACACTGCAGACAGCGGCACACAGTCAGGGGTCAGTAAACATATGATTTCTCAAGAGCAATTTTTGAAGAAGACACAAATAATACAGCTAAAATCGTACTCGTTAGAATATGTATGGGGCGGGCACGGTGGCTCAGTCGTTAGCACTGTTGCCTTACAGCAAGAAGGTCACTGGTTTGAGTCCCGGCTGGGCCAGTTGTCATTTCTTTGTGAAGTTTGCATGATCTCCCCATGTTCGCGTGGGTTTCCTCTGGGTGTTCCCGACATGTGCAGGTGAATTGAATAAACTAAATTGGCTGTAGTGTATGAGTGTGTGTGTGCATGTGAGAGTGTATGGGTGTTTCCCAGTACTGGATTGCGGCTGGAAGGGCATACGCTGCATTAAACATATGTCGAAATAGTTGGCGGTTCATTCCGCTGTGGCAACTTTTGAAATAGAGACTAAACCTAAGGAAATTGATTGAATGAACGAGAATATGTATACACAGGGGCTGTTGTGGTCATGTTATTGAGCCCCTGATCTTTTGGAATATGTTGCACTTAAAAAAATAGGTTGTTTAACATTTATTTTATTATTCAATTCTGCTTTTTTGGGGCATCGAAAAATATATTTGAATCATCTGTGTTAAAGAGAAAATAATCACTTCATCTGATATTTAAGTGAACAAAATAGGTTTGACAGAAGCATTATTTAAAAACATTTGTCAATTTAAATGTATTATTTATTATTATTATTATTATTATTGACATTTCAACAACAGTACATATTTTAAAGACTGTTTTATCAAAAATTATGAAAAGATTATAAAAAAATAAACTTTTTTTTTTTTATTCCACATCACATTGATACACACATTTTTTATTCATAGTCGTTTTATTCATACCTGCACTGTAAAAAATGCTGGGTTTTACACAGTCGTTATGTGCTGGCATGACGAAATTAGGTTAACTTATTAGTTTCTACAAATTTAGATGGATTAAAGATAAAACAATTAAGTTGTCAAAAAACCCTCAAGAGTTGTGTTGTTTCTGCTCATTTTGAACAGCAGCAAACATTTTTTGAAGTGTGTGTTTTCAAAGGTTTTTTATGAGGAATTCTTTACAGCAATTTTAGCAATTCTTGCAATTTTGCGGAAATGCGCAAGCTTATCAAAATGCAAGCCTACATCGCTGTTGTGTCAAAGAATAATACACATCAAGTAACACACCAGAAAAACATCTGTGTTTGCTCTTTGTGGAATGGGATGATGCTTTTTTAATGTCGAAGTACCCAGCCATGCAACACTTAATCATGTAAAATAGGGGCAAAACATCGCCAACTGGACTTAATGTTGAAACAAATGTTGAAACAAAAACTCAAACTGAATATTGAGTAGGGTGCGGGGCTTTATTTTTGTGCTCCTACTAATTTTTCACTCGCAGAGGGGCATGGCTAAGCATGATTCGCCCAAGCTGTTAAACTGGCATCATCAGAGAAGGACTACCATTGCATTGCAGAAGCAAATAGTTAGAATTTTATTAAAGAGTCCCAAAACAAAGTTTTTTCTTTTTTTTAATAAATTGGATCAACTTGCATGGATTAATTATTCATCTTAAGAAAAAAACAGAAAACAGTGCGCGCTAGCAAAAATAACCATTGTAAATTTTGACTTCATATGAACTTTAAAAAGCCACACACGATAAGCAGCAAAAAATATTCAGAATGCATTAGTCTTCAGAAAACTGATTGGCTCAGAAGTGAAAATCTGAATGAATAACTGCATGCAGATTCCACTCTGCAAATTTCATTGGCCAGTTGGCATATAACTAACTAATAAGTTTCTTAGTAGCAATCCAATGCTGATGTCACAGAATTTTAATATAAAAGTAAGAGAGAGAATAAAGGCTCTGTTTTAACAATCTAGGCGCAGAGTCCAAAGCACATGGTGCAAAAGCATTAAGGGCGCATCCAAATCAACTTTTGATATTTTAATGACGGAAAAATATGGTTTACGCCACAACGCATGGTCTAACAGGGGTTGTGCTTATTCTCTTAATGAGTTATGAGTGTGTTTTGAGCATAATGTGCATTAAAACAATCAGAGTTTCATTTCCCATTCCCTTTAAGAGTCAGTTGCGTCATGCCATGGCGCATTTACTTTTTACATGGCAGACTTTGAAAGTGGAAAAACTGAACGCTTCACTAGCAGAAAAACAGTTTAACAGACCATCTGCAGCATGAGGATAAAGAACGAGCCTCCTCCATTCAGCCTCTTTACTTTCTCTTTACTTTACTATTACTCTACTTCTTTATTTTCGTAGATAAGGAAACGGCGTTATATGCACTCCACTGAAGACATCCATTAGCCTACATGTTTAATTTCATTTGTTAAGTGCAAAGATTTGTTTTAAAAACTATTTCTAAAGTCAGTTCTAATTTCCAGCAAACGAAGAAAATATACAATAATAAGGAAGTGTGGTCAAAAAACTGAGTTATATCCAAATACACATCTTATTCTTATGCCCCATATAGTGATGCATACATCTCCAAAACCCAACAGGTGGACAAATCTAAACCTGTTTTTATTAAAACAAATATAAATATGCATATAATACATAATACTGCTAATAATAATAACATTTTACAAATGCAAATTGTCATGAATAAACTGAAAAAAAGCCCCTCGAAATGAAGAAGGCATGGAGGCAGTGGTTTTTATATTTATGTATAAATAATAATTTTTGTAACATTTTAATCCTTTAATGTTTTTTTTCATATGTAAAGCTATTTGTGTATTATCCTGTGTATATTAAGCGTTTTGGACCTGCATAGGCATATAACGCGCTCTATGCTGGACTTTAGACCAGCTTTTACTTGGTCATTGGCATAACTATTCCATTTCAAAATTGCAACACACCAACAATGTGCCTTAACACACCTCCTTAATAGAAATGGATTGGAAAATGGATTAGCTATTTAAACAACGTTGCGCAAAACGTGACAATTAGGCTTGCGTTGGTCTGAAAATAGCAGAAAATCATGCAAAATATGTCTTGCCACTTATTGCGCCGTGTGTATGATAGGGCCCTAAGAGTGTTTTGTCAAACTCTGCAGTTAAATAATGTATTTAGAAACAAACTATTTTAAGTGAAATCTATAGCATAAGTCCAATCCAGTTACCCCAATCCAAAGAGTTACCAAATAATTGATTATTATAAATGTTTAAAAGTTGTGAGAATGCTTCACAAACCTGCTGAAAAAAGTATGGAAACAATCACAGAAGATTCCAGTGGCTTCCAAAGCCCCTCGGCCCTTTGGACTTGCATAACAACAAAAGCAGTGGATTTGTCTCATAAACAGTTTTATCTGTCAGACAAGATGGCACAGTCCTCGTCTCTGAACTCACAACAATCATCTGAAGCCTTTTCCTGGCAAACAGCATCGTACGCAACAGTTTTCCTTCCCCGCGTAACATTCGAGCTTCAGGATGAGACGCGACCGTTTTCAACACTTCCTGCGGCTTCGGCTGTTTTTAAAGAGAGAGGCGACGGGAGGGGTGAGACTGAAAACAAACGCTGTGACTCGGGCGCTTTGATCTTCATTTCCTGCCAATTATTTACGTCTGTTTCTCACGAAGATTTTTTGTGTGTTTTAGGCTGATTTTGAGGTGCTCGTTTCCCTCACTTTTCACCCTCAGACACAATGCGATTTCTGTCAGGAAGCTATAAAAACACCTCCGATGGTGATGTTTTGTGTTTAGGAGCAGCCTCCTGGTGGGATATTGTGCTTTAAATGTTTGAATTTATCGATGTAGCAAATGAGCTGAGGGATAGTTCATTCAAAATTCTCTCATCATTCACTCTTCCTCCACTTGTTACAAACCTGGTGGAGTTTATTTTTTCCATTGAACACAAAAGAAGATATTTCGAAGAAAGCTGGAAACCTGTAACCACTGACTTCCATAGTATTTGTTTTTCCTATATGATGGATGTCAATGGTTACCAGTTTTTAGCTTGCTTCAAAATATCTTCATTTGTGTTCAACAGAAGAAAGAAACTTGTAATTATTTTGAAAACACTTAAGGATGAGTGAATAACTTTTTGAGTGAACTATACATTTAGGCTTAGTGGTCAGCACTGTCATCTCACAGCAAGAAGGTTGCTGGTTCGAGTCCCTTCTGGGTCAGTTGGCATTTCTTGCGCTATAGGTGAATGGAATAAACTGAATTGGACCCTAGTGTATGTATGTTAATGACACTTCAAAGATCTATGCTTCCAGTTGCAACTGGAAATGTATCTGCTGTGTAAAACATATGCTGGATAAGTTGGCGGTTCATTCTGCTGTGGTGACCCCTGATTAATAAAGGGACTAAAGCCTGGTTTATACTTCTGTGTTGAGTAATCGGCGTGACCCATGGCGCCTGCTTTGCACGTTGTCATACATTTATACTTCGCCGCGCTGTTTGTGTTGCTCTGCAATGACACTTCCGAAACGCTAGCTGGCAGTGAGGTTTTTATGTTCCTCTGTGTTGACTTTCTTCGCTGGTGTTTTGTTTTTCTGAATGCTATCATTCTGTAGCTCAAACTTGCTCATTTTGAGGCGGGAACCGGGGGACGTGCAACAACTTTAATCATAAGATAAACACAAAACAAAACTTTCCATCAGGACCTTCTTTACGGGACTCGACACTTGTAAACTCGCTCCAACGGGTTCACGAGGCTCTCAATTCCGCCCACACTCGTCAGTGCTACCAAGCCGACCAATCACAGAGCTTGCGCTACGCCTCGTTGCGACGTGTAGTTACATTTTTGGAGAGGTGCGTGTCAGCATCAGTGACGGCCACGGCTAAGGCTACGCATCCATGCGCAGGCTGCGCCGGAGCATACACATGTGCTTGACGCAGAAGTATAAATCAGCCTTAAGCCGCAGGAAAATGAATGAATGAATGAACTATCCCTTTACGTTAATAAGAAATTAAATAAAAGAGTGAATTAAAAGTAAAAAAAATATCAAAAAAGTAAATAAATGAATTCATAATCAAAATAATTAAAGGATAAAAAGAACTGAACAACAACAACAAAATGTTTAAGCTATTATAAAAGTAAAAAATAAAAAAGAATGTATGTACAGTTTATAATATGTATTTAAAATAACTTAAAATAAATTAGTATTATAATTATTGATAAAATTATCTGAAAATAAATCATTGAAAATAGTATTTGTAGTGTATTTTAGAGTCAGCATGAATCTATTTAAATAATTAAACTAATTAAAATAAAGTACTGGAAAAAAAAGGTGTCTGAAAAAGCTGAAAAAAGCTTTTTTTAGAATTTTTTTTCTTCTAAAAGAGGTGTTTGTCTCTACATATAACATAATAGCAAAGACAAATTAAGTCATAATGTGTATTTTAAGGAACACACTATCGGTCAAAAGTTTGGGGTCAGTAGCATTGTAAAATGTTTTAAAATAAGCTTCTCCTGCTCACCAAGGCTGCATTTATTTAATCAAAAATACAGTACAAATTGTAAAATTGTGAAATGTTATTGCACTATAAAATAACTGTTCAAAAGTAGTTTATAATTAAATTTAATAATTTATTCCAGTCATTTTAATGATGAATTTTCAGCTTCATTACTTCAGTCTTCAGAGTCACTTCAGAAATCACTCTAATATTTATTATTATTGTTGTTATTATTATTAATATTATTATTTATGGTAATAGTTATGGGCAACGCAGTGGCGCAGTAGGTAGTGCAGTCACCTCACACCAAGAAGGTCGCTGGTTCGAGTCTCAGCTGGGTCTGTGTGGAGTTTGCATGTTCTCCCTGCGTTCGCGTGGGTTTCCTCCTTACTAAGCCGACAAGAAAATGAATGAATGGTAATAGTTATAAAAGCAATAAGATCTGGAGTAATAATTTCATTTGAAACTACATACAATAAATAATAAATAAATATTTAATAAATAAGTATTTAGCAATTTCACTTTTTTTACATTTAATAAATGCCGCCTTGATGAACAGAATAATTTTATTTAAATTATTAACTAAAATGAATAAAAAAAAATAAAAAAAACGGCTCCCCAATTTTTGACCAGTAGTGTATATGCCTACAAATGGAAGTTATATAGTAAGTACAAGTATAACAGTAAGTAAATTCAATCTTTTTCATCATCCATTTATTGGTGCAGGAATGCAAACTTTTCGCTGTTCAGCAAAATGATCTGTTTTATGTCAAAAACGGGATGTCTTGATAATCTTATTTTGAAATAGTGAAAATCCTCCCAAAAGACTGAAAATAAGATTAATAAATGAGATGTAATTGAATTAAATATATGCATTTGGTTCACTTAGGTTAAACTCAGTCTATTGAAAAAGATGATGATTGATAAATTGATTCATACAAATGCAAATGACTTCAGTTGCCCTACCACTTATCCTACCCCTATAAAATGTATAGATGAGATCATACCAATTAATAGGAATTAGCCACTAAATCAAACAGTTTCAAATTGCCATGAGATTACATTGGATAGTCAAATGTATAATATGCACACACAACATGCAAAACATGCTGAAAGTAAATTGAGAACAAAACCAATAATCTCAGAAAAACAAAGCACTCCCGACGTCCAAACTATGATGTCAACATTAAAGCGTGTGCCATATTCAGTCAAACATTAGCATCGGCAGCGCATTGCTTATTCAGAAGAGCCAGTGAAGAGTGTTTAGTGCTGAACTGTGTGCAGTGAGGAGAATAATGAGCGCAGGACCTCCAGAACGGGGCCATTAATCTGAAGCCCGCAGTCGCACCCGTAGCTCGACCCGCTCGACCCGTTCCCTTGACCCGCACAACACACAGATCTGCTGAAGAGGCACAGCAGAAAATGACCATTCAGAAGAAAAACGCTCAAGACCAGACACTGCACACTAAAACACCTGTCAGCTTGCAGATTTCATACTAAATAAAATTTAAGGGGTGTATTGGTGCATTATGTCGCAATTTGTGTTTGTAGATTTCAGTTACAGTGCAGATTTTGGTAATACTTTGCTAAAATAGTACGTGAATTATGATGTATTAATATATAAACTAAAATTACTTTAATATGGACTAATGATTCATTCGTTAATCATGAACTAACTTTAACTACAACACGAGTCACATGAATTCATGTGTGAATCACGGCTACTTTAATTACTTGCTAGTACATGCTTGTTTGTTAATAAATGTATTAATCACCACATTAGTTTATGCTTAATTTAACCAACTTATGAGCTGTTAATGTATAATTACATCATGACTTTACTTGGAGGGGCACATTAACCCATTCTTAACTACAATAACCCATTCTTAACTACTCATAAACTGCTTATGGACATCGGTCTAGTGTGTTTACACTGAATAACAATAGAAAGTGTTCTGTTAACATCAACATGAACAGTTTAAACACAGGAGGTCAACAAGGATGAGTTAATAATGTGCCCCTCCAAGTAAAGTCATGAGATAATTATCAAGAGTTCATGTTGGTTACATTTGGCTTAAACTTAAATGTTAATTAATACATCAATTAACAATCATGTACTAACAAGTAATTAAGATAAGCATTATTTACTCATAAACTCTTGTGCTTTATCATTAATTCATAATAATGAAATGTTTAGTTTACATCTTAATTCATCATTATTCATGTACTGTTATTCTGGTGTTACCCAGATTTTTAAAAATCTGAAGCTCTTAGAAACACCAAACTACTCAGTTTTATTCATATCTGTATTCTGAAGGTTTCAACAGAGGATTCTATTCCTAAATAGTTTGCCTTGTTATGTATTAACTATTTATTTGAACAAAAAAATAAGATATTTTTCTGGATTTTGAAGTATTTGCAATGTTTTTTGCATGTTTTTTTTTTTTTTTTTTTTTTGCACTTTATTTTGAATCAGATTTAGTATCTGACATAATCCTTGACCTTTTGAATTGTTCATGGTTTTTAAAGCTTTTATAAAACATTTGTCCAAAGTTGAGTTACGGGTTCACCATGGACAAATAAAAATAAATAATTTAAATCAAGTGAAATATTAAAATAAAATAATATATTTTTATTGATTACATTTAAAAGAAATAAAACATATATTTTGAAAGTAAAATTAATTATTAATTAATTAATAATTAATTATTAATTATATGTATATGAATATTTACAAGTAGCCATTTTCATGCATTCATTTTCTTTTCGGCTTAGTCCCTTTATTAATAAGGGGTCGCCACAGCGGAGTGAAACGGCAACTTATTTAGCATATGCTTTATGCAGCGGATGCCCTTCCAGCTGCAACCCATTACTGGGAAACACCCATACACTCTCATTAAGACACATACACTACGGACAATTTCAGCTTACCCAATTCCCTTGTACTGCATGTTTTTAGACTTGTGGGGAAAACCGGAGCACCCGGAGGAAACCCACGCGAACACGGGGAGAACATGCGAACTCCACACAGAAATGCCAACTGACTTGGCTGGGACTTGAACCAGCGACCGTGAAACCCCAGATAGCCATTTACAATTCTTTAAATAAAACTTATTCATAATATTTAATTACAAATTTATATAATTACAAATAATAATAATACATTTCCAGAGGGTGGCATGGTGGTTCAGTGGTTAGAACTGTCACCTCACAGCAAGAAGGGTCACTGGTTTGAGTCCTGACTGGATCAGTTGGCATTTCTGTGTAGAGTTTGCATGTTCACCCCGTGTTTGTGTGTGGGTTCTCCAGTTTCCCCACAGTCCAAAGACATGCGTTATAGTTGAACTGAATAAACTAATTTGGCTGTAGTGTATGTGTGTGAATGAGAGAGTGGATGGGTTTTTCCCAGTAATGGGTTGCTGTTGAAAGGATATCCGCTGTGTAAAACATGCTGGATAAGTTAACCCCTAATGAATAAAGGGACTAAGCCGAAGGAAAATGAATTAATGAATGAATACATTTCCAATAGCAATAAGATATGAAAATAAACATATTCTTTATATTGCAGCACATTTTAGAGTTAACTTAAAATATAAAAAATACAATTATATATAAAATATAGCTATTATAAAAATAATAATAATAATAATAATCAACAGTCAAAACTTAAAGAACTTTAAGTTCTTTAAAGGTCTTAAACTTAAAGAACTCAGACCTTAAAGTACTGCACTAACTACAATTAACTATGAATGATCAAATAAATTAATAAAATAAATGTATTTATTTATTTATTTGACTGGAAAACCATATGCATTTGTTTAAGTGATATAGCAAACTTGCCCATTTTCAACATATTCCAGTAAACAGTGTTTTATCAAACAGTATTTTGTATTTAACATTGTATTTAACACTGTTAGCAATTTTTGTAACTTGCACAGTATTTAACTGCAATATGAACTGTATTTTACTATAGGACAGTTATGCAGTATGTTCTAGTATTTTAAAGTTGCATTGTGAAAATTACTGTATATTTAGCAGTAAAGATGTGCAATACTGTAAACACATACAGAGCAAAATCGGACATTGGCTGCTGTCAAAGTACACTCTTAGCAATTTTTTGTAAATTACACCGTATTTTACTATAATATGATCTGTATTTTACTGTAAAACGTTATGCAGTATGTTACAGCATTTTAAAGTTTCATTCTGAAAATTACTGTAAATTTTACACTAAATATATAAAATATATTAATATATATATATATATATATGACTTCAATATATCATATAGAGCAAAACAAATGGTACTGTATGTAAATGCAGTTTTCTTGCTGTAATTGATTTACCGTGAGTTACTGGTGAACTGCTGCCAGTGAGTTACTGTAGATTCCACAGGATATTGTTAACAGTGCAATATTATTAAGCCTACATGTAAACTGCATAAATCAATCAATTAAATTGCATCTGTTTGTTAAATGCTGCTCATTCAGAGTGATCAGCTGTGGTCGGTGCGCATCTGAGATCCTCATCTCTTATCAGAGTGTTTTTCGGGGGCCGGTGTGAGATGAAAGGCTGCGGGGGCCGAGTGTTTGCCGTCTGCAGTTGGGAGTCTGATGACAGAGGGTCTTTGGGAATTTAAGAGGAGCTCGGATGGTGCTTTTCCCTTCGGATGACAGACCAGGAAGGAAGGGCTTTCTTTTCAAAGCCTCTGCCTTTATTTATATTACACATTTTCATCGAGGACTCTTTCAAAGGCAGGCCGCTTGTTTCCACAGATGTGCTTTTGATTACTTTCCTTTCCTTTAATTGTCATTTGTATAAAGATCTTTATTGGGATGCTAACTTTTTTTTTACTTTAGTTCAATTGCCAGTTTCCACTGTTACCTGCGTATTATTAAGATGTTGCCTATTTATTTATATTTACAAAGCACGTATTCTGCATAATGTTATTCTGCATCCCTAACCCAATACCTAAACCCAAAAACTACCTTATTAACTATTAATTACCAGCAAATTAAAGTCTTAGTTAATGGTTTATTAATAGTGAGAGAAAAAATACATGCAGAAAGCATCTTCTTGAGTTATGAGAAATAATGAGAATGATTTATAAATCTGTTGTCAACAAAAGAGAGGCACTTCAGAAGAGAGGTTTCCCTGCTGCTGTCTGCCACAATAAAAGTCCTATTTTTACATTTGAAAGTAAAACTACAACAGTTATTGCAGTGTGTTTTTAACTTATAATAATAATAATAATAATAATAATAATAATAATAATAATAATAATAATAATAATAATAATAATAATAATAATAATAATAATGATAATAATAATGATGATTATGAAAATTATTATTTTTAAATACTTTGCTGTTCAGTTCTATAATAGTTTTATTTCTTTGATCTGGGTAAAATAATAATTTTAATGATAATATTTTTTTATTTTTTATTATTATTATTTATTTTTTATAATATTTTTTAACTTTTTTATCATCATTATTAAATACTTCAAATTAAGTTTGGGTAACTAACAACAACAACAACAACAATAATAATAATAATAATAATAATAATAATAATAATAATAATAATAATAATAATAATAATAATAATAATAAAAACAACAATAATAATAATAATAATTATAATAAAAAAATTATAATGATAAATAATGATTTATTATTATTATTATTATTATTATTATTATTATTGTTGTTGTTGTTGTTGTTGTTGTTGTTGTTGTTGTTGTTGTTGTTGTTATTATTATTATTATTATTATTATTATTATTATTATTATTATTATTATTATTTACCCAAATCAAAGAAATAACACTAACATAATATTCAACTTTAAAGTATTTAATAATAATAATAAGATTTTTGGTAATTATTATTATTATTATTATTATTATTATTATTATTATTATTATTATTATTATTTAATTAATTATAATTAACGTATTAAATCTTTTGCAAAAAACTTTTAAAATATAAAAATACTATAAAATAATAATATATATTTTTAATTTTGTTATATCACAACACCAATTTTTCAATATTGTTGTTATTATTATTAAATACTTTGCAGTTTTATAATAAAATAGTGACCTTTATTTTTTATTTACTTTTATTGCTAATACAATTGTACCTTCTTTTTAAATGACTCAGTGGTAAAATTAACAAGTACCTTGTACTCTTGCAGTCTGGAACGTCTCTAAAAATAAAACTCATATACTCTTTCCTAATGTTGGGATCAGAAGGGAGGCGATGCAAGACTTTTTCCTCAGCTTGGTACTGCACAAATCCATCTTCATCATTTGATTTGTGCATATCCTTGTGTTTGATTCTCTCAATATTTACTGCATGTGTGAGTCAGTGGGTGGAGCTAAATATCAATGGGCAGAGCTTGACAGTAAGTGATGTAAAAGCAAGCATTGATTTTCTTTTTAAACACTATCACAGCTTTTCATTGGGAAAGGCTCATCCCTATGCACTACTCCTTTTAAAGATTTTACCCTACAGATTGAGTGGAGTGGAACACACTGTTTGACACCAAATAACTTCATCATGGAATCATGGATGCCCAAAGTGTCCATCAAGTTGTACTCTTCAAAATCCTTCATTCTGAAGCACCCATTCAAGTGGCATTTCAGTTTGGATTTGGAATGGTTATGGTGGCCATGATTGTTTTCACTCTAAAGTGCCCTTCGGAGGGCAATATATCCCATCTAAAATGCTCCATATTACACAATAAAACAGCACATGCAACCACCTGACATTAGCTATGTTTCCATCCACCTGTGTTTTAGCGCATTTTGCAGTATTGTATTAAATATGCTTAAAGATTTGGAATAAATTTGGCAATTGTGCATTAAAAACTTGTGTGCACAATTGAGTAGGATACGGAGTAGGAGTGGGAGTAGTCATGTGATTTAGTTTTAACAGATCATTTGACAACAAAATTAGGGATAATGGAACAGCATTAATGGACAAACCAGTGGACCAACCACATTGTAAAATATCTGAAATTCTATTTTGGTCATATTTAAATCCCTCAGCAAAAGTCTGTCATCAAAGTGGTTCAGTATCATTACCTACAGAACTGTCTTGAGCAGCTTCACTCCAAAAGAGCACAGTATCTCACACCTCTAAAAACAACAGCAAGTTCTTTGCATTTCAGCTTCTGAGGCGTAAGGATTTTATCATATAAGAAAAAAATCAACATTGGCTTCTCCTACCATAGTAAATTCTTTTTTTTTTTTGGCTCTAGTTTATCAGTTGGACTCATTGGATAAAAACGGTGCTTTATTTGCAAATGTGATGATGATGATAAGCCTTTATTTGTCACAACACTGTTACATGCAGCGAAATTGGACCTCTCCGACCATACACAAACATCATTTCAGGGGAAGACAGGTTGGTTGAGAGGTAGCTTTAGAAAGAGCAAATTAGATCAGCCAAGGCTAAATCTGAAACCGTACCTCTATATACATTTCTGGAGAGCGCCAAATGCATCCCAGGAGGTACTTTTTTTGCAGTTTTTGTTTTTCGTGAATCCAAAAGAGGCCACTGTATAAGCTTTTTAAGATCTGAAATTTCTCTTGCAAGTGCCATTCATGCCTGGTGTTCTCACATAAATCCTCCAGAGGCCGCTGTCGACTGACTGACTGACTGACTGACTGAACGACTGACCCACCCTGCTTCTTCCCTAAACCCTACCAATAGTGTTTTCAAAAGCACCAATTGAGCAGCGCATTTCCCTAAACCCAATCGACAATTTTAAAAAGCAATCCATAAAAAGAAAAGCCCTCACCTAATTTTTACTACATTTTCAGATTTTATCACCCTGTTATTTACTTGTTTATTTTATTTTTTGTCTTACCTGCTTTCTGGAACCTTTCTTCGCCAGACTCAAACCCTGTCGTGATGGTCAACTCTTTTCTGTATCTCAAGTCCACCGACATACATGGTGAGCTACTGGACAAACTGGTAGCAGCTGGGAAGCCGTCCATATGGAGGTAAGCGGTCAGCTGGTAAACGCGAAAAGGAACGGCGTCATGCTGCCATGTATTGTTTGTTTTAAAGACAAAATGCAGCCATATGTACTTCTGGCTACATAATTTGCGATTTCCAGAATTGGATATAGGGCTATGTTTTTCAGAATGAGCCTACACACTGGGGAAAAAAATGTTTTATGGGGTTTTCCAGTTTTGCACCTTTGGATAGAAACCTACTGTAGTTATTTTGGCTAATTTACACCAACAAGAAAGTTTTGACTCCTGAAACTTTCAAGCTTATTATAATAGAGTGTCCCCTTACACGTCAAAAGATCAAGCAAATTTCTATACATAAAAATAAAAATGCAGTAATTTAGAGCTCAATCTTCGTCATTATCATTATGGCTGTGATTGTGAACGTGTGTTTGTTCACACCGGCTCTCTGATGTCCAACAGTAAACAGCGATGAGCTCCAGTCACTGATTTCTGAACTGCTCATCCATCATTGGTCATTATTAGCCGGAATGATGAATCAGCTGTCATTCAGAGGAACCACATCAGTTAAGACCACAGTATCAGTACAGTAGAGAGGTGTTCACCTCTTCATATCTGTCAGATGCTCCTCCTGAAACTGATGAACCTCAGCCTGTGATTGATCCACACAGCACATGTCAAAACAGGACATGAGGTCAGAGGAAACGACTAATACAAGGAAGTCTGGTGACCACTCTCTAACTACCAGCGACAACATTCTGTAGGGTTAAATAAATAAATGAGTAAATAAATAGATACATTGGGTAAGCTAAAATTGTCCGTAGTGTATGTGTGTGAATTGGTGTGTATGGAAAGGCATCCGGTGCGTAAAACATGTGCTGGTTAAGTTGGTGGTTCATTCCGCTGTGGCGACCCCATATTAATAAAGGGACTAAGCCGTAAAGAAAATGAATGAGTTAATAAATAGATACCTTGTCATTGTATGTACACTTGAGGTCAGAATTATTAGCCACCTTTGAATTTTTTTTCTTTTTTAAATATTTCCAAAATTATGTTTAACAGAGCAAGGAAATTTTCACAGTATGTCTGATAATATTTTTTTTATTTGTTTTATTTCGGCTAGAATAAAAGCAGTTTTTATTTTTTAAAAATCCATTTTAAGGTCAAATTTATTAGCCCCTTTAAGCTATATTATTTTTTGATAGTCTACAGAACAAACCATAATTATACAGTACCTTGCCTAATTACTCTAACCTGCCTAGTTAACCTGATTAACCTAGTTTAGCCTCTAAATGTCACTTTGAGCTGTACAGAAGTGTCTTGAAAAATATTTAGTAAAATATTATTTACTGTCATCATGGCAAAGATAAAATAAGTCAGTTATTAGAAATGAGTTATTAAAACTATTATGTTTAGAAATGTGTTGAAACAATCATCTTTCCATTAAACAGAAATTGGGGGGTGGGCTGGGGGGACAGGGGCTATTTGAATAGCCTTTGTCTGTAAATTAATGGGTGTCACAGTGGAAAGGAAAATTAATGAATTAATGAAGGATTCTATTCTGATCAATGTTGGGGGGAAAACCCCAGCCATGTGAGGAAAAATAGTGAGGAGATTTTCATTTTTGGGCGAACTATCCTTTTAAATTTGTCCAGTTTGTCCAGGATTTGTCCAGTTTGTTGTCAAATAGTTTGTCAATTATTAGACTAATCTTCAGCAGATATCTGAACAGGATACCAAAATAACTGCCTATGTTTAGCTTGATGTAAATAAAGAGTTTTTAGAGTTTGGAAATTTTGCACATTTAGATATATTTCTTTAAAATGTATTAAGCTATTAATTAATAGTAGTATTATTTTGAGATCAATAGTTTTTTTTAAATCAGATATTCAGTCAAAGAAACAAAATGTTGCATTTGGCATTATTTTAGGTTTATATAAATAATGTTGAAATATATATCAACCAACTATCAATTCAAACAGTTTGAAAGCATTTTTTTAGGTTACCATATTTAATTTAATATTAAAAACCATATACATCTAAATTGACCCAAATTGGTATTTTTACATTAGTTTGCATTAAATCTGTAAATAACATATTTATATTTATAATCATCATTTTATAAAACTGAAAGTAAATGTATAAACACATACAGTTGAAGTCAGAATTATTAGCCCCCTCTTTTGTTTTCTTTTTTAAATATTTCCCAAATGATGTTTAACAGAGCAAGGAAATTTTCACAGTATGTCTGTTCTGTTCTTCTGGAGAAAGTCTTATTTGTTTTATTTTGGCTAGAAAAAAAACAGGTTTTATTTTTTTATGAACCATTTTAAGGTCAAAATTAAAAAGATAAAATAAATCTGTTATTAGAAATGAGTTATTAAAACTGTTATGTTTATAAATGTGTTGAAAAAACCTTCTCTCCGTTAAAAAGAAATTGGGGAAAAAATAAGCAGGGGGGGCTAATAATTCAGGGTGACTAAAAATTCTGACTTCAACTGTGTGTACATTTATTTATTTTTAAATTTACAAATACATGTTTTACAATTCCTTACTGAAAATGAAGCTATATTCAACAAAATAGCCTTTGTCTGAAAATTAGTGGGTGGCACAGTGGCTCAGTGGTGCATACTGTCGCCTTAGAACAAGAAGGTCGCTAGTTTGAGTCCCAGCTGGGTCAGTTGGCATTTCTGTGTGGAGTTTGCATTTTCTCCTCGTGTTGGTGTGGGTTTCCTCTGGGTGCTCCGGTTTCCCCCACAGTCCAAAAACATGTGGTACAGGTGAATTGCATGAACCAAACTGGTCGTAGTGTATGAGTGTGTGAATATGAGAGTGTATGAGTGTTTCCCACTACTGGGTTGCGGCTGGAAGGGCATCCACTGCGTAAAACATATGCTGGAATAGTTGGTGGCTCATTCCAATGTGGCAACCCCAAATAAATAAGGGACTAAGCTGAAGAAAAATGAATGAAAATTTGTGTTATTTTTCTATATTTGTACAGGCATGTTAAGGTTATATGCTGCATGCCTGGCCATAAAATGGAATCTTTACTGCAGTGATTAATATGTTTCTGGTATTTTATGTGTTTGGCAGCAGAGATTTTAAGACTTTCCAGCAGGCACACAACATCATAAGACATTAATATAAAGTTAGATTTAGGTCATGACGTCATGTTACCAAATTCAATGTCTAGCTAGCATCTAAGGGCAATGTTATTTTGATGTCCAATAACAACGTCAAATTACATTGATATTTGGTTGATTTTAGGTTGTGTTGGGAAGTGACCAAAATCCAATGACTGATAGATGTCATAGTGGTAACATCCACACAACATCAAGGTGTAACATGATTAGACGTTGATATTTGGTTGATTTTAGGTTAATTTTAGGTTGATTTTAGGTTGGACATTGACGTCGGCCTGACATTGGGTTCTGACGTCAACCCGAATTTAATTTCTAAACAAAATCCAACGTCCATGTGATGTTGGGGTACGTTGTGGTACAACGTCAATATGATGTCATGTTGATATCCTGTGCTTGCAGGGTTACTACATTTTTAATAATATATGAGGGAAAAAAATGTAATGATATATATTTTTCACTGATCCCAAAAATGTTGACGCAACAAATAGTTATTTACTTTAGTATGTCAGTGATTTTGATTTGTTTACATTGCTTATACTCTTGCAAAGCGCAGCCACATATTATATTGCAGCTCCTAATAAAGTTACCAACCAACTGCCTTTATTTACTCAACAAGTCAATTTTTACTCACATTTGCCACTTAATGACTGTTAATTTGGGGTCCTAGATGCAACTAATACCCTATAAAGTGTGAAAACAGTTTGCACAGGGTGATTAGACAGGAATCTTCATGCAGTTGGTATCTGTCACAACTGTGCAGGTCAAGAAGTCAAGCTGTTTGAGCCTGTGCCATTCAATAACTACCATACCAGAGCGCTCGCAAAGAGTGTGAATCATTTAATACTAATAAGAAACATATTATTATATATTAAATAAAATGTGCACTGTAATCTGCTCTACACCAAACTCACAATGTTCTGTTAATGTCAATATTATCTTGCTAAATTTTCTGATATTTTTGGACATCTCCTGATGTTATTTGACTGGTCATTGACCACAAATAAGCAAACTATTTATATACCTCACTGTATAATGTGCATGTAAAGTGTGTTTATACTTCATTGCACCATATGTTTAGTTATTTGAATACTAAATAATGTTTGTTTAATTTTTTCCCCATCACAAAATGGGGAAAGGTTTGTGAACTCAAACTCGGATGCCCAAAGTGCAATAGTGCTGCATGTCTGCACATTGCCCATGAGACTATCTGACAACTTTTATTTTTATTTTACTTTTATTTTATGGTGTTTGAAGTACAACAGGAAAAAAAACAACAACAACATTGTGTCAGAATATACATGCTTTGCAGGTAAACATAATTTGAATTGCCACACATGTGGGTTCAGCTGTTGGAGATACAAAATGTAGTGTTACAGAGTATATAATCATCAAGAAGATTTCCAGTTTTTTAGTATTAGCCGTTTGTTCACAGTCATGCCTAGAGTGAGGGCTTGTTGGAGATGTTTTGGAAGGATGAGAGAGTGTAACTTTGTATAAAATTCCACCTCATTGCAATCATTTACATTACTAAAGAAGCATATTTAAAAATCTGCTTCAACATGGCCAAACTGCCCGATTACAATAACAAATGGCTGCCTTCACAGTCAAACTGTCCATGTCTATGTACCCTGAAAAACATGTTCAAAACTGAGCTTCAACATGGTAAATCTGCACATTAGCACAAACTAAAGAAAATACGATTCAAAAACCTCAACACATCAAACTGTGCATGTTGATTAAACAGATATTTAAACACATTTAATAGATTATTGTAAGGAGTGAAAAACTAAAAATTCTGCATGCACGTGGCCGAAAACTGAATCTAAAAATGCTTCATAATAATATTAATTTATCATCTTAATAAATAATAATATTTTTTAGGACTTTTTTAATGTAACTCAATAACCTACGTTGAAAAAAATGATGTCTGCAAAATTGTTGCAAACTGTTTATATTTGTTGAATTTAAACAAACTAATTAAATGTAGTAATGTTCAACTTAATTTGTTTGTTTAAATTCAGCCCAAATAAATAGTTTACAATCACTTAACTTAAAAAAAATTGTAAATCCAAGGAATCATCTTTGAATATTTTTTTCAGTGTAGATTAATTATACTGATTAAAAAACAAAGCATAACCCTATAAAATAAGGACATCGAGATTCGAAAGACATTACTTGATCAGCATTGCCATGACAGCACAGTTGCGCTAAATTGCAAGCAGCAGGATCAAAATGCCCTGTCAGCCTATCATTTGACTGGACTTTACTGTAATATCCACAGAGCGGAATATTGAGCTATTTTGAACTTTGAAAGTGGTGCGCACATGCTCCATTGCTCTTGTTTTTTATTTGACCAAGCTACAAACCGGATTTTGCATTGTTTCAACTTTTTTCAGCTTATATTTTTGGATGTTTTTCTCTTAATCCAAAAACCTAGAATGCCATTTTTGGCCAATAATGTTTAGTTTAAATTCAGTGCCTCCCTAGTTTATTGTTTTTGTTCTATCTTTTCTGTTTGTTTTTCAACAGTTACCCACATAGCAAAATATCTCTGGCCCAGGTCTGGCCCACACAATCATCTTTTGCTTGGCCCACATGCCGCAGTGAATTACGGTACATGACTGGACCAAGTCTGGCTTCCAGACAAGGGCCAAACATGGACAATATCTGGGCCAAGTCACAGTCAAGTTAAAACCCCATGACTGAGCCTGAGCTGGGCCAGATATGTTGGTGTGCCACGACTGCAATTAAATTGGTAGAATTATTATTTATTAACTTACATGGCTCACATGTCAATTATTAACATCTGGAACAAATGCTACATTTTACATCTGGCCCAAGTATTGTGTGCTGCCTTTAAAGATGGTGCCACCTCTGCCATGTTTGGCCCACATCCTGTATGCCAGTGCCGGATGAATGCCTGCTGTGCCAAATTTAAGCCAAATCTGGGCCAGAATTCTTTGCTACCTGGGTAAATAATGGCCAATAGTTCAGTTCTGCCTCCTTGTGGACAGACTAAGTGAGCTGGGCATACATGCTGAGCTCTGTATTTGTGTATACCAAAGTATTTTTGGGGCTTCAAAGGATAACTCACTCAAAAAGAAAAAAAATTACTCACCGTTTACTCTCCATCATGTGGTTTCAAACCTTTATGAGTTTTTTTTAACTGAACACAAAAGAATATATTGGATACCATTTACATCTATAGTGGAGAAAAGACTACGAAAGTCAATGGCCACCGGTTTCCAGCTTTTCTCTGGTGAGCATGTTTCAAATGTTCACCAACTGAATTGATTTTCACATTTGGCGCTTGCCGATTGTTAATTTTAGGCCCTGAGGATACCAATAAAACTTCAGCCACCCCTCCGAAAAGTTTTTCCCCCACGCCATCAATTAATTAATTAGGAAAAGGTGTCATTTGTACGAGACTCTTGAGAAATCAAGGGCAAGGAAACTCTTTTTCTCTCTCTTGTCATCATGTTGTTCTTCTTGTCACTGCTTCATTAATTTTCTCGGGGTAAATCACGTCAAGAGTGTGCATGTGTAAGCTGTCAGGTCGGAGATGTATCTATTCATCACCTCGGGGAGCGCGTGTGTGCGTTTCGCGGGGCCCGTGGGTAATCTTGACAGGGGACGCAGGGGAGGTCTGGCACGCCTTGTAAACAAGATGCTAATGTCTGATAAGAAAAGCTGATGCCTAATGACAAATTGCTAATAACGGCAGGAGACTGCAGAGAGCGAGAAAGTGTATTGATTATCCTTATTACTCAAAGCATTCGTCTCGGGAGATGAACGGGCCGAGGGAGGAGGGAAATTAGCCTGCGCCTTCCCCCCGTTGACGGACTGATTGCTCTCGGGGCCCTGAATGGGACAAATGCGTTCACACAAAAACACATAAACCTCAACCTTCTGCCTGCAGGATGAGGAAGCTAACAGATGATCCAGAGAAAATATCCTTGTTAAAAAAAAGTACTCTTGTGGTTTACTTCAGATCTAAATTTTTAAAATATTGTACTATTTAAAGAGATAGTTTCCCAAAAAATGAAAATTATGTCATCATTTATAAATCCTCCACTTGTTTGAGTTTCTTTCTTCTGTTGAACATAAAAGAAGATGTTTTTAAGAATGTTGCAAAATATTAGCCATTGACATCCATTGAATTCTTTTCTTATTATAGATGTCAATATGATTCCATCCACATATTTTTATGCGCATTCTGAAATACTGCATGAACATGTGCTTAATGGAAATGCCAAAATGTGCATATATTTTCAAAATGTGCATAACAAAACTTTGAAATGAAAAATCTGACATGAAAAATGTGCATAAACTGCAACAAAAACACATTTACAGAATAAATTCCTGCTTGCACATTTAAAAAGTCATGCAATTTAGTTTAATGGATCATGTGATAACAATAATTGGTGTGGTGGAATGGCGTTATAGACAAACCAGCATCCAAAATGCTGTTTTAATCATTCTAAAATCCTTTAGCCATAGTCTGTCATCAACAGTGTTGGGGAAAGTTACTTTTGAAAGTAATGCATTACAATATTGAGTTACTTCCCCATTAAAGTAACTAATTGTGTTATTTAGTTACTTTTTATGTAATGCGTTATAGTACTAAAGTCATGCGAGTTACTCTTGCGTTACTTTTTCTTTCCTTTCTGAGGTTTGATCTCTTTCAGAACTTGCAGGAGGTGTTTGTTCACCTTTTTTAAAGAGAAGTTCTGCATTTAACAACCACCTATATAACCTACACCTTCATTTCCCTTTAAAAAATGTAGGATAATATTATATTTTTTGAAAACTATCTGAGCACACAGCTATGAGCACACAGCTATGATGTATATACAGATTAATGAAAGCATGTACAGTAATGTGTTTGTTACTTTTGTATGTTTTGTATTATTAGTTAAGTTAATTCACTGTCCATTGAGATAAAGATTGCAACAAAGCCTGAGAGTACTAACATGAAATAATTTATAGTAATGCAAAAACAGATTTTATACCTTTTAAATGTTTGATAACAAAATGAACAGTGAGACGATAAAAACATGCCCAAATCAAAATAAATCTTTGAGCTTTTACATTGAATACATTTTTTCACGTGGCCTTAACAAATGTGTAAATCGTTTTCCAAAAGAGAAAAAATTGTACTACATTACAAAACGCAGTTGCTTCTACAGTAACGTTAGACGGTGGCTGCATCTCCTCAACAATAAAAGCAATAACCATTTTTTTAGTTTAGTTAAATTAATTGTTTTACCCAGAAAACGTGATCTGATGTCAATCATTGTTGTTTAGCTGGAGGTGGGGTGCTGACTTACTGCTTTGCATCCAGTTTTTGTTTGTTTTTTTTTGTTTTTTTGCAGTTGTCAGGTGTTTTACTTACACATAATCTACACTTAACAACAGTCCACTTCTTTTCTTTGATGTGTTCAGAATACCAAGAATCCATAGCAAAAATGTAAGTCTCTGGCCTGCTATTGTTTCTGTTTCTGTCTGTAGTGATGACGGGCGAATCGTGAATAAATCGTTTGTTTTAACCAAATCTTGTAAGTGAACCGGTTGAACCAGTTCATTAAATTGAACTGAGTTGCCTTGAAATGGTTTGCGTCTTCAGTACTAACATATCAGATACCCCTTCTGAAATAAATCAATATCCTGAGTTATTCAGTTACTAGAACAGTACACGGACTCATCTGCTTTGAAAAAAGAGATCTGATGATGATGATGAGTGCGAGCCGACTGTCTGTACCCTCGCAGCACGCTCTCTCATTAAGTGTGTGATTCAACTTGACTAAAGTAATTTTGATTCTGCAATATATTTTGTAAAAGTCAATTAGGCAAGGTAAAAAGTAACATGCGTTACATTTTTTTAAAAAGTAACTCAAATAATATTGCTTATTTTTAAAAGTAATGCATTATATTACTCGTTACTTTAAAAAAGTTATATTATTACGTAACATACATTACTTATAATGCATTACACCCAACACTGGTCATCAATGTGGTTCAGTATTATTACCTCTCAGAACTGGTTTACATCTTTTCTGCCCTCCAAAAGAGCATATCACGCCTCTAAAAGCCACTGCCTGTTTTGCACTCAAATTGATTTGCACTAAAATGCAATTGTTTTGCACTAAAATCAGTCATTGGTAAAGTTGTATTGTTTTTGCAGTGTGTTATGAGCTGTCAAACAGCATGTGAGTATATTTTCCTGCAAATAAATCGCGAATAGTGGCAAGTTGCTAAATATCTGCATCTTGTGTTTTATTGATGATGTCACCAGCGACTAGACGGCATCGACTCAACATTAATAACATAAAAGTCAACTTCCAAAAATCTAAAGTCGTTTAGCCCCTAGCGCATAAGTCTAATTCACACTTTAAATAGAACATAGCTAATGGCTACATTCTTCAAAATATGTTATTTTGTATTCAAAACACAGACAAAAATAACTCTTAAAGATTTGGAGTCACTTCAGATATAGCAAATGCTGAATACATTAGAATTTTTAGGTGAACCATTAATTTAAGCAACGTATGAAGTCAAAAATTTATTTTGTTGATATTGATTACGTATGGGCGACGCAGTGGCGCAGTAGGTAGTGCTGTCGCCTCACAGCAAGAAGGTCGCTGGTTTGAGCTTCAGCTGGGTCAGTTGCCGTTTCTGTGTGGAGTTTGCATGTTCTCCCTGCGTTCGTCTGGGTTTCCCCCACAGTCCAAAGACATGCAGTACAGGTGAATTGGGTAGGCTAAAATTGTCCGTAGTGTATGAATGTGAATGATGTGGATGTTTCCCAGAGATGGGTTGCGGCTGGAAGGGCATCTGCTGCATAAAACATATGCTGGATAAGTTGGCGGTTCATTCCACTGTGGCAACCCTGGATTAATAAAGGTACTGAGCCGAAAAAAAATTAATGAATGAATGATTACATATGGTAATAGTGTCTTATTATTATTGATTTAACAATCTGGCATAAAAGGACATAGATTTGACAGTAAATTTAAAAACACTTTTTTATTTATTGTTGTTTCAGCGTTTTTACCTTCTCCCACCCAAGAAAACACATTCTACATTGTATTGTACAGTAATCACTATTTAATATTACTTCAAAACGCTGACTTTGATGTCATTAGAAGCACACAGTAGGCCTGGATGTAGGGCCCAAATATGAGCTCACATCCTTCTCTGGATACACAGACATAGTAGTGCTTTATTGTAAATAAAACACAGCTATTGCCCAGTCGCCATCAATGATATTCATTTTATGAAGTATATTATTTCTATAAACGTGCTTCTGTTTCACAAGCTTGAGTGCGATTGCCATCGGGAATCAAAGAGCGAGAGGTTTGGCTTGTCCGTCTCGCCACATCTAAAAATCTTGCCTTTCCCTGGGCACGATCCACTTCTGCTCATAAACCCTGGTTGGAAAATACTTGGAGTTAATGGTGACCACCCTGAGAAGTCTTGGAGTTATAGTTTCAAGACATTTTGCGTTGAGTTTCAGTTTTGAAGATGGCATTCTGCTGTGACTTGGTCGCTCAACCATTTCAAGTTTTGCAGGTATATCTGTACGCGACGACAGGAAAAAAAGAGCTTTTTTTGATGGTTAATCCACAATTACTTTTGTTCATCTGAAGTGCTGACTTCTCCAGAGAGCAGCGGCGAGGGCCGTCTGGGTCACTGTAGGACTGCCCATCTAAGCAGCACAAAAAAATGAGGTCACTCTTTTCTGCTGCTTCGCCAAAATCTGTCCCGGGTCGAGCTGGAGACATGGGGATCCATACCTGCCTTTGTTTCAGGGACATCTTTTGTGCAAGAAGAATAAGAGACAAGAAAAATGAAGAATTATTAGTTAGGGCATGTTTTAGTCATTTGTGCTCAAGGCCTACTTGACTGCAGGCGTATTCAGATTATTTTGATTCTATTTAGATTTACAAATGTTACTGTAATGTTTGTTTTAATTAGAATTTTATAATATAATATAATGTAATGTAATATAATATAATATAATATAATATAAAATAATATAATATAATATAATATAATATAATATAATATAATATAATATAATATAATATAATATAATATAATATAATATAAAATAATATAATATAAAATAATATAATATAATATAATATAATATAATATAAAATAATATAATATAATATAATATAAAATAATATAATATAAAATAATATAATATAATATAATATAATATAATATAATATAATATAATATAATATAAATAATATAATATAAAATAATATAATATAATATAATATAATATAATATAATATAATAATATAATATAATATAATATAATATAATATAAATAATATAATATAATATAATATAATATATTATAATATAATATAAAATAATATAATATAAATAATATAATATAATATAATATAATATAATATAAAATAATATAATATAATATAATATAAAATAATATAAAATAATATAATATAATATAATATAATATAATATAATATAATATAATATAATATAATATAAAATAATATAATATAAAATAATATAATATAATATAATATAATATAATATAATATAATATAATATAATATAATATAATATAAAATAATATAATATAATATAATATAATATAATATAATATAATATAAAATAATATAATATAAAATAATATAATATAATATAATATAATATAATATAATATAATATAAAATAATATAATATAATATAATATAATATAATATAATATAATATAATATAATATAAAATAATATAATATAATATAATATAATATAATATAATATAATATAATATAATATAATATAATATAATATAATATACATTATTTTGTTAATTTAGCAATTTCATTGAAACATAACAAGAAATTGCACTACATTTGCTACATGAGCTGACTCAAAAAAAATAAAATTAAAAATGTCATCATTGCTATTTATTTATTTGATGGTTTTGTTTTCATTGTTGCTTTATTCGGTATTTTAACTAAAACTGACAGGAAATAATCTGTTTAAAATATATATAAAAGTTATGTTAAATATATGGCTGCACGGTGTCGCAGTGGGCCTTACAATCGCAGCAAAAATGTTGCTGGTTCGAGCCTCGGCTGGGTCAACACTCCAACAACAAATGTTGGATATTGGCAGTTCATTCCGCTGTGGCGACCCCAGATTAATAAAGGGACTAAGCCGAAAAGATAATGAATGAATGTTAAATATACATACACTCACTGGCCACTTTGTTAGGTACACCTGTCCAACTGCTTGTTAAAACAAATTTCTTATCAGCCAATCACATGGCAGCAACTCAATGCATTTAGGCATGTAGACAAGGTAAAGATGATCTGCTGCAGTTCAAACCGAGCATCAGAATGGGAAATAAAGGTGATTTAAGTGACTTTGAACGTGGCATGGTTGTTGGTGCCAGACGGGCTGGTCTGAGTATTTCAGAAACTGCTGATCTACTGGGATTTTCAAGCTCAACCATCACTAGGGCTTACAGAGAATGGTCCGAAAAATAGAAAAAAATTTGGTAGTTCAGTGAGCGCAAATGCTTTGTTGACGCCACGGGTCAGAGGAGAATGGCCAGGCAGGTTTGAGTTGATAGAAAGGCAACAGTAACTCAAATAACCACAATCAAGATATGCAGAAGAGCATCTCTGAACACACAACACATCCAACCTTGAGGCGGATGGGCTATAGCAGCAGAAGACCACACCGGGTGCCACTCCTGTCAGCTAAAATTAGGAAACTGAGGCTACAATTCACACAGGCTCACCAAAAATTGGACAATAGAAGATTGAAAAATGTTGCCTGGTATGATGAGTCTGGATTTCTGCTGCGACATTCAGGTGGTAGGTCAGAATTTGGCATCAACAACATGAAAGCATGGATCCATTCTACCACAGCCTACCTGAGAATTGTTGCCGACCATGTTTATCCCTTTATGATCACAGTGTACCCATTTTCTGATAGCTACTTCCAGCAGGATAACACGCCATGTCATAAAGTGTGAATAATCTTAGACTGGTTTCTTAAACATGAAAATGATTTCACTGTACTCAAATGGCCTCCACAGTCACCAGATCTCAATCCAATAGAGCACCTTTGGGATGTGGTGGAACAGAAGATGTGCATAATGGATGTGCAGCCAACATATCTGCAGCAACTGTGTGATGCAGTCATTTCAATATAGACCAAAATCTCTGAGAAATATTTCCGGTACATTGTTGAATCTATGCCACAAAGGATTAAGGCAGCCCTGAAAGGAAATGGGTCCAACCCTGTACTAGTAATGTTTACCTAATAAAGTGGCTGGTGAGTTTATGTATGTATGCATATATATATATATATATATATATATATATATATATATATATATATATATATATATATATATATATACAAATAAACTCACCGGCCACTTTATTAGGTACACATTACTAGTACAGGGTTGGACCCATTTCTCTTCAGATATACATTTTGTAACGTTTGTATGTGTATAATATAGAAAATATGATCTGTTTAAAAAGTAATATTTTAACATTTAATATTACATTAACATCTAATATAATATCTTTATTAATGCAGTCTTTGATGTATTTTTATTAGCATTATTCAGCTTCTACATCTGAGCTCCTCAGGCAAAGCAGCTTCCGTTTGTTACAGCCTCATCTGGGCTTTCGACTGTAATAATGGCACCAAATCAATAACCATATTTGTCTTACAGTAAACGTGCTAAAGTATTTATGAATGATTTGATCATCTGCCCCAAATAAAACAAACACGTCTGAACCCGCGTCATGTAGGTCGGCGTAATGAATAGCGGCGTTGAAATCAATTTATATAATGCTCGCCGAAGAAAGAAAAGTAAGCAAATCAATCGGACTGCATTATCATGCACCCGCGACACATTTACCGGGACGCGTCGCGCATGCGCAGTGAGGTGAGTTTCGGCGCCCAGATGCTCAGGTGGAAAGACGCTTTTTTAATGCACAGATGTACCGTGATGCCGTGAGACAGATGTATTATTGTGATGTGCTGAAGGTCAGGCCTCATTGTGTGCCACTGTTGTAATAACGGGACTGACAGACAGCGAGACAGCTCGAGTCAGTTTATTCTCTACGGCAACAAACCAATCAAGATGCTGCAATACTTTCAGGATTCATCATCACGACACACCGCTGTAATTGTGGCCTTTACAGAGGAGACAGAGGCAAGACTGTAAATTACGTTACGACTGTTACTGTTCATAATAACATGTATATGTAGGCTTGTTTAACTGTGTAACTGTAACTGTGTAACTGTAACTGTAACTGTGTAAGTGTAACTGTAATAGTGTAACTGTTATTATTATTTATAAAGGCCTAATAATTACATGACAAAATTGTAATTATTGTGCAATTTTTATAATAATAAAAAGTATTATTATTATTATTATTATTATTATTATTATTATTATTCGTGTAAACGTTATAATAACTTTAATTTATTAATTATTGTGTACTTCTTACATAATCACATTGTGTATATAAATATAACAAATATAATATATATAAATATAGCTTTCATAATAATAACAATAATAATAATAAGAAGAAGAAGAAGTAGAAGAATATAATCTAACAATTATGCTAACTAATAATAAATAATATCTAATTAATATTATTTGAAAATACGCTAATATTTTTTTAATAATTACATATATAATAATAATTACTTACAATTCTGAGAAAACACACACACACACACACACACACACACACACACACACACACACACACACACACACACAAACAGAATCATATTATGCAATTATGTACAACCCCAAATCAGAAAATGTTGGGACAGAATGGAAAACGCAAACAAGTCTTAAGGTGGGCAATAGTACGGGGTCTTCGTTGTCGCATTTTGAGCTTCAAAACCTATATCCTCTTTCTCCACAGCCAGGACTTTGTAATGTGTGCAGAATGTGATTTTGCATTGTCTTCTTGAAATATGCATGGTTGTCCCTGGAAAAGAAGGCAACGTTTTGTGCTCCAAAATCTCTATGTACTTTTCAGCATTAATGGTGCCCTCACAGAAGTGCACGCAACTTTGCCAAGAGCACTGACACAACCCAACACCCCGACCCTGTCTTTTGGACTTGATGCTGGTAACAGTCTGGACGATACTTTCTTTTTTGGTCCGAAGCACACAGTGTCCATTTATCCCCCAAAAATTCTTCAAATACTAATTCTTCTCACAACAGTACACAGTTCAACTGTGTGATGGTCTATCTCAGACACCTCTGAGAAGTTGAGAGCACTTCTAGTCACTGGTAGCATAGGGCTTCCTTTTGGCACAGTGCAGTTTTCACTGGCATTTGTGGATGTAACTATGTATTGTGGTACTTGACAAAGGTTGGCCAAAGTAGTCCTAAGCTCATGTGGTGTTATTGCTTATAGATGAATGAGGATTCTTTATGCAGTGCCGCCTGAGGGATCGGAGATCACAGTAGTGAGCTTAGGCTTGTGCCCTTGTCCTTTATGCACTGAAATTCCTCCAGATATGCACTGTTGAAGGTGAAATATCCAAATGTCTTCATATATTTCTTTAAGGAAGATTGTTTTTAAACATTTTAATCATTTTCTCAAGTATTTGTTGGCAAACTGGCGATCCTCTGCCCATCTTTGCTCCCAAAGCACTAGACCTTTCTTGGATGCTGCTTTTGTATCAAATCATAATTACATTCACCTGTTGACGACACCTGTTTCAAATCACATCATTTACCTGATTACTAGCCCTGAACTGCTCCTGTCCCAACTTTTTTTGGAAAAGTTTTGTAGGTCTGAATGACAGGAAAGAATATATATTTACAAATGAAATGAAGTTCACCAGAAAAAACATGAAATACTTTGTGTTCAAATTGTCTGCAAAATACATTTGGAAATCACTACTGTCTTTTTTTATTTGCGTTTTCCGTACTGTAATAATTAGTACAATTATTTACTTAAATATATAATATATATTTAAATTATTAAAATAATATTATATAATTTCACTTTAATATAATGAAATATCATAAACGTTAAATATAATATGAACATTAAAATGTTAATTATTTGTATTTAATATTAATTATTATTTCAATAATAGGCTTTCAGTAATAAAAATAATAAGACAATTATATCATCATATAGGCTACTATTACTATTCATAAAATTATAGCCCAATATAGATGAATAACAGAGATTTTGCTTAAAAGGTACAAAGCCATTTTTATTACTCACCAATTATTCCCAAATCAGAATAAAATTATCCATTAAACACTGTCATAAACACTATACTGCGATATCATGTTCACTGTAAAAGCTCACTTAATGACTTTTAACAGAGTCAACAGTTTATCAAGCATTACAAATGGCCACCGTGAGCTCAGCTTTCCTGCAGCAGAGCGTCTGTTTGCAATCAGCGGCGCAGCTCTCTTAAATCAAGTGATGTCACCGCTCGCTCGACACGTGGGAGGTTTGAGGCGGGAAACATGTTGAACAAGCGCCTTCCTCGTCAAACTCGAGGAAATGTGGGAAAACACTGCGGTCAACCGACACTTACAGACGGGCAGAAAACACAGGACGCTGGAGGTGGGCAAGAGTTTAAATAAAGCCTTTCGGGACGTCCAGGAACGAGTGTTGATGTTGAAACCGTCCCAAAGTCTGACCCTAAAACTCGGACTGTTTAACTGAGGCGGGTTTCGGGTGTGATATTAGCTGAAAACGATTACGGCGGACCACACGGAAAAGAGATGAAAAAAGGGCGGTATTTTTAGGAGGACGTCGGGATGAAGATTTACTACATCGGTGTAAAGAGCGCGTTTTTAAGTGCCACCTATGTAGAAAGTGATTTTGATGTATATCATTTGTAGCCAATTATGGAAAGGGAAGGTCTTTTTTTTGGTGACGCCATATTAATCATGGACAGAGATCACAATGATGAGCTTGTGCTGAAAATTATACCAGAGATCAGTGGTTGGACTTTGATATTTGTATTTAGCTGCAAAATACCATTTCTTTTTGTTTGCTTTTTGTAAAATGACATCATGCTTTCGTTTTTATTATAAATAAAATTGAATTAAAGGCTACTAAAATAGTTATTAGTGTATATATTTTAAATTAGTTTATTACATATGAATAAATTATATAATGTAAAATTAAAAAGGCCTAAATAAATATAAAAGTAGGTAGTATTTGGACAACACGTGGCTCAGTGGGTAGCAAGAAGGTCACTGAATCTAGCCTCTGCTGGGCCAGTTGGCATTTCTTTGTGGAGTTTGCATGTTCTCCCCATGTTCGTGTGGGTTTCCTCCAGGTGCTCCGGTTTCCCCCACAGTCCAAAGACATGTGGTATAGTTGAATTGGGTAAGCTAAATTGTCCGTAGTGTATGTCTGTGAATGCAAGAGTGTATGGGTGTTTCCCAGTGATGGATTGCCGATGGAAGGGCATCTGCTGCGTAAAACATATGCTGGATAATTTGGTGGTTCATTCTGCTGTGGTGACCCCTGATGAATAAACGAACTAAGCTTAAAAGAAAATGAATGAATGGATAAAATTGGTAGTGCATGTGTAAATGAGTGTGTATGGATGTTTCCCAGTACTGGGTTGCAGCTGGAAGGGAAGGGCCTCCGCTGGATAAGTTGGCGGTTTTAGTCCACTGTGCCAACCCCTGATGAATAAAGGAAAATTGAATATATATATATATATATATATTTAAACTCATATTAGAAAAAAAAACTGTTCAGTTTAAAATTTTAGAATTGTAAAAATTAGAATTAGAATTGTAAAATATCAACACAGAACTGCAAGATATATATGTTTAAAAGAAAAAGTTATAACTTACAACACTTAAAAAGAGAATTGCTAGAAAGCATCTGATAAAACGTTTCATAATTCATATTCAATAAAATATCCCCAGCATTGTGACTTTAGCATCGCAAGTTTTTATTTCGCAACTCTGGGAATAAAAGAATAGGGAAATCTAAGTTTAGAATTGTGAGAAATAAAATTGTGAGACAGACTATAAAACCCATTTGAGAGAAAGAGTCACAATTCTAAGAATAAAAGTAAGAAGCAAACCTTGAATTGCAAGAAATAAGACAAATTGTGAGAATTCTGAATTCTGTCTCAGTACTGAAAACAATAGTGAGATATGAACTACAAAAACTGACAAAAAGGTCAGTTTTTATGTCACAGTTAGGCTGTTTTTTCTTTCTCCCAGCACTGAAACATTTTCCATTAGTTTATATCTCACAATTATGAAAGAGACTTGTGATATATACAGTAAATGTACGTAACGTACTTGCAACAAAAAAAAAAAACAATTTGCAAGTCACAGGAAAAAAGTATACCAATTGTAAGAGATAAACCCAGCACTGAGAGCACTGTAATGTTGAGAAGAGACACAATAGCCGCGTTTCCACTATCGCGCCTAAAGCGAGCGAGCCAGGGCGAGCCAAGGCCAGTCGCGTTTCCACTATCACTTCCGGGGTGTAATCGGGCCAAAGCAGGGCTTCCTTGGGGCCAGCGTCCGGCCTTTTTCGGCCCGCCGAATACCTTGGGCCAAGGAGGGCCAACTGGGGCTTCGGGGCGAGGTTACGTACAAAGGCGGAGTTTTCCTGTCAGGTAAAGAGGAGACAAGATGCTTTCTTCCCTTACATTTGTTTTGCTATCGCGCTTGATCAACTCACTAAGAAGAAGAAAAAATAAATGCCGCCGAACTCGAAAGTCTTTATCCAGGGACCGCTGTCTGGCCTTACACCAACAGACCACAAACAGTAAAAAAGCAATCGCTTCGGTGTTCTCCATCTTCCAGCTCTCGTAGTGATGCCAGGTTGTGTTTGTGGTTATAATTTGAGTTTTTTGTTCCCGCTGAAGTGGGCGGGTTGTGTGACGGGTTGTGTGACGTTTGATTCGGGGGACATTCTGGGGGCGGTGTTTGCGTGACGCGCTGCGAGCAACTAGCCCGACAGTGGAAACGCGACATGATTTCGGCCTCATTTCTCAACCTTCCGGGCTATTGGCCCGGCCTGGCCCGATTAAAGCCCTGGCTCGCACTGGCCCGATAGTGGAAATGCGGCTACTGCTAAGGAAAATTATAAAAATTAAGAAAAAATTATTAAGAAATAAACTCAAAATTTCTCAAAATCAAATCAATACAGAAAAACCGAGATCCACTGAAAAAAGCAAAAATAGTGAAAATTCTGATACTCTCATACCTTTAATATGAGTTTGTATCTTGCAATTTTGGGTTTATACCTTGCTTTTATTTCACAATTCTCAATTTCGCAATTCTTGAGAAATAAATGTGTAGTTCAGATTAAAAAAAATGAAATTAAAGATACTCATAACTCATAACAATTGTTTTAAAAAGTGTTTGTAAGAATTCTGATATGTAAAGTCAGAATTTGAGAATTATATTATGAAAAATAGGTAAGAATTCTGAGTTTTATCTCCCAATTTAGATTTTTTGGATTTCTCAAAAAAAAACTCTTCTTATTTTAAATCTCTAATACGTGTTTCCATCATGCAATTGTGGGTTTATAGCTTTCTAAAATTATTTAAATTTATTTGTTTTATTCTCTAGAAGACTTCCTTAAGGAACAATTGCGTCACACAGAAGAGCAAACTTTGTAATAAATGAAACTTTCCTCAACAGGTGACTGCAGACTGAAGTTTCAATAGGAAGCAGCAGGTAAAATCAGAAGGGGTCAAACAGCAGTCCAGTCACCCGGCTCTTGTCTTGTGTCGGCCGCAGGAAGAGATAGGAAGCCCAGGAACAGGCTTGATGGATGTCGTGGAGTGCAGAGAGGAAGAAACAACATGGACGGGTGCAGAGGGCCTGGCTATTTTTGCACCGACATCCGGAAATGAGCCACAGTCCTAAGAGGAAGCAGAAAGAGTCGCTTAGCAACCAGAAGCAGGAAAGAAGCTTGTGTTTGTGGACGATCTGTTGATGTGAAGAACACAACAACAAAAACTAGTCTGCTTGCAAAGGTATTTATTTATGTATTAATAAAAAAATTATTATATGTATTAGTAAAAAAATATATTTCCATAAGTTGATTTTATTAATAACACAAAATGTTAACAAATATATCTAATCAAATACATATTGTGATGCATATTAAATGTATATTAACTTTAAATATATATATTTATTAATAATTTATTTTAATTCTTTATACAATGTTATATTTCTATATATATAATTTGCTATATAATATATTCATATCCTAATATATGATGTTTAGTAACTTCAACAACAGAATTAATCGATTTATTTATTGAATATGTATTATTATGTATAATGATAATTGTTTTTTTTTTTTTTCAATTTGCCCCTCAATGGCTACATTTTCATTTATAATTTGCATTTATGAATAATTATGGCACTAATATTTTAGAACACTACTTATTAATATAGGGGTGACACGGTGGCACAGTGGGTAGCGCTGTCGCCTCACAGCAAGAAGGTCGCATGTTCGAGCCTTGGCTGGGTCAGTCGGCATTTCTGTGTGGAGTTTGCATGATCTCCCTGTGTTTGCGTAGGTTTCCCCCGGGTGCTCCAGTTTCCCCCACACTCCAAAGACATGTGGTATAGGTGAATAGTGTAAGCTAAATTACCTGTAGTGTTTGTGTGTATGTCCTGGTCCTTCATGTTGGGGGTTGAGCGTTGGGATAACAACCCACCTTATTAAAACTAGATGTTACAAAACACCAATATGGTGCGGCTAAATATCAACTTTAATATAAATGGCCTTGGGAGTACGTACTTAAGAGAATTTTAAGCCTGTCTTACCATTCTAATGCTGATGATATACAGCAGGGCTATTCAATTTGACGGCCCGAGGGCCACATGCGGCCCAGAATCAACCTCCGAGTGGTCCAGCCCATGGTTCTGCCCATAGATAATAAATTAATATATATTATTCATAAATTGCTATTTAATATAATTTTATATATATATATATATATATATATATATATATATATATATATATATATATATATATATATATATATATATATATATATATATATATATATATATATATAAAAAAATTGTAAACCATGGTTCTTTTCATTCTGCTTGATCACGTGCCCCAAAAAAGATATTTAAAATATACAAATTAATGTCTTTTTACTGCTTTTTTTAATAACACGATACTTGTACTTTTACTTTCAGTACTTGACTAGTAAATTTTGAAATAAACTACTTGCAATACTTAAGTACAAAAATGTTGATTACTTTAGCACTTTCACTTAAGTATGGTGCTTACAGAGCACTTCTACTTCTACTCAAGTCACTTTTTTCATAGATCACTTGTTCTTTTATAAGTCTGGGTTTCTAATACTTTCTACATTTCTGGGGCTACCTCAGATTCTGTTAATTCAGCTCTTTTTGTATGCACCTTTTGCTCTGCAAACTGACCAAAGTTAAAAGAGAAACAACGAAAAAAACTTGTGTTTTTCAATAAATTTGTTTGTGTTGGTTTTAAAATTTGTCATTACAAAGCTGCTGAAATGACTGGCCCAGCTAACCTTCTTGGTTTGGCAATCTGGCCCAACTGAATTTTTAATTGAATCGCCCTGATATACAGGGTAACTTTTTGACAAATGTTGCTCTGCAGTTTTAGGAAATGACGCTATAAATGGGCCCCCTGGTGAGACACAGGGTAACAAATTAGGGCAATGGGCTACAGATACAATACTGTTGCCCAGTCTTAATAGAAAAATAGCCGAGCAACATAGCTCCGTAAAACTGGCCACTAAGACTGCCCAATAAGTTGCCCTTTGGATCATCAACATAAGTGTATATCTCACAATTTTCATTTTCTCAGAATTACTGGATATAAACCCACAACATTGAGAAAAATGATGCAGTGCTACACTGTAAATTCTTTTTAAGTTTTTGTTTTTTATAAAAGTAAGTAAAAAAGTGTTGTATAAAATAATATTTTATTAAAGTAAGTTACGAAGTGTTGCTTTACACTTAAGTTAATTAATGTTTTGCATAAATAAGAATCAACAGTTTCATGTTAAAATGGCTTTACTCACTTTTTTAGGTAAAGTAACTAATCCCTTTTTTATGGAAAAAACTAAGATAGATAAATAGAATAAATATATTAGAATAAATATAATATATATATATATTTTTTTTTTTAAATCTAAATTTTACAGAGACCCAGAAGTCATGTGATGGTGGGGGAAAATGGGTGGAAGAAAAAAAACTGAGTGATATGAAAATCTATATTTTTAAAGATTTTGCATTCCCTCTCAGAACTGTTGTTCCACAAACACTTCCTGTTCACTTTAGACATGTCAACCCTCCTGTTTTTGCCGGGATTCTCCTGTATTTTACCATTCTATCCCAATATCATCCTATCATTAAGTATTTTCCCATATTTCTCCCATATTTTTATTCTTGAAAACACACTGAAATTAATATAAAAATGTCTGCATTCACTTTCTTTCCATCATAGCCCTTTATATGCAACCTCTGAATCAGCAAATGCATGTATAAGTGCTGACTACTGATGCGCTCCATATAATAAACTGATCCCAGATCAGCTTCTGTACACGCCATTTAAATTGACACCTCTGTTATCAAACAAGAGAAGAGCATAAATCTCTCGTTTTATTTTGTTTGATAACAGCAGTAAGAATGCACAGATCTATAACGAAAAGCATTCGATTACTTTAGTAACTGTGCTCATTTAAGAGAAAAGTAGTTGTGTTTACAATAAAACATGCAGGATGGACATGTTTCCATATTATTATGTGTATTTGTCTGCTTCCTGAATCCTAAAGTGTCCTGCACTCTAGCTCCTCTTTAAATGGCATGTACAGAAGCCGATTTGGGATCAGTTTATCATATGGAGCACGTTCGTCAGAAAGCGCTTATACATGCATGCACTAATTCAGAGGTTGCATATGAAGAGCAATGATCAACGCAAAGCTTTAATGTAAAAAAGTGAATGCAGACATTTTTATGCAGACATTTCAACGTGCTTTCAAGATTAAAAATTTGGGAGAAATATGGGAAAAACTTAATGATAGAATGGCAAAATACAGGAAAATCCCAGCAAAAACGGGAGGGTTGACATGTACAGTATGAAGCGAACAGGAAGTGTTTGTCAAACAACAGTTTTGTGAGGGAACACAAAGTGTGGTTTATTCATAAACTAATTTCGAGAGGATCACGTGCTTATGATCAACACGGCTGGCTCCTCATTAGCTCCGTAATCTGAACCATTAGATGACTACGGAAGCATTATAAATAACCAGAGTTTTTCACTCCAGTTATCTTCGTCTTGAAGCTTCCCCCCCTTCCACCCCTACTTCCTCCCCCTTTTCCGATAGAGCGACACGGTGGCCCAGTGGCTAGCACTGTCGCCTCACAGCAAGAACACCGCTGGTCTAACCTCTTATTGGGCTGGTTGGTGTTTCTGTGCGAAGTTTCTATGTTCTCCCCATGTTTGCGTGGGTTTCCCCCGGGTTCCCCAGTTTCCTCCCACCGTCCAAAAACAAACCATAGCCAATCGACTAAACCAAATTATCACATAAAACAACCGTAGTTTACACTTCTCACGCGGCGACAAGCAGGGGAGTTCTCGAGACCTACCTGAGCTCGAACTCCCCTCTCGCCCTTCTAACGGGAGGGAGCCCCGGGCTCGAGGATATTACGAGTTCAGGGCTCTCTCCTGGGACAGCATGCCAAATTTGCTTTATTGATTATCAGCTAAGTGTGAACTCTTGAAACATCTTTCGAGATAATGCAAAAACTTAAAATATATATCTTCCTATCGCTCAGTTTTTTTCTCTCTCCCTCATTTTTTTTCCCACCGTTTTTTTCCACCACCATTACGTTCCTTCTGGGTCTCCGTACAATTTCAAGATAAAAACTTAGAATTATGACCTTTTTTCCTCACAATTTAGTTATATCTCACAATTGAACTCATTGTGACCAATTTTTTAAAGCATGAGATGATAGCATACTTATCTGCTTGAAATTCTGAATTTCTATCTCTTAATTCAGAAAAAAAGTCAAAATTGTCATATTGTGAAGTTCCAAAAACCTTTTCCATTTTTTTTAACAAGCGTCCACAGCTCCTCCACATTGGCTGTAGGGTAAGACGACACCCTAAGTATACCGTATAAGAAAATCTGCCTCAGCACTCCTGCACATTAAACAGCTCCATGTGGGCCTCCTTTTGCCTTTCTTTTCAAACCCTCTCCTGCCAAGTCTGTCTTGTTGTCTCTAAATGTGTTATTTCTCCAGTCTGATTAATGTCGCTCTCCACCGCAAGATGATGTTTGAAACATGGTAATCAAGACGTAATCCCCAAATCCCTGTGTGGTCAACACGACTGAATCTGGACTTTCTCATGGAGGTTTTGCAGCATTTATTTCACGAGAAACCTCCTGGAAACGAAGCAGCTTCATGCCAGCTTCTGCAAACTGTGGCATATGCACTTTTTCCCAAGCCACAGCGCAGGCCGGCGCAGATTAATTTCCACTTCTATATTTTTGCAGAAGGAGAAGTTAATAAACTACCGTAACCAGTTTCAGCACATACTGTATGAACAGAACTATGTATAATATACAGTACAGTAGCAGTGCTTTGCTGAGCCACGTCTTGATCATGCTGGATATTAAAATGATTAAGGCGAGACACTGCAGGTGAATGGGGTAAAAAATTATGCATTTTTTTATCATGAAAAAGATGAAGTTTATGAAGTTTAAGTTAATTAATCGATTTTTACAGTGTGAGGAGAAAAAAAAGTCAGAATTTCAAGCTCAGATGAAGGACTTTCTCCCTCAAAATTTTAAGTTACACCATACAATTCTAATCTTTTTCTCTCTGAAAAGTGACGATTTCTTTTAAATGTGAGATTATAGTGTAGCTCACAATTCTGGATTTATTTCTTGATCATCTAGGATACTACAATGATCAAAATAAGCTCATTCTGAAAACATAGCCCTATATACATTTCTGTAGATCGCGAATTATGTAGCCAGAGCTATACGTATGGCTGCATTTCATCAGAGCAAAGTTGACCGTGACGACAGGGTTCGAGTCAGGTAAAGAATGGTTTCAGAAAGTAGTGGCCCATTTCCAGTGAGTGGTACGGTACGGTTCGGTTTGGTACGCTTTTATGGCCGTTTACACTGTCAAAAGGTGTACCGAACCGAACCGTACCGTACTATTTTTTCGGCACCCTTTCGAAAGGGTACCAAACATGAGAAAGGGTTATAAAAGGCAGAGCCACACGCGCAGCTAAACGCTATTGGTTTACAGAGATACATCATTCGCTTATGCAACAAGCCAGAATGAAAACAAAAAACCCGCCATGTTTGAAATACACAGCGAGAGATTAAAGCGGAATTATAAATACATATAATAACAAGCCATGGTTGATCTGGGCTCAAACAAACGTCTTGATGAACAGCCACAAAGCCAAGAAGAAAAGCAGATTTACCCTGTGCCCCGTAGTTTTTTACGAGCCAGTCTGAGGTGCGAGCGGTTTCGCTTTCTTCCTTGCGCTCGCGGGTTTAACATTATATCTGATATAACAAACTTCTTGAGCTGATGATAATAGCCTGCGCTTGATTATTGACGTGCTTTTGAAACCCGATCCTGTCAGACACTGACAAACGTGAGAGTGAAGTGTGAAGAAACAAAGCAGAAGCCGGAAAAAAGGAGCACATAATTTTTCAGTAAACATGAACAAAATGCCATGTATAACTAACTTATTATCTTCACATTTTGGACTAATATGAACCGGGAATGACGGAATTACTGTCTAACAGAGGCTACTTGTGCTGCTGAAGATTACAGACACTGATAAGAGGTTTTCACTGACTGTAGGCTATAATTTGTGTTGTTTTGAACCTAAATACGGACGAAATGTCTGCTATATGTAGTTCTTCTGTAATTGGTAACATATCGGAGAATGTAAGGGGCTGTATGTTTCTATATATATGTTCATTTATTTAGTTATTTAATATAATTACAGACGTTACAGTAGTCTGTTTTGCCCTGTCATTGATCTGCAGTTATAATCAACTCATGTTCATAGAAAAGTTAGTAATAAACATTTCTACACAAGTATTTATGTGTATGAA